>NC_041724.1:3804858-4170692 GCF_900700375.1 Denticeps clupeoides
ACGTCAATGCACACAATTTATAATAATTATAATCAATTTTATTTATATAAACCTGTCCTCAAAGACACGCAAAGATGCTTATTCATGGTAATATTTATAAAACTGTTATATTTCTGTAAAATATTTGGATAACCTTAAATGTACGGAGCACAGCAGGAGGAACAAAGCGATCATTGTCGAGCGGATAGACAATAACGCAAAAATAAATGGTGGCCTATGGTGACTGTTCGCTCAGCGACTGTTTTTTGTTCTACACTCCTGCTCACACACCGCAGGTCCAAATGGAAAGGAGCATCATGAACTACTCCACTATTTTATGGATTTAATTTAGCGGATTGTTGGTCATATTTTGGATATAGGAAAGTTGCTTTTTTGCTTTACTGGACTCGTTTGCATGCTGCTAAGAGAGCATCTCGCACATATCTATTATACTTGTGTGTACTATTGACAAGGCAATGTGACAATAAAAGTTATTTGTTTTGATATATGAAGCGTTCAGTGCTTATTAATAGTGAGAATCTATACTGCATATTACACACACTCACACACACACACACACACATACACACAAATAGACGAGTCCATGGCATCCAGTTCACGCAACTGTGGACTGTGGGAGGAAAGCGGATCCCTCAGAGTAAAAGCCGTGGTGTTTGCATAACTATTTACTCTCACATATTCATACGTGGCAGAGCCAACCCCTGACCTTCCGCAGCAGCAGCTCGCAGGCCTCCTGTGCTAAATATGCAACAGGACCGGGGCCATTTGCTCCGCCAGCGTCGCTCGGGCCGGTTAAGACGAAGATGAAATATGCCGGTTTATACCACTACTATACTGGCTAGGAATGAAGAAAATTATGCATTTTGTTTCTGACATTTCAGTGTTTGTGCTTGCGCTTGTGATGACTGTTCCAACGTTTTGCCATTATCTCTCAGAACGAATGAAGCTGCTTGATTATTATTATTATTTTTTTACTTTTGCAGCTGCAGAAATTGCGGCAATATTTCCCTTCTATCTCTTGCACTTTTGACACTGGAGCGCAACAAGAAAACCGCATGGAGGATTGCGCCGTTGCGGAAGACGGATCAGACGGCGTACGCAGATGCTCATTATTTATCGCAGAAAGGCAACAATATGACCACCAGAATGCACTGATGTTATCGGCGTAGGTGGAAGATTGCCTTGGGTAATTAAATTCTTTTTTTTTTAAATATCGACTCTCCACCACACCTCCCAGGCTAAAGTAAACACTGGCGGCTAAGAACTCAATATAACAAAAAATATATCTGCCCTGAGGTGCCTGCAGTGGAATCGATGTGGTGTACAAAGAACATTATATCGTTTATTTAACCCCTCAATACTCCAGGAATCCGCGCCATGGACACATCCCATTTATTATTCATTAGCTCCAATTTATTAGAGCAGTGGAATAAAGACATGCAGTGTCTGGAAGGGTCCGTTTGGGACAACAATACGGTTGAGCTCGTTGGGACATAAATGTTGGAAAGATGACAAAACCTCCTCCACTAATGTCGGTTGGGCAAATGTGCTCTTCTGCTGTCGAGGCTCCGCAAAGGGCACAACAAAAACGCCCTTGATAGAAATGTGCACAAACGCCTGGCCGTTGTGGCGACTCCCCTGACCTTAATTAGCTCGGCCCGAGAAACCCCGCGAACCTATTAATAAGGCTTTAAAGCATATCCATTTCATTTTCCGCCACTCGTCTGGGCCCGCGCTCTGTTTAATGAGAGCGAGGCGCGGAGCCGGAGATGTGGAACCGCTGATGAACGGAGTCAGGAGAACACAATGACCAGAGATGGTGACTTTGTCGTCGCAAATTGGCCCCGGCATCTCGCGGCGGGCCTCGCGCTTCCCTGGCTGCATTAGTATTCCTTTGAACGTTCTAATGGCTCATCAAGGATAAATGTTAATTAGATTCATTTGCAAACTGGATGGTATCAACAGCGCACTGTTTATGGGGATTAAATGCATGACGCTTCAATTTGTTCAATATTATCATTTGTTTGCTTTTTTTTTTTTTGGAAGAGTTGTTTATGCTTGGAGAACGCAGGCGAAAAATTAAAGACAGTCTGATTTGTGTGTGCAAACGTATTACACATATGTCAAATGCTATATATACATAATTATTTGTAAAAATGTGAAATGAAACAATACATTTATTAATAATAATAATAAAAAACAAAAAAAGACACTTAGCTATAAAAAAAAAGTTCCCTAATTTCAAACTCTGCTTTTCCAATTCGTAAAAGACTGGTAGATGGCGACCAATCTGATTTAAAGGCCAACCTGGGTTTAAAAACATTGATCAAGCTTTCCTCCAGAGGCAGATCCACATACGAATTGACCCTGCAAGTGCCAGTCCTGGAGCTGGGACCTTCTCAGTCCATGATTGTATTCAAGATTTTTATTTGTCACGTGCATAATGATAGCAGCACAACACGCAGTTTGAATATCAAACTGTAAACAGTGAGTCTGGTGTTCCGACAGCTTTAAGTTCAAGGCAGGTTTGCGCCTTGGTGGGTTGTTCCTGAACATCCTAACCTATTTTCTCTCTGTTGAGGCTGTAAGACAAATCCTTTTTATACCATTATAAGTAACGAGAAGTTAATGGACCTTGGCCTTGTCAAGCTAAAAGACACCGTACAGCCTTCAGCACCACTTATTTCAATGGAATATTTTTAACTCACACATGCATATTTGCACTCAGAGATGTAGATATCTGCTTTGCCACGGTGCCAGATTGCAATAATATGGATGCCATGTCAGACGTTTTTTTTGGCACCATATCAACACATTATAGGCCCCAAAGAATCGTATGTGCATGCAGGAATTTGTAAGATAACCATGTTGGAGGAGCAAGGAGAAAATAGCAGACACCAGTTATGGTTGGAAAACATAATGGAACAAGTGTGCTTAAAATAGGAAATTGGAATAAAGATAAATGAGCCTATCATAATTTTTCTTTTCAGGTTTTCAGGTCAACCTAAGTTCAAGTTATATTTGAGCCTATACGTATACTTTGTACATTTATTTTATGGAACAAGACGGGATTTTGTCTTTCATAAGAAAAAATCTGAACATCACAGCATGTTTTGAACTTTTTTATGCACTGTATTGTGTTGAGTCTGAAGAGTTTAAGCATTCAATTACATCTAAAATGTCATTTAAAAAAAATTAATTCAAAGTAATAAAAGTAAATTGACCGACTAAACAGAAAAAAAAAAAGCACACGCAGGAATCGAAAACTGCGGTGAAAAAAAAGGCCAGAAACCAGCAGACGCAATGCTCAAACCTGCTTGAGTGTTTGCTGTGTGGGTAAAAGCGCATGGTTTTGTGCCCTGACGGCCTCCCTTGCCATAACACGTTTCCGTTGCAGATTCGGACTTTTCACACACTTTGTGTGCTTTCTTTTTTTTCTTGAAGCCTCATCTCTTCCAAGAGCACCCCCTCTTCCAGACCCAACTCACAAATTATTTACTGTGTCTAGCACTCAAAAATGCCAAAAGTGAACGGAGCTTCAGGGTTATTCCTCACTGAGAGAGGTATGCAAGCCATATAGTGGAGGCATTTTGCTCTTTGTTTGCCAACACACCGCAACCCGTTCACTTCACGAAATGTTTCCTAATTCCAGAAAACATCATGGCAGGCGGTCACCCGAGACCAGGATTGGGAACCGCTGGCCTACAGACTCACTTCATCTCCGTCATACTGGCCAGCTCGTGGTGTGGAGCTTTTGTTATTTCGAGTTTTGTCCACGAATGTGTTCGCCTGCACCTTTGCTGCGCCGGCTCCGCCTCCCCACCCCCCCATGGCACGCTCTCCCTCTCCTGAGTATTAGGGTTTATTTCTGTGTCTGTGTGTCATGTCGTGCGTGGTAAATCCCAGTCCCGTGGTGTGCACTTGACGTGATCCATGTCTCACTTCCGGGTTGTGGGTTCCTCATTATGTTCCTCTCCCAGAGCCCTTCAGCACGGTTATCGATCCTCACAGTGTGAAGAGTGCCAGGTGCGGCCTGTCATGTCTCATCCTCTCCTTTATTCATACCCGTGTGACCTGGAGATGCACAGAGATGTTCTCCAGCACCACATCCCGAGTCTTCCCTGTGTCCCTCGTCCTCCATGACTGGTTTGCCATGAGTTTGAAGGCGTGTGTCTGTCTTTATGTGATATACAGGATTGTGCTTAACCAAGGGAGGTTCCTGGGCCTTTTGTGAACTGGGATGGTCTCATCAGCTCTGTTAAAGCATAGGACTAAGCGAGCTGTGGTGGCAAGCCTGACAGCCCGTCCCCATGTGTCTCTCTGCATCCCTTTTGCATCTCTCCTGTCCATAGTGGCCCAAAAACCCTGTCAGAGCATGATTTTATGTATTTATGACATACTGAGTATTTCTGCATCGATTTGGTCCCTCCTGAGCCCCCTTCAGAATGTTCTTCAATAAAACTGCTGATTATGTGGAGCACCGCAGCCTCCACGGCCCGATGTGAGACGTGCCGTCAGCAGGAACACAAACAGAGCACACATCTGTCTGAACACTACCAACCTGAACTCACACAAAAACCTCTTCTACTAATAATAATGATAATAACTGTTCATTCAATTGAGAATATAAATTTGTCGAAAATGCAGTGTTTGAAAATAAGGCTAAAAACTCAGATTTGCACAAACGGCAGGATCCTCCTACATCAACATGTAAAAAAAAAAAAAAAACAGTACAGGGAGAACCACAGCACCACACGGCATCGGGACATCACAAAGTACATCATTAGCTCATGTTCCTAGTTTCCAAAATACCCTACACGGGCACGGCAGGCAACGGCAATAAGAAAGACCATTATAAATATGCTACCTGTCAAATCGGAGGATTCCATGAATATTTTCCAGAACCCTAAATACACGTTTGTGTGGCATTTTGTGTTTTGGAAACAGTTTGTTTCTTTTCATTTCATTGTAGGTGCAGTCATGATCCGGTCCGGAAGGGGTTACTCCGGGATCTGGACCGGAGTTTCACGTTCATCCTGTGTAATGTTTCCTGATCGTGTTCACCTTTGTCTGATCATATAAATCTGCCCTGTTTGTGTCTGTTCACCATCGGGTCATTGTTACATGTTACTTGTTCATTGTTACTGGATGTCCTCCCTGTCCGGTTCATCATGTATTCGCAGGTGATCATTTCGGATCACCTGCCTCGCCATGCCAAACCAGCGTGACAGGTATGAAGTTCTTGCCTCAAAAGATGACTCACTGTATTAAGGCCATGCCTGCATCTTCGTGGCAGCTACAGAAAATGACTTCAAAACAGGCATTAATTCTGGAACATTAAAGCTTTTAGTTATGAATTGTTCAGTCTTGTGTGCTGTGGCTAAAACTTTAATTAGCATATTTAATGAACATATTTAATGATTTTCGCGGTGCTGTAATAAACGTACACTTGTGAAGTTTTTGCTTCAGGACATAAATCTGTGTGTTGGACGGAAGGAACTAACTTCTACCACACAGAAGATGAACTGTAATGATGTTTTCATGAACAAAGTGTAAAATGGGAGTGACCAATAGTGTTGATTTAGCCCCACCTCCTGTCAATACATCATACGCCAAAATGAAGCACAGAGTCACCATATTTCACATTTGCAACAATGGGTGTGTGGTTTTTGAAACTGTTCTGATATTATAGAGGACAGGGGCACGATTTCATGAATATCATCTGAAACATAAAAAATGCAAAACAGTTTAAAATAAGAAAGATAGATTGCCAGTCACATTCATCTTCAACGAAAATGACTGACAGGACACACGATTACATGCCTGACAGGCAGCACTTAATGAAACAAGCCCCAGACAGATGTTCACTCGCACTCTCAAGCAATTATCCCCTGCTTTATGAAATTAGAAAAGTAATTGGAAATTCAGCTCCGCAGCATATGGAAAGTGTACATTTTAAATAAACGACTGTTGGATAGATGCAGTGCTCAACATAAGGTACAGATGATGCATTTGCATTATACAGATGCAGGTTTAGCAAATGTCAACAGAACCCATTAGAGAATCGCTGGGATGAAACGAATACGGTTTTGCTTGCACAAAAAGTTAGAGTGTTTTGTTCAAATGAATGCAACCGAGCACAATTTTGCAATTCTAATTTTTCTAGGGAAAAAAATATGACAATATCAGCTATTACATTTCATTCTGTATATATACACCAAGAAGTCATTGTTGATCCCAAGAGTGGTTCTTGTCAGTAGTCATGTTCAATAAAAAAAAAAAAAACACACTTATGTAACAGGTTAAAAAAACCATTGAATATTATAAGATATCTGTACCGGTACTCATATAGTGTTGTGTACTGTCCTTCACATCTATAGAAGAAAGTATGCCGGAGCTTGTGACGTAGGTCAGTAAAGGCCAACATTTGGTCTTCACCCCATGTAAATAATCTGATGTTTATCTGGTGATTCATGCGAAGTAATGAGCAGATTTGACACATTGCCACTCTTCTGTTATGCTTGTTTGAAGACCGAAACTAAAGTGCAGAGCCGTATATAATTAAAGGGAGAAAATTGCCACCCTTTATCTGAAGCACTCATTTTCTTGGATCAATGACCAAACAAACAACAGTAACCACAGAGACATGCGGCCTCCTCATAACCTTCCAGCACAAATCATCATTCATATTCACTGGTTCTATACTGGTGAATATATACATACACTACAAGTCAAATAAAACCTCCACACCTGTAAGTGGCGCTCTAACTCCCCAGTATCACAGAAAGGCTCCTTGTTTGGAGTCTAGTTCTCCACAGTGAGTTAAACACGTCATCCTCCTCCAGCCTTGTCTTTCATTAGAAATGTGCACCACAGAGAGGATTTCTGGTGTATTATGCGTTTGGGGGTATAAATCAGGTTAGAAGTTGTGCTAATACAAAATTCACTCTGGAACCCATTTTAGAAAATAACCATTCTGGATCCCCTAAAATGGCATCTCCATGTGGATGACACACATTCCAAATGCAATGCAAGACACATATTTAGTATTTTTGTAGCATGAAATAGAAACGTGCTGTATTGGTACCTCTGAAAGTGATCTGTAAATTTTTTCCCCCATAAATTTATAGTAAACATAGTTAAACAGCGCAATGTAACTCCAAGTCGATCTGTGAAATCAAACTGTCCATTACATTACATTACATTTGCAGCATTTATCAGATGGCCTTATCCAGAGCGACTTACAATCAGTAGTTACAGGGACAGTCCCCCCCTGGAGCAATTCAGGGTTAAGTGTCTTGCTCAGGGACAAAATGGTAGTAAATGGGGTTTGAACCTGGGTATTCTGGTTCATAGGCTTGTGTGTTACCCACTAGGCCACTACCACCACCTAGGAAGCAACACTGATTGACATTTCACATGCAGACAATGGATGGAAATTATAGGCAATTAGCAAGACGTCCCCCATAAGGGCGTGGTTCTGCAGGTGGTGGCCACAGACCACTTCTCAGTTCCTATGCTTTCTGGTTGATGTTTTGGTCAGTTTTGAATGCCGGTGGTGCTTTCACTCTGGTGGTAGCATGAGACGGAGTCTAGAACCCACACAAGTGGCTCAGGTAGTGCAGCTCACCCAGGATGGCACGTCAATGCGAGCCGTGGCGAGAAGGTTTGCTGTGTCTGTCAGACCAGTACGTCAGGAGACATGGAGGGCAACGACCCATCAGCAGGACCTCCAGCAGGCCACAAATGTGCATGTGTCTGCCACAGTAGTCAGAATAGACAGACTCCCTGAGGATGGCATGACGTCCACAGGTGGGGGTTGTGCTTACAGCTTAACAAAGTGCAGCACATTTGGCATTTGCCAGAAAACACCAAGATTGGCAACTTCACCACAGATGAAGATGAAAGCAGGTTTATGCTGAACACATGTAACAGACGTGACAGAGTCTGGAGACGTTCTGCTTCCTGCAACATCCTCCAGCATGACCGGTTTGGCAGTGGGTCAGTAATAGTGTGGGGTGGCATTTTTGGGGGGGGCTGCACAGCCCTCCATGTAGTTGCCAGAGGTAGCCTGACTGCCATAAGGTACCGAAAGGAGATTCTCAGACCCCTTATGAGACCATATGCTGGTGCGGTTGGTCCTGGGTTCCTTCTACTGCCAGACGATGGTAGACATCATGTCTCCATCCACAGACTGTCCAGGATTTGGTGCATGCTTTAGTCCAGATCCCTCAGGAGACCATCCACCACCTCATCAGGAGCATGCCCAGGCGTTGTGGGGAGGTCATACAGGCACTACTGGGCCTCATTTTGACTTGTTATAAGGACATTACATCACAAGTTGGATGAGTCTGTAGTTTTTTTTCCGTTTTAATTTTGAGTTTGACCCCAAATCCAGACCTCGACGGGTTGATTAAATTTGATTCCCATTAATAGTTTTGTGTTGTCAGCACATTCAACTATGTAAAGAATATTTAATGAGTATTTAATAAGAGTATTTTATTCATTCAGATCTAGGATGTCATATTTTTGTGTTCTCTTACATTTTTTGAGAGTATTTCAACTTGTATGTATTTATTACGTATTGTAGGGCTGAATTTGAGTGCCATCACTGAAGATATATCAGCAAAATTGTGCTTTGAATGACTGGCGACGTTCAAAGTAAGTGCTGAAAATAACCAAACGGGTCCTTCGCCCCTTTCAGCGTTTTCATGTTTTGAAGTGTGACATTAGAGTGTTTTCAGCAGTGATTCTCGGCGCTCACGGTTACGTGAATGGAAAAGTGTGAATGAAAAAAAAAGGCCCTTAACCCGACTGGCCGTTTGCAGGAAAGAAAATCCACCAAGTATCGAGGCGACCCCGCGCACCGGTCACCGCAGGAAGCGAGCGAGGGACGGTGACAGAGTGTCGGCAGCCGCGAATCGACGCGAGGGGAGGTCCGGACGTCTCACCGGCGAGGGGAGTCGCCGGGCCTCCGTCGCACGAGGCCGCAAGCGAGCGGCGCAGTCAAACAACCGGGAGGGCCGGAAAGTGCCACTTGTCGGCGGTAAAGGGGTCGGCCGAGAAAGTCCGGCAGTGGGTGAAGGGTGGTGCAGCGCCCTGCTGTTCGCTCCTACACACACACACACACACACGCACACGCAACTATCAGACAGACTCCCGCCTGCCGCGGCCATTACTCATTGACACGACTTAGGACTGATTGTGGGCCGCGGCGCACATTCACGCAATCAATGAGCGCGGGCGGAGCCGGATGGTGGGAGTCAGCCGGGTAATTTTGTTTACCTGGGTAGTTCGCGCGCGCCACGCTGGGATGATTATGGGGTTATGATTGTTGTCATCCGCAGAGTCATTGTGCGCGGCCCGCTGTCACTTTCAATTATCCCCGTCTGCGCTCCCAAATCCTCGCGCACGCTGCGGAGGCCCCCCGACAACCTTATTACCGCTAAAAGAAAATCGGTGCGGCGCCGGCCTTTTTGCGCGCCTGTTTTTGTTCTCAGGACACGGTGCGTTTGTGTTGCTTTTCCCCGGCAGATTTCCCCTGGTTCCCCTGGTTTCAACGTGTGCAGAAGTGTCCCCGGAATGTCCTTCTTTTTTTATCTCTTTTTACATTTAGCATTACACATTGGCTCAGCGCCGCATTCACCAAAAAGACGGGACAACTTTGGTCTGAAACTCCCGCGGTGAGAGAGGCAGACAAAAACTTTCCAAAAGTCCAACATCTCAATGCCAAAGCAGCAACCTGTCATCTTCATGCTGTAATCATATCATCAATTTCAATATTCATGAGAGTTAATCATTTATGCCTACAAAGACAAACACTCAATAATAAGTAAGGTACTAAGAGGTAAATGTTTCCAGAAAACACATTCGTAGACAAGTTGTATTAGATTACTCATGATTATTATAGTAACAGTAAGAACCATTACTTGCTACAGAATAGAATAGAATAGAATAGAA
This sequence comes from Denticeps clupeoides, assembly GCF_900700375.1. Classification (NCBI taxonomy): domain Eukaryota; kingdom Metazoa; phylum Chordata; class Actinopteri; order Clupeiformes; family Denticipitidae; genus Denticeps; species Denticeps clupeoides. Next base: position 3,814,819 of record NC_041724.1, read on the forward strand.
TAGAATAGAATAGAATAGAATAGAATGAGTTGTTTATATGGGGTTGGGGTTTCACTGTTGAACGAAACTTTGCTGATGATTGATTTCCCATCCCTGCAGGACGCACTGAACCATGGTTTATGTAAGATTCACGTTCATATTTCATCTTTAAGAAAAGAAAGGCGGGGAAAAATGCGGCTAATTTTAAAATGCAAATGCGAGCAATCAGAATATGCTGATGAAACGATATCGAAGATAACTCACTTTGTGGCGCAGCTGCACATGCCGTACGTCGTCAATATGGCACGCGTTCACGGGCTGGCTGGGATATTTTTCCTTTCTGCCTCCGACATAAGGTTGATGGTTGCGTTTTTCGGGACGCCAGGGTGCATTAAAGCTGTTGGGCTTTGAGCAAACACCGAGGCACTTCCTTTCGAGTCTCACGGCACAGGCCGGCATTAACGGCCCTTTCAAAGTGCTGCATGGGAGTAGCTTTTATCCCCCTGCCCCCCCCCCGTCCATTGTGTTTTTGAGGATGCAGATATAAAACCTGCTATTGCTGGTAATGCGTTCTTATTTGCATGGAAAAGAACCTGTCTTTTATTTGTCGTCTGAGGACGCGCGAGGTAAACCATTTATTATACATGGCCAGGCAAGCTACCTACTCAGCACAACGCAATATTAATTCATCCCCCCCGAGGGCCGCAGCAATATGGTCATCAAGGCGACTCATGCATGGCCACAAAGTTGGTTACAATTACGGCACTCCGCCACTGCCGCAGCGAAATTTAATCTGTGTGTGACAGATTAAGATAAAGACGGCCGCATTTTCTTCCCGTATAGCGCAGTTCATTTATGCACTGACGCAGCTGACTCTAAGTTTATTATTACTGTGCGTCAGGAAGGGCCGTTAAATAACTTGGGAGAAGAGTGAAAATCCAGTTATTAAACTGCTTGATAATTACACAAATTGCTAATCCCCTCGACCAAAGGGCCCCCCAAAAAAGCCACACGACAATCATTATTATTTCTGCCCTTAATGATTAGGAATGGGGGAATTCTTTAACTTCTGCTGTTAATTTTACCCATTTGCTGCAGACTTGTCTGCCAATTTGTCTTTATCACATTCAGGATCAGAATGATTTCAACCTGGCTTTAATGCAATTTTATCTCATTTGTTTCTGGGGTGCTTTTAAATGCCCTAAATCAACGCGCTGGGTACGAACTAATTCGGCGGCTTTCCCGTTCGTAGAACGAGAGGAAGCTGCAGCACCGCACCTTTTCACAAACCACTAATTTTGCATTTAATATTTAATTGGGCGTCTGCAAAATGCCTCTGCATTGACAAAGCCGAGCGCGGCGTCCCACGCCACTGATGACCTGCCATTCTGATAAATAGTGAATCCATAATAATAAACGAAGAGAATTTTGCAATTAGTCCACAAAAGTGCACGGCCGCGTCTGGATTCCTCGCCGCCGTTCGTTTTTTAATTATTTATTTCGGAATTCCTCTGTGTAGGTGCGGCACAGATAGACTGTAGGCACTGATGATATCTAATCCATCAAATGCAGAGCGGCACTTTCTACTCGACTTGTTAATGCCTTCGGCAATTAATCATAAAATATTATGCACCGGTACTTACGGGATTATTTTGAGGGGGGATAAAAGTAAAGGGCATTAATAATCACGTTCCCGCATTGACAAAGTTCGCTTATTCAACAGTTTGACAGATTTTCATTAGTAGGTTGATCGGAAGACATTCTCAAGTTTCAGGGCTATTGCTAAAGATAATCAGCATTACCAACACCAACACACTTTGAAACCTTTTCCATTTTTCCAATAATCCAGGACAATTTCCATTTAAAAGGAATAATCGTGTGAGAAATGACCAAGAAAAGACCTGCCGAGTAGTAAAAAGTTCTCCAAAAGCAGCAACAACAACATGTATTTCTTTTATAGCCCAAAATCCCATTGTGTATGTCTCAATGGACTTTGACAACCCTACATTTGACACCCCCCACACTTGACCCTTCTGCACACAAGGAAAAACTCCACACAAAAAAAAAAAAAAAAAGAAAGGAATAAACCCTGGGAAGGAGTGATACAGAGAGGGGCGTGAGGGACATCAGGGTAAAGTAAGGTTTGTGATGGTTTGTCCAATAAGACAAAAAAGCCTACACTTGTAGAGGTATAGAAGTCCAAAATAGTAGTCCAATGTCATGGTGTAGCACCAGCAGAATGACAGGAAACAGACAGGCTTCTGTAGCTGCGACACATACGGCCCTCGGGTTCTTCTGATGGTATTTATGCCACGAGGATCTACTAAATAAAAGTTAAATAAAAATGTTCCATCGAAAGAACTCTAACTCATTAGAACAATGAACAGCCACAACCCATGATAGTTTATTAAGATGATGGAATGACATTCTGGGGAGGTTTAATATCGTATTAATAACACAGCATCGTAATGTCTGAAGTGGTGGCAAAATCCTGATCGAGGCGCTGATTGAAGTGCACCGAGTGTACCAACTCATAAAACTCATTAGCTCCCGAAGGTGGGAGGGCCATTCAGGGCTTTGTTATATGGATTTAAAGAGGTACAATACACAATACAAACCCTTTGTCTCATCTTCATGTAAGATGCATGAAGATGGGATCCTTGCTTCAAAGCCACTGTGCTTATTGTGGTTTTCTCTTCTTTCTTTTTCTGAAGAATGCCCGTGCACTTACTGATGAGTCAAGAAACAGTGAAAGGGAATTACAAGTTCAGGTCCCCTGGCAATTTACCCTGGCCCTGTTAAAGAAAGAACATGCCTCACTCTGCCTCCCATTACGCCAGCGACGGCCCTGCACTGCTTTTACAGCATGTTTACTCCTCAGGGGCTTCCATTCATCCCGTTAAGGTTCAGGTCACATATTACCTCTTCTTCTGTCTGCCCAGCGCCCAGCCACCCAACACGCCGCAGCACATCAATCCAGTCCATTTGGTCCGGGAGAAACCAGGTCAATCTACAAGTGAGTGAACTAAACACTGCTGAGGAACACATTTTGGAAATGAAAAGGATTTGGTCGGAGGGAGCGTGTAAAAAGCCGGAAGTGCCACCAAGTTGCATTCGTTTACATTTTTGAACTGAGTTGATGTCACATGGATGCCTGTTTTGGGCCGGAAAACAACTTTTAATACGACTCCGCTGAAATAATCGAGATTGTGATTAATCACAATTAATCACAATAGTAATCACGATTAATTGTGATTGTTCAAATAAAAACATACCCTAATGTGTTAATAAAACAATGACAGAGGAGACTGTGGGAAAGAAGCTAATTTGTTAAACACCCTGCGGACCCTGACAGTAAATAAAATGGAAATAAAATTTTATGCAAACTACTTGTTTAAATTGTTCGGCCGGGCAGCTTAACATTTTTACAAGTGCTGATTCAGATGATGCACGCAAAAATGCTGCGATCCGCGTGACATGCGGTGCTCTGTGCATTTTAATATTTTAATATTCAGGTGTGGTCCCACCTGATTTCCACTCTCTGTTCGTCTGAAATAAAAGACGCCAGGTTCGTTCCAGGTTCAAACCAAACTTACTACCATTGTGTCCCAGAGCAAGGCCCTCAACTCTGAGTGTCTCCGGGGGGGACTGTCCCTGCCACTACTGATTGTAGGCTGCTCTGGATAAGCACATTTGATGAATGGCAAAAATGTAAATGTCTCCTGAACTGGTGGTGATGAATTTTTTTTTGCCTCTTAACCCTCAAACAGGAAGTAAACAAAATACAGCCATTTCAGTCATTTATTTCAAAACATTACGTTTTCATACATAAATAGCAATGATTGTCGTGTTCATTTTGACAACCCTGGTTTTTAAACCAGACCAACTCCAGAATGGTGGAGTTGACTGATTCCAGGCTTGTACCTCTTTGATTTTATATTTTCCAAACCTCCCTGTGTCTGAACTCTGATTATTATGAGCCGTGTGATGGGAGCACTTGGTTTTTATTTTTTCCGGTTCTATTTACACGAAGAAATCAATAGCCCTCGCCGTCGGCTCTCCGGATCTGCCGATGCCAGTCCCTAACTGGCACACATGAAAGCTACGGGTCCAATCACTTGCTTGGGTGAGTTTGATCTCGGCAAGCCACTTCTGATGATAAATTCGTACCCGGCGCCGAGGAGCCTTCTTCCTCTGGAAAAGCCGCTTCTATTTTTTCACCCGGCGTCTCGGACAGAGCAGTCAGGCACGCGACAAATCTGCTTAGTTACTCTCTCATGCCGCGGAGCATTGCTCATGGGACAGCGGTGCCTTGTCAAAGCGGGAGGCCGGGACACATTCCCCCCGTCCCCGACTGTCTTGTGCCCTGTGTTTGCCTCATTATGGGAAATCCCGGGTGTGACTGATGAAAGAGCTGCGCGCTTAATTGGAGCCATTTGATTATAATGCACGCGCACGGACCCCACTGCTGCGTTCTACAAACGTGGAATTTTGGCGAGGAGTCTTTTGACAGACATAAATGGATCCGGTGTGATAATTACTTAGGTGAACAAACACACGTGGCAGATCCACTTTCATGGAATTGCAAATATGGTGACTAATTAAATTGTGCCTGTCAGTTATGGCCACTTTTCCCTTCACTCTTTTGTTGGCGTAATCAGATTAGCCGGCGTGCTAAAGCAGGCCCATGCAGTACTGATTGTAAGACACTGAATTTAACAAGACAACGACCTTAACCCTATCATGAAAATGTCCCTTTGTGAGACGATTTAACATTAATATGAGTCCCTCGAGCCTGTCTCTGGTCCTGCAGTGACTAGAAATGATAGGTGTAAAAAGTTGTTTGGTCTTTCTGCTTCACCATTCAGAGATCAGCAACTCAAACGGTCCGATCTGGAATTTGTCCCCTCACGACGTCATAAGGGGAAAGGTTACCTCCCGTTTCTCATGCCTGTTTCCACCCATCCCCTAAAACATTATCTCCACCAACTGTCATGGCTTCCAAACGTACGAAGCATTGCAGTTGATCTGTGACTGGATGCAAATGTATTTTTTTGTTTAGTTTAGTTTTAGTTTTGTTTAGTTTAGTTTAGACACAACTTCCTGTCTGTGGTTGGTGTATGGTGTTGACGACGTCAATTCCGCAATTGCCCGCTCAACCCTTTGTTAGTTTTTAAAGCTACAGACACGAAACAGACACGAGGGTTCTGGGAAAATCTCATTGTGTGACTGGATCAAAGTGGCTGTATTTCAGATTTTCTTAAGCCTGGAGCACATAGGGTCATATCCTACAATGTAGCATATGTGTAGTGTTCACCAGTGTCATATTTAGTAGTTCACTTATCAGAATGTTAGAAAGCATCCTATTTGCATGTTTGGATTTGTGCTGAGTGTGTGATCTGACATTTTTACTCTTTGGCATGTGACATATTGACAGGAGGGGGTTCAAATTGTCAAGAATAAGGATGTTTTGCTGGGTTTCAAAAATACTTCACTTTCCAAACTTTAACAGAAGACTGTTTAACTTTCCTTTAGAACCACAAGCTACATGTATCTTTGAAGTGATTATGAGCACAGAAAACACAGCACATGGTGACACAACAAAATGTGTCCTCTTGTCATCGTAATTAGAAGGTTGCTGGTTTGAATCCCGATCCACCAAGGTGCCACTGAGGTGCCACTGAGCAAAGCACCGTCCCCACACACTGCTCCCCGGGCACCTGTCATGACTGCCCACTGCTCACCAAGGGTGATGGTTAAATGCAGAGGACAAATTTCACTGTGTGCTGCTGTGTATCACATGTGACAATCACTTCACTTCAACTTTAACGATGGCTGGACATGGCGAGGAAGGAGGACGCATACGCACAACGTCACGAGACAGGGGTTTAAAACATAATACACAGGACAGGGGAACATCACCAAACAATGACCCAACGACGAACAGACACAACAGGGCAGCTTTATACACTCATATCACAGAACATTGCACAAGACTAACATGAAACTCCGGTCTGAACTACGGACCCGGAGTAACCCCTGTCAGACCGGATCATGACACCTCTGAATTTAACCATGACCCTTGGTGAGCAGTGGGCAACCATGAAAGGTGCCCGGGGAGCAGTGTGTGGGGACGGTGGGACCTTTAGAACCTCAGTGAGACCCTAACAGCCACAAATCCGTGAGGCAGTGGTGGCCTAGAGTGTAAGGAAGTGGACTCGTAACCAAAGGGTTGTGGGTTCAAATCCCAAACCACTGCCTCATGGATTTGTGTCCCAAAACCAATGTCATTGCTGGAAGACCTATAAGGAGATTGATAAATCAGCTGCCACCTCGAGTTGCGTATGACATCTGTATGACCTCTGTATGCTCAGATGAAATAAGCAGGCGGCTGAAATTGTCTATTTTCTCAAGTGGAGACTCTCCCAGCAATCTAAGGCGAGAATAAAAAATCCTGTACAAGGTGCAGGTTCATCACAAACAATACTTCACTACTTCACAAAGATGGACACGTCACAGTCTCTGGACAGTGGGTGAAAACCAACATTGCACCAACCACATTTGCATTTACATTAATGCCATTTATCAGACGCCCTTATCCAGAGCGACTTGCAATCAGCAGTTTCAGGGACAGTCCCCCCCCTGGAGACACTCAGGGTTAAGTGTCTTGCTCAGGGACACAGTGGTAGTAAGTGGGGTTTGAACCTGTGACTTTGTGGTCTTGTGTGTTACCCACTAGGCTACTGCTGCCCTTCCCTGGCTTCTTTCATGGAAAGAATACATTTCGTAATGAGCTGTGTATGACAGAAACCAGCACTTTCTTTCATTTTAGCGTCCAAATATAAATCATCACAGATGTGCTAATTGTTTGAACAAACGGCAACCTCTCCCATATGTTTCCATTCAAAGAGGATGATCTCCCGTAGAAGAGCAGCATGCCACTTTCTCACCGGAAGATTGGATTCTTCCTATGAACATGAACAGACCCGGAAGATCCAGGCAGGTCAAAGGGCCCGAATTGTCACCGGCCCCTCAATCTGGACTCTTTTCTTCCCTGGGAATTGGAGTCCATTGAAAACATTGCTGTTGTTATTGACAGTCGGAGGAATCAATTAAGGGCCCAGCGGCGCGCCGGCGCACGCGGCGAGGGGTCCTTCTTAAACGAAAGAGTGCGGCTAATGTTATAACTTATCTCCGGCGGTGCAACAAAGACCTCCCAGTGACACAATGGCACTCCAGTTTTCCTGAGAACTGTGCGATAATGGCAAAATCGTCGGGGGGAGAAGAGAAAGAGGCGTTAAAAAGTGCACCACGACGAGACCATCAAACCGGGAACCCAACTGTCCAAGTGATTGTCTGATGCACATCCCGCCATGCAATGTTTGCTGAGTGTAGCACGAGTAACATTGCATCAAACAACACCATTACCATGATTTCATGGAGTTCAGAATGCCATTTGACCGAGAAAAAAAAAAAACTTCCTGTTCCTCAGATATTCTGACTAATTTGATTTTCGATGCAGATATTTCCCTGGCTCCTTTTTTAAATTATTATTTTGGATTATGAAAGAAATACCGGTAAAACCTGTCTGTCATGGATAATGTGTGTCGGCACACTCCCTCAATTTGTCAGCAAATTGCCAGGGCGGCTTCCAAAGCGCAAACTTTTATCGGAGCGCCTGCAGGTCCGCCGGATCCGAATCTGCCGTTTGTGTTTTTTTTTTTTTTTTTTTTATGTGCCGCCCAGTGATGTCAGGCATATGTAAATTTCCTTTCGACAGGTGGCCCTGATGGGCGGGAAAAAAAATAAAAAATTACAGACACTCGCAGACACGCCTGTCTGCTGGACGAGTTTAGATATTTCACGCTGCTCTGGCTCTGAAGTGGAACTTCAGTTGCGGGTTCCTCTGTAGATTTCCTCTATTTCCCGTGGAGTTTTTTTTTTTTTTTTTTTAAAGGCCACCCACTCAGTGGCAACTCAACTTATCACAAGCAAAGATTTTGATTCTGAGCCCCGTCTTCCCAGAAGCACACGAATCGAAGAGTTGTCTCTATATTAATTACAGAGTACAGGCTTTGCAGGATATGGAATTTGCATATATAATGAAGTGGAAAAGTACAGATGTGTGACAAATGGAATAAGACGATCATTTGAAAATCATTTGTGGGGCCATGTTGCTGTATGGGTTGGGTCCATTTGTCCCCTTACGGTATGAAAATGACTTGACCTCCAGAATTCCCTATGTCCAGAATGACCTTGACCTCCAGAATCCTCTATATCCATACTGCAATACCTGATATCCTGATGTAGTCTGACCTGGATTCCCAAACTTGAGTCTTGGTTCCTCTCAAGATTTCTTTAGCAGTGGTGGCCCACGGGGTGGGGTTCGGTTCCCGACCCACCAAGCTTGCCCACTGCTCACTAAGGGTTATGGTTAAATGCCAGGGACACATTTCATTTTGTGTCACCATGTGCTGTGCTGTGTATCACAATGAAAAAAAAAAAAGAAGAATCTTTGCTCAGAGAGATTTTCTCTTATTTGGGGACTTTTTTGTGCTATTGTCCAGTGTAAAAAGAGCTTTACAAATTTTGGTTGGTAAGCTGGACATGAGTTGTGAAACTATTACTGATACCCAATAGATAAAGTTTAATGATGCTTTTATGAAAAAAAGTTTAAATGGGGGCGGGGCCTGAACCTCACCGAGGTTTAGCACAGCGTCCATTTCCTCCCTGCTTGTACACAGGGTAAATAACACTTTAAAGCATTGAAATGCATGTTATTCTTTCCCTTTAATCCAATTGAAATGCCCAGCGATCTTGCGTAATTCGCTATATATGTACGGCCTCCTGTAGAGCTTCTGTACGTACTGACAACAGTGCCACAGGAGCACTTGACAGCACTATAACCATTTAATACCAAAGAAAGGAGCCATTTAATACCAATGAAAGGAGCGTTCTGCCTCCGAATTCGGCGCTGGCAGGGCGAGAAGAATCTGGCTGGGCGGCCTGGCCAGCGCGAGGATGTCGAACGCAGCCGATCAGTAAACATGACAGACTGCCGGACCGGGAGAGGGCGAGAAGGAGCGGCTCTAAAGGTCAAGGGATAGAAAGTACCTATACTTCTTATTGTACTACGAGTCGCCTTTAGTGAAGCTGCCCTTTGCAACCCGTCAGGCTCAGGAAATCCAAATCGGGTCTGATGCGTCAACCTCAACCTCAGCCCCGCTGCCTGTTTTTGTCATTTTCATTATTGTTTTTGGCAGCGGCTGCAGAAGCAATTATCATCACTGTCATTTTAATCTCCGTCATTATATTCGCTTTTCTTTTTTTCTGTGATCCAACCGCGGCCGAATGTACACGAACGTCAATCCCCGTGTCACCCACGCTCTGGTCGTAATTGCGGGGCTATCGAAGTGAGACGCGACGGTCGGCTCTCGCAAACCAGGCCACGCCAAATAGGCTCCCCGCCGGACTTTTTGGGAACAGCACCATTAACGTCAACATGTAGCCTAATTCCGAGACTTCACCTGCTGTGTACTTAACACTAATAGGCCCGAGGAATAAAAGGTGAAAAAACCAACGTAAAGAGGCGTGTAATAGTGAGAGGCTTTCTAACCGGTTATTTGTATCATCTGGTTATCCAGAAAATGACATTTTACTATTACGTTTTACGTTTACTATTACGGGCACTGATTTTACCCCAGAATCCCTGCATGTAAAAGCACCTGAAGATTATTCAGATATTTTCCCCCAACATACGCTCTACTAATATGGAAAAAATTCAGTTTCTTGTGGTTTCCACATCTCACATATTTGCCGGGGTTTCTTTCTGAATTAGTTTTGATGTTGCCAGGCCCTCGAGGCTACAGCTTTGTTGATCTATTATCACACCTAAAGACAAGGGAAAGATGTGGGAAGCAACAGTCAGAGTGCAGGCTGTAAAGATCTCTGGCTTTTTTTCTAGTGTGTAGAAAGCAAGGCGCGTTTCATTAAGCCTTATCCCTCCCCGGGAGCTTCTGGTGGGATCCGGGTCAGAGCAGCCCACTCACGGGCCCTCGGGCCTCGCTGAACCTGTCGGCTGTCAGGCCCATTATCAGGCAAAGTAAAACGGACAGGTGACCTTTGCAAGATCAGGAAGGTTTTAGATGCACCGGGTATTCTTATTATATTGGGGTAAAAATTCAATTATTTGGGTCTGGTGTCAATATCTCACCTAAATTGTGGGCTATGATGTGGCGGGCTAATGATCCTGATTGGTACCCCAGTGCCATGTTATAAACCTGAACTCTGGTTACATTTTAATAAACTACTATTCTATATCATTCTCATATGTACGTAATAGTAATATATACTTAGTTACTGTACTGGCCATAAATTAAGACAAACTATATTGTTTATTTTCTGGGCCATGAATGTAAGATGACAATTTATTCATACATCTTTAAAATGTCTTTCATACAATTTCAAAATGGCCGATATATTTGGGCCGATAAAAAATTTCTCAGACAATTGTTTGCTTATTTAAAAATGATTTATACTCTGTAAGCATACCAATAGCTGACTAAGTTCATTACCACAGTTTAAATAAAATTTTTTAAAAATTGTCCATATGCAGCAATGCTGCTTTGAAGTGTGAGGCACACTGAAAAGACTTCTTAAAATAGTTTTCTATTTGTGGAGGGCAGAAAGTGGGGAGAAGACATCAGACGGCTGGGCTCGGATCGATGCCATAGGTCAGCCTTCACCGTTGTTTCGAGATAATCAATGGCTCCGCATCAAAGAAGTATGCTAGTGTAGACACTTAACACAAGTAAAAGGCTAACCCACCAGGATCAGGCGAAAAGTGGGTCATGAAAACACCCCAAATGGGTCAAATGATAATATGGTAGTGGATAAACCCCCATCTGTGCACACAGACACACACTCACACACACACACACACACGAAAGAAAAGAAGCATCAACTGAAATTACATACGTGTCGAACGCAAATGCAAAATATTTCACTTCCAAATAACAAATTAATCGCGGTAATGAAGCATCACAACAATTGGTGCAGAAATGTGTTGAAAATCCCAGTCCATATTTTCTCACGTTCAGCATCTCCTCGCAGCAATCCGCGCATGAATTAATCTGCCCGCTTAAACAGAACTGTACGAACAAACTTGCTGGGCCGGCAAGACAACAAAATTGATGGGATTGTAGCGGTCCCCGAACTCGTAACTCGCGGCGAGCTAATCTTGACCTGTGTGTGTGTCACACTCTGTGTGTGTGTGTGTGAATTACACTAATTCTCTCATTTACTGATAAACTGCGCTGATGCATCGCCTGACGTGCGCCTGTGGACGTCCAGCACCATTCCTGCGACTCTCCATCGTCTCGTTTTGACTTTATGACTAATTTTACACACATAAAAAAAGAAAAGAAATCAATATCTAATCATTTAATGGACAAAGGACGAAGCTGTTAAGACAATCGGCGGAGGAATGAGGAGACGAGAACAGTGGTTCCCATCAGCAAATGTCTGAAGGGTCCACATTGTAACGCTCTCACTCAGAGTGAAGCTACAGACTGACAGAGAGAGAGAGAGAGAGAGAGAGAGATGTGCTGCCAGTCACATCAAGCCAACGGAATCAATATCCATCTCCGCTAATGCCGCACCCACACAACGCACCAACGACGGTGTGGAAGCAGTCAGGGTGGAAGGAAAGACGAATGGACAGATGTTTCAGAACACGCAGACGCCGGTGTGATAATTGTGCCAAGTTTAGCGCCGAAGGACATTATGCAAACGAGCAAAAAAAAATTTTTTTTTTCAAACTGCAAGTTTTCCAGTAAATCGTGACGCATCACGTACAAGAAACACTATGCTTATTGACGCGCGGGCTTTTAGCGAGTGTCCAACGCGCCGCTCGTGCCACAGATATGAACCGTGCAGCCTAAACGCTGCCAGGACACATCCGTCTCCGACTCGACTCCATGGAAACTGCATGTTTGTGCTCGAGACGGCGAGAGGGAAAACTGATGAAAATGTATGCTGTGATTGCACGTTAAGAACGGCAGATCATTTTTCCCATCTTGAGGCCGGGGTCCTTTCAATTTGACAAGCGAGAGAAGATTCAGGTTTCAGATTTTTTTTTTGGTGAAAAGCTGTCAGTAGTTCGTAGATAACGTTCACCAAAAGGGGGAAACGATGCAAATTGCCACACAAGGTTAAGCAACACCGTAGAAGCAACGTGGCTTTCAACACAAGAATCAGGTTGAATGGAATGAAGCAGCCCTGATTGGTGGAAAGCATCACTGTCAACATAATTGGCCGATATGAGTCATGTTTTCGGGCCCGCGGGCCCTTTTTTTCTTTATAAATGGGACTCTCGCCACTTACTGCACTGTGCCTGGGCCCCAAGTCATCAAGTAATATTCACTGAGCACGAGAAGAGCGCAGGAGCTAATGAAACGATCCATTTGAATGCGCTTAGCAATGTTTGTCAGGTCACTGGCCGTCTTTTTTTTTTTGTGCCGCGCTGCATTAATCCTGGGACGTGCCCCTGTCCCCAGACACCAAGGCGTCCAGCAAAGTGAGGAAACTCATTTGAGCAGACGCTCAGTGTTGCGAAAAAAAAAATCCCCACTGTAGACGTGCTACCCCAAAATACCCGGCGCTGGCCCTCGCGCGCCTCCAGTCGCTATGGTTACGGGAGGATTTCCAGCACGGCACTAACAGTACCAGGAACTCATAAGTACCCCGATGTGTTCCATAGCATGTCCTTTATCTGTGTGATAAGCACGTGGTCCAGGAGTCTGTTTCTGCTCTGCATAGAAATGACAAGCGCTTATTGAGACGGTCTCGCCGAGGACATACATCTCGTTAACTGTAAATCAAGAATATTATCCAGTTGCTCGGAGGTGCCGTCTACACTCGCGCACATTTCAAAAATATTTATTAGCCCCTGCGAGTCGGCATCAGACGTAATTTCAGTGATTTATCTTGCCGCACGAAGGCGATGCCAGGCCCCGTTACACTGGTCCTATTGTCCACTCGTCTCGTTGGTCTGGCTAATTGCATTTAGATGCTGACTCATGATGGTGTTGTCTTGAGACATGAGACAACGCGCAGTCTGCTTGTTTATTTCTTTACATTTGCCTTCTTTTTCAGCTCATTCTCACATTTGCAGTTGACAAATGACCAAAACTGACTAGAAGATCTACCTGCTTCGCTTATCCCAGTAGCTTCAGCCCTCTGCTCCTACAAGGTCACTGAGACCAGACAGTAAACAGCTGCTTGGAATAGACTTTCAAATTATATTTTAAGAATGATATTTATTCAAGTTTTTAAAGCTTTATTATTCAGATGTACAGCACTTTCGGCAACGTTTTTAACAGAACAGTCGTAATGAGATGATCATTTAATCATCATCACTGGAAACAAGGTGATGATGCGGGTACCTAACGGGTAACGCACACGCCTATGAACCAGAAGACCACAAAGTCCCAGGTTCAAACCCCACTTACAACCATTGTGTCCCTGTAGCAAGAAACTTAACCCTGAGTCTCTCCAGGGGGACTGTCCCGGTCACTACTGATTGTAAGGTGCTCTGGATAAGGTTGTCTGATAAATGCCATAAATGTAAATTAAGGGACATCTTAGTGTATTTGGAAAGGGACATGCATGGACAATAATCGACTACTTCGTTAGATTTAGCTAGGACGCAATGGTAACAACACAGCAATACTTTCATGTAACTTTCGTTGTTCATAGAAGCACTAATATAATAGCGTAATACAACTCACGTAATACCAGTTTTAGCCGTTCTAGTGAAAAGAGTGGATTGCTAGTGGTATTTCGACTAGTTGAGGAAAACAGTCCACTAGCACAAATGGAAGTGAACAAGCGTGTAGGATGACATGACGAATGATTGGGCAGGTCAAAAACCCGAATAATTCTAAAAACCCAGGTCTCTAAAAGAGGATATGTCTGGAGAAAAGAGGCCGTCTGGTCACCCTAGTTACACAAGCTGCACACTGTTTAAATCGTATTAAAGTGTCACATCTTGTAGCCTACTCACTTTTACGAGATACTGTTTACGCTTAAACACCATGTGCACAAGTGTGGATAATGGGACACGCTACTACCTTACTAAGAGACAGAGTTCAAGTGACAAGCTTTTCGCTCATGTCGAAAGCTCACAGCATCTAGAATGGAAGTGTAGCAGAAGGCTAATCGGGGACTTTTCATCCGAAATAAGACACGCAATGTCTTATAAAGGGGACTTTTCATTCCAAATAAAACACACAATCTCTTATCTGCAGCCCTGGGCTTTGCATGAAAGATGATCTGTGACACTGAACTGGGGACAGAGGGGGGGTGAAGACGTGGTGTACATACTTGGCTGACCCAAATCTAATCTAAAAACCATTTGAGGCAGAAAATAAAGGCTCCATCTGGCAGTGTGTATGAAATTATTCACAGACATTCAACATTAATTTTGCTCTTTATGCTTGGGAGAAATGAAATTCAAAGGAAACTTTATGTTTCAAAAAATGCTTGGACTCAAGAATCTATACGTGTCCTTGGAATGATTGATGATGACGCTCTCCCACTTTATCGCTGCTTCTTTTATCGGTTCTCTGGGCTGCAAAAATTAAATATTCATTTAAAACTTTATAAGATGTTTCTTTTCAAGTGCTTTTTTTTCTTAGATTTATGAATCGCGATTGTATCAGTGAAAGCAACACAGCATTTGGTCAAAATTACACTGCTGCAACATCTCCCCAACTTTTGACCTTCAGAACACTCAGAGCTGTAGACCACCCAATATTCATGCAGGCCACTTTTCACTACTTCTCTCATCAACAAGGCAAAACCTTGTTTCCTCAATGGACCATCTCAAAGTGACACGTAAGATGTTTTAGGGTCCCTCCCCATCACACCGCCGTTTCCACTATATGAATAAAGTTAGATTCGTTGGACCAGGTCAGTCCTACCATTCATGCAATGGGTTGTTATTTCAATTAGTATCAAATTTTAGGCACACAATTCAGTGTATTGAAATTCATTGTACACCTAACATTTTGGGCCACTTAGAAATATTCTCAGTTTTAATGGAAAACAAATGTTTTCGTCCAGCATGGAATTTATTAAAACAGCATTGTATTAATCAAACGTCCTGTCCAGAAATTGTTCATGTTGTAAATGACTCTGCGAGCTCGAAACAGCCAGGAACTGTTGTTAATGATGGAATAGCTGCATAAATTAAGAGAGGAATCAGTCTTGAGATCCAATGGAATGATGCTGTGTTCACTACTGCAATATTTGTCACTTGATTGATTATTATACCCTTTTGGAATGATCTTAGAAGAGCAGTTACTGATTAAACAAGCAATAAAACTGGCCAAATTCAGACTGCTTGAGTATCTGGTGAAACAGCGAATGTTGATTCAATTGTTGTTTCTTTGTCAAGACAATGTCTCATTAACATTAATGCTAACTTTGCATCGAAAACTATGACATTTTTATGACCTTTAATCTTTTGAACAGTAGTGTAGGAGGAAGAAATGTGGCAAATAGTCAACTTGTGATTGATAAGGCGTCTGCTAACACATATATGGATTTTAATGCTTTTTCACAAAAGCATTAATCAATGAACACACTTAATATTTCAACTTAGTAACAGTGTTATTGCTACACTGACCTCATATACAGGACTTGTACAAGGTAGGGGGGTCAAGCATTGTGTGCAAAGTTGAGCTGAACAAGAAACACTGGGGATGACATCAAAACAACCATTTAATCATTTTGAGTCACCAGCAGTCTTAAATGATATGCGTACTAGAAACGCAGAGCAGATTTCAGTTCACGTACTTATTTTTTCAAGACAGTTCGACCGTTGACAGTTGCCCAGTACCCACTATGGTCTTTTTGCACCAGTCCTGGAACCGAAAAGGCCTTATGGATATGACGACTGTGAAACTCTCAAAACTTGTTGACAGGCCATTGGCTGCTGGCAGCTGCTGTATAGTTATAAATGGGATCCTTCAGACCTTTTCTGGGTTATTGTCTGGATTTTACTGCGTGTAAATAAGGATAAATGCAGTGCAGGTACAGTGCGAACCGATTCTGGCCTTTTTTACTTATGAACTAAATTCCCCCGCTTTCAGCAGACAAAACGCTCGCTTGACTTTCGCTGCCATTCAAAGCGTGCATCTGTTGCGATATTGTGTGCATTATTACATTTCTGCAGCACAGATCACGGCGGCGACGTTTGTCATCCCGTCTTTCTTCTCCCATGTCTGAAAGCGGATCATGAAAGGGTTCGCATCAAACACCAGCAGCTCGTGTCACCCAATATCCAGCGTTCACGTTCCACACTGGCATTTACTGGGGTCCTAAACGAACCTGTTAACGTCAGCCATGACAGTCGTGCGCTCCCGGAGTCGCAGGGAGGGCTCGCATGCGTTGGGGAAGGGGAGGGCCGCGTCCCCGCTGCTGACAAGGATCGTTTTTGTCAAGTGCAACGCTCCGGAGCCCATCTAAATGCAATGCTAATAAATTTCTGTCACCGCCGCGATGCATCACAGCCGCCGGGCGACACCAGCCAGGCACTCCGAAGTGCTTACTGTACCGCTGTCGAATCAAAATAAACACGCGCCGCAAGGTAAAGGATGCATGCAAATGAGGCTCAATAGACGCCGTTTGTGTGCTAAATAAAGACATAAATAAATTGCTCGTTACGAAAGCTCGGGGGAAAAAAGACGGCATTACGTGCACACATTTAGAAAACAAAAGTAATTATCCCCGGCGTTACGGATGGCTTTCGCCGCTCAGCCGCTGTACCATTGTTACTACGGGCCTATTTTTAAGGGGGCTGCGTGCATATTCAGGTTTTATATAATCCCTCCAAGAAACTTTCTGCCCCGCGTAATCACAAGTGGCTGGGTTACAGTTTTACTGGGTGAAATGCTCCGATTTCTGGATTTGTGCATTAAAGATGCAGACTAATAAAATATTAAGGCCTCCTGCAGATGCGATGCGGCCTGAACCTGAAAGAATTGATTCTTTTCTCCTGCTTTTTTTTTTTTTTTTTATTCCTTCGCTCACGGAGCACCGCCAGACACCGTTCCGGGAGTATTTCTGTACTGGGAAGTGGGCGAAGTCGATGAACTGTGGATTGCGGCGCGCCGACTGCACCCGACTCCCTCCGTGACATGTTTGACGGGGGCCGGATCGACAGGTAGATACGGTTTTGGCACTGCGCGCAACGCAGTGACGCCGAAGACTGACAGCCGTGGCCCACTTCCCTCAGTCAAGCTACTGAGAAGCGATATAGCGGCTAAGCGGCGTTCACACCCGCTACGAAGTGGCCGCTTTCAGACGTCTATCCCGGCCCCTTCCGGCTTGTCGAGCATGGTGCTGCACACCGAGTTCCTGTAGGCCTAACAACGGCGGCGTGACACCGGAAAGTTAAAAAAAAAGTGAAGTGAAGTGATAGTCACATGTAATACACAGCACACGGTGCACACAGTGAAATTTGTCCTCTGCATTTAACCATCACCCTTGGTGAGCAGTGGGCAGCCATGACAGGCGCCCGGGGAGCAGCGTGTGGGGACGGTGCTTTGCTCAGCGGCACCTCAGTGGCACCTTGGCGGATCGGGATTCGAACCGGCAACCTTCTGATTACGGGGCCCCTTCCTTAACCGCTAGGCCACCACTGCCCGTGGTGCATGCAGGGTGCATGCGGGGTGAGGCTGCAGATTGAACGCCCACTTCCCGTGCAGAGTAGCGTGCGGCGGTGCAGTAAATCAGGCGGCTGTCATTTGCAAATTGCGCGCCACTCGTGATTAGCCCCGCGCTTGACATTTTAGGCACACGATGATTTACCTCGCCGCGACGTTGACGGGAGCCTCGTTCTGTGGCCCGAAACGGGCGCCCTGCCCGCCGTGATTGACCCCGCCCCCCCCCCCCTCCAAAAACCCGTCTGCCTCCTTCCATCAGAAACCCCGCTAATAAATGAACAGCGAGGCCGATGGCCTACTTTCACCGCAGAGTCATCCGTCACGCCGCCGAAGACAGCCCCCCCGAGTCTCCTCGTGCTAACGGGCTAACATCCTGTCGCGCTATCGAGTAATTCAGGAGGGTGCGGGGGACCCAGCTGCGCAATAAGAGAATGCTTAGTGACACTTTAATAAAGTGCACCGCAGTAATGCGACGCGGCGACGTATAAGAGCGCACACGCACCCGGAGACGGGAGCACAGTACGGCGGAAGCCATTCCATGCCCCCTCATGTCAGATGCGCTCAAATGTTGCAACAGTACCTGGATTTATGGCAATTCTTGCAACGTCGTACCGCGCCACGCGAAGCTGGCAGGCGTCGGTTCCATCAGTCCGCTGATTGAAATGTGCACCGGAGAAAAGACCTTTAATAACAGATAGAGGCGTCTGTTCTTCGTCTCTCGCGCGCTTGATTAATTTTTCACCGTCCACACGCGCACTACAGAGAAAATGCGGGATTGCGCTCGTTCGCTGTTGAAGAGCATCGCTCCTCTCAGACAAAGTTCACGAACGTCACCAGGGATATTTCACATTCGTGGCCTAGACGAAATGTAACATCAAGCATGATATTAAATTAGTCCGTCCCGCGTCATCATCGCGTTTCACTGTCGACTGTCGGGAAATGGAGCAGACGTTGCTACTGAAAAGCTGCGCTTTTGGGGTTTAGTTGTACGGTGAGATAACCTCTCACCGTAGGAGCTCTGAGAGGGTATCTATGAAACTCCAACAAGTCGGAGGCAGGCCCATCGGAAGAAATTGCACGCACAAGCATAACCAAGTAATCGTGGAGGGGGGTTCCCGGCCATCTCGTCCTTTTCGTGAGAGTTAGTCAACAGCGTGCACTCCCTGGGGGGAAAGCGAGGAGATCCACGCGGTGGTAGCAACACCGGTAAAAAACAGAAGGCCGTGACCAGAAAAGAAGTCGGCGCCGGCGGTATTAGCAGCCTCCGCACCAGGAATAATTAGGAGCTGAGAGGCAAATTACAGAGGCGTTGGGCCAGTGCCACTAACTCCATCTCCAGAACCGTTTTACACCACTACTGCATTCAATTGGGTGCATTAAATGCGTAATTAAGCCGTGGGTGATATTAACTGGAGTGACAAGATGGAGATCTTGAGCTCCCGCATCAATTTGCAGGGTAATCGGGTCGGTGTGCATCTGCACACCTCCCTGACATGGGTCTTTAGGAACTTTTTATGTGCTTTTTGTGTATTCTTTTGTAGTTCCGTCTTTCGCCTTCACAACGAGTGTAGAATGAAACCATCGTGTCCCCCTGCCATGGGCACGTACACCAGGTAAAGTTGGCGACTCTGAATTGTCATTGTGAACCATCACCCTTGGTGAGCAGTGGGCAGCCATGAAAGGCCCTCGGGGAGCAGTGAGTGGGGACCAAGGGCACAAAGTGGCCCCTTCACACTCTGTATGGTTGTTTTTTTTTTGTTGTATAGTTAATTTTAGTTTTAGTCTAGTCTCATTTTAGTCTCATGTCACAGTCGACTAAAACTCTGAGCATTTTAGTCATATTTTAGTCAGAATTATCCATGCCTCTTGGTCTAGTTTTAGTAAATTAAAATTATATTTTAGAAAGTGTTGCATACGTAATGGAGTCACAGAACATGTTCAAAACAAAAGGCAACCAATCACATGGCATCACTGCAGCATTTACATAAGTTTTTTTTTTTTTTTTAAATAATTCAATATGGGTTGGATTTCCATCTTTGGACTCCACGTAGTAACTGTATAAACCACATGTAGAATACGGACATACGACACACGCACACTTGCTGAGCCGGTGATGAATGCCGTCTGCGTGCCGGCTCAGAGTGAAGCACCTGGCTGCTTGCAGGCAGAGACAGAGCGCTCGCAGGCAGAAATCCAGCAGCACTATCTATCTGGGTTATTAGACCTGCCCCTTAGGATCCCGCCGAGAGGATCTCCAGCCACTATGTAGGCCAGCGAGGAGTGGCATTGTGGGAAGGACCAGCGGCCTTAATGAGAAGCGGATTAAAGGGTTTCAACTTCTCCCACGCTCCAAAATAAAAAAAAAAGAACATTTCAAATACAACATTTCAAAGGTCCTCGCAAATAAGAGAGAATACGCCAAGGGAGCGGCACAATGTGGTTAATACAAACACAAGCTTCGCGTGGCAAACGATTCAGTCTCGTCATAAGGAAGCACTCATGCCTCTATCACATAAAAATGATGTCGAGCTTTACGGGGAGGCGGTTGCGAGGGATAAAAGCACGGACGGAAATCTGATTTTTGGAGAGCCGACAGTAAATATTGGCAGTTGGTAACGGTGTTTGCCTGACACAAATGCAGAGGGCTGTGCAGGCAGGGTAAGTAATTGTGGTGTAAAGTTTGTTCACGCTGCTGTCAATACTCAAGAGGACCAGAAAGAAAGCAGGAAATGAAGACATGACATCACAGTTTGGTATCTTTTGAACATTACTATTACAGCCCATTGGTTCTTAGTTAATAATTGTTCACCTATGCATATTACGTTCTTGAAAATTGGTAACAATTGGACCTAAAAGTTGCCATGGTGACAAACCTGTTCATTCAATCAGTGCACTTTAGGGAGGGGCTTATTTTCCTGGTGCTGTATTACATGCTGTGCCTGGGGAGTGTTCACTAATGTTTTTGGTGGTGAAATCCCAGAAGATAAAATTGGGGGGAGGAGCCTGTAGGCACTCAGGTCGCCCTACTTCCTCGATCCGGGACGATTTAAATCCTCTCCTGTCGATATATCACGTGATCAGTTGTAACACAACCAATGCGTTAAATAATGAGCGCATGTTAATTCAGCGGCAGAGTAAATGAGATTTGGCTCCCTGGCCCTTTTTGACAGTTCGTCTGTGTGCGCATCAAGGATCGCACATTTGATTTGAGTGCCTCTCCTCACCCTCCTCCCTTAAGGCTCCTGTGCTCCCTTTTCCATTTTGATTCCATTTCATGAAAAGCTCCGCTTCTACATTCAGAATGCTTAACCTGACTGAAATGAAATTACGGATATGAGGGTTAATGAAATAACCGGGATATTACAGGTTGCTGTGCCTTTGTGCGGCTGCATCTCTCTCAGGCTCACTTGCTCTTTTTTGACTCACACACACACACACACACACACACACACACACCTGTAAGCACACAAAGCAATTCTCAGGCAAGTCATTATAGCCGATGTTAGACTGCAGGATTTAATTAAGCCTTAAAATGAGGTCAGCTTCAGAAGGACAAACATATTCTAATGAACTTCGAATGTGCACAGCATGAGGATTGTGCGATATCCTCTCGTCCTGCTTCGTCCACAGTACATCGAGATTCCATTCGTTTTTCGAGAATAAAAAGTTATTGCAGTCAGCGGATCTCGGCGGTTCCTCTCAACTTCGGTCTCATCGGGGGCCCTTTGGGGGTTCGGACGCCTTTGAGAACGAGACGCCTGTCACCTTTGGCCCTCGGAAATCAGTCAGCGGGAGGGAACAGGTGTTTTCCCAACCCTTCTGCCGGACGTCGGCGGGTCATCATCGAGTATGCGCTCCGACCTTGGCTCCTTCGACGAGCTCTGACACGGCACACCTGCTGGACGGCTCCGCGTCCCCTGTCAGACGATGCCACGGGCGGGGTCACCGAGGTCCCCCGTCCTCCGGAAAGCGCTGATGCGGAAAGAGCTGCGGTACGCGCTCACCTCTGGGAGATGCTGCGGCCGTGAAATATTTACACAGGCCACGCGTGTGTATCGCCCGCCGTGTGCCGGCTTGAGGCATGCCGATGACATTTATTTACCCGCCTCTGGGACGGCCCAGCCACGTGCGAGGTCCGACGATGGTGCGCTAAATGCGGCGTACGAATTATAACCGGTTCTCCGGACCGACACCGGTTTACGCACAACTCCGGCCCATCCGGTAACACCCACACCCTGGAGCGCCGGGGTGTTGAAGGGTCACCTTGAGAGGCCGTTCTTCAAATCTATATTTGTAATATGCATGCTTGAGAAGGCTAAGGGGCAGTGGTGGCCTAGCGGTTAAGGAATCAGAAGGTTGCCGGTTCGAATCCTGACCCGCCAAGGTGCCACTGAGGTGCCACTAAGCAAGGCACCGTCCCCACACACTGCTCCCCGGGCGCCTGTCATGGCTGCCCACTGCTCACCAAGGGTGATGGGTTAAATGCATAGGACAAATTTCACTGTGTGCACCGTGTGCTGCTGTGAATCACTTCACTTTATGACTTGGCCCCACTAATTTGGCGATACAGCAATATAGGGCTGTAAGAATATTTTCTGAATATTTACTGCACCAATGGACCCAAAAAAAAAAAACATTTTTTTATTTCATAAAATATAAACTTAAAGGGTCAAATTTCATTATTTTCGGTGGAGTGAATTCCCTTGAATGGGTTTAATTGGGGATGGTGCAGAATTTTGAATTCCGTTGTTAAGATATGAGAGAAGAGCGCTGATTACTGCACCGCAGGCGAAAATAGGTCATTTCTTTTCGCCTTTTTGGAGGCTCTGAGCCGGCAAAAACAGCGTCGCTCCTCAAGTGCTTGCGCTCTGTCGCACCTTTCCCGTTGGCGCAGCTGCAGGAGAGCGGCGAGCTTTGATTCGCCGTGCAGAAATCTACCTGATTACAGACCGCTGGCAGCGGGATGATCTCACCTTGTAATTCCGTATTTCCCCTCCAACCGGGACGTGCAACGCTCTAACGAGAAACCTATCAAGTTCTGTTCCTCTCATTCCCCCACTCGGCCGTAGTAAGTGAAGCGACAGTGAAGTGATTGTCATTGTGATGCACAGCAGCACAGCACAGCACACGGTGACACAACGAAATGTGTCCTCTGCTTTTAACCACCACCCTTGGTGAGCAGCGGGCGGCCATGACAGGCGCCCGGGGAGCAGTGTGTGGGGACGGCGCTTTGCTCGGTGGCACCCTCACAGAGGTTGTAGGAACGCGCCAAAAGATGTCTGCAGAGCCGGCACGTTTACCTCGGCACTTCCCAAGATGCATCAGCATCCATACGGAGGTGGACATGCCTTCGGAATAGATCACATGGCGAGGGAAATGGCGTGGATGCTGATGCCAGGTGCTATATTTGCATCCACCGCTGCCATTTCAAGCCGTCCTCTCGCCGTCACCTCCAAACCCACACACGGGCACTTCGGCGGGAGCCGCGCATTTGTACGCTTTTCACGGCAGACAGGAAATGACAGTTTTGAGCGCGTCGCGCAGCCGCGGCTCTGAGTGCGGTGACAGCGGCGTCACAAAAAAAAAAAACAACAGGCCTCTGCCGTCACGCAAAAAAAAAAGCCAAATTAAAAGCCGTAATGGTATTTTACCGTTCGCGGCCTACTGTACCTCGCACGCCCGTCACACGCTGACTGGAGTTGCGCCGCCGCCGTGTTAATTATTGATCGTTCGTATGGTCCCCCAAGTTTATGAAGTGATAAAATATCCGCCACAGCGGTAAAGTGTAGTGATTGTCACTTGTGATACACAGCAGCACAGCACACAGTGCACACAGTGAAATTTGTCCTCTGCATTTAACCCATCACCCTTAGTGAGCAGTGGGCGGCCATGACAGGCGCCCGGGGAGCAGTGTGTGGGAACGGTGCTTTGCTCAGTGGCACCTTGGCGGCTCGGGCTTCGAACCTGCAACCTTCTGATTACGGGGCCGCTCCCTTAACTTCCTGCACATTCTCCTTGTGCAGCTTTTTTTAAAAAAAAAAAAAAAAATCGTATGTCTGACTCAGGTTTTCTTCCCTGTCTGGAAGGTTCCTCTCCGGTCCACCCACCCCGGGACGGCGTGGCGCCGGTGACACGGCGGTGACGCCGCCGTCCCGCCGCTTACCACAGTGTTGTCAGGCCATTACAGCTAATATGCACCGGGCCATTTGAGAAGTGGCGTTCGGAGATCGGCGCTCGGGCTGTGATAACCGAGGGGATGACAGATCCTCCCCTTCTCCCTGCCGCCTCTCTTGCCAGAGCCCGTCCCTGACACCTCCGTTCAGTCAGCCGAATGTCACAGAGCAGAAACCGAAATATCAAGTTGGCAGGCCGTGCGCCGGGGAGATGACAGGATGAGGAGACGGCTCCTCCAGCCTCGTCCTCGGAGGCGCGGGCGAACGTGCCACCGGCCTGGACTTCTGGACCCGCGTAAATGGCAGCAAAGTTTCAGAAACGAATGAGGGGTCGTAGGGGGTTCTGGTGACAAAGAAGAAAAAAAAAAGAGCGAAGCAGCTCATGTATCATGCAGTGTTTCAGCGATCATTACCTGGGACCTTTTTTCATGTCACTTAACCCTCAGCACCTTTCAGCAAAATTTTGACAATCTCAGAATAAATCGGTAAAAAATCCTGAGTTTGATGTCCACACAGAAACTTTCTTTTTTTCTGAAAAGAAGAAGCACATTCACGAGTGACGTGTTATAGCAATAACACCATATTTTGTGAGGTTCTTGTAGAACCTGTTTTACCAAACTACAGAATTCTGAAACCTTTCAGAATGTCCCGTAATAGATTTAGATCTCAGCTCTATGCAAATTTTACATTCAAAATGGTTACAAAACTAGAAAGCTGAAGGGGTCAATAGGGGTATAACATTTATTGTAAAATTCTGTATATCCCCAAGAATAATTTAAAACTGTCAGATGAAAACCGGAGAGGCGAAGAAAGTCGTGTCAGTGTTTTTTCAGAAAAAAAAATTAAATCAACCCACTGGTTATTCAGACTAGTGATGAACTAACCAAAAAGAATTTGTGCTCCTTTTCACATCCAATCATGAGAAGCTGCAATGCTTCACACGTTTGGAAGCCGTGGTGGTAATTCTCTGAGCAGAAAAAGCATGAGAAACTTGAGGTAACCTTTCCCCTTATGACGTCATAAGGGGACAAATTCCAGATCTGACCATCTGAGCTGCTGCTTTATCAATGGTGAAGCAGAATTACAAAAGCTCTCTTTACACCTATCACCATTTTCAGCCACTGCAGGACCACAGACAGGCTCGGGGAACTCAAATTAATGTTAAATCATCTCACAAAGTGAAATTTTCATGTCAGGAGACCTTTAAACCTTCACAGTCATATTTTACTTAATGCTTTGCAAGATGAATATTTCAGCTCACCTTTCAGATCAAATTCAAATGAATGTTTTTACTGATTAATCAACTCCAGGGCTGCATAGGGGCGTGTCAGTTCGCGACGTGGACTCACAGCTCCAAGGTTGTGAGTTGAAATCCGGCCTCGGTCCTTGTGTGTGTAAAGTTTGCATGCTCTCCCAGTGATGGTGTGGGTTTACTCCAGGCTCTCCGCTTTCTGTACAATAGGTGAACTGGTGACTGAATTTTCCACAGGTGTGAGTGACTGGTGTGTGTCTGCGTGTGTGGCTGTGTTGCCAACAGGGGGTATCTGATGTCGCTAGACGTCCCTCGATGACGACACACTGGTTTGCATATAAATGACATCACGCTGCGTTGACGTTCTGCCAGTGGTGGTCTTAGCTTTGTTCTCAATACCCAACACTGACATTATTTGTTGTATTTTACAAAAAAAAAATACATTTCATTTATTAATGTCTACTTTACACCAATTTAAAATGCCACACATATTGCGAAGTAGCCAAACCACTGCCATCTTCAGCCAAGAAAGGTTTATTATTGGTCAGTTGATGTGATCATACTGCACTCATACGTGCAGATCATTCCCTTTGACCCTTTCTGAGGGGACGAACGGACGTCTCAGGCAGATCTACAGGGAATATTGACCACAAGAAAGTAGCTAAGACTTGTCAAAAATGGCACTTCATTTGTCACCTGGCACTTTTTGGAAAAAAAACCGTCATATAAAAGTCATTATAGCAACTAAGTCACCAAGTCAGCAACACTCGTTGCCAAATGTATAACATTTACATTTAAGCCATTTGGCAGATGCCCTCATCCAGAGCGACTTACAATGTGCTTTCAAGTTACCATCGATAAAGTGATACGTTCTGGTTCATTAGGACCCCCAACTATGAATACAATCTTTTTATTCACTCTTGTTGTAGTTTCTGTATACAAGTTCGACAATAAGCACATTACACGTTAATCTAAATATTCTCTAAAGAGGAAGGTCTTGAGCTGCCGTTTGAAAGTGCTCAGTGACTGAGCTGTTCTGACCTCGAGGGGAAGTTCATTCCACCACCGAGGAGCCAAGACGGAGAAGAGTCTAGATGAGCATCTTCCTTTTACCTTCAGAGATGGAGGGGCCAGGCGAGCAGTACTGGAGGCTCGGAGTATACGAGGTGCAGTGCGAGGTGTAATAAGGGGTGGAGATCATATATCATTTTCAGAGTTTTTATTTAAGATTTATTTCTGATTGTTGAGGGTTGTTTAAATAACAATGATAACCCCCCTATAGTGTCCATTCTTGTTTTTGTTATCTGTTGTTTTGCTGATAGTTCTTTTTATCGATCCATGGGAAGATACACAGACGAGAATATTCTCGCACTTCTAATAAAGCCATGCTGTTTTTTTGTTTAAGCCTCTAATTTAAAAGGCCAGTGTGCGCCACAAATACCAACATCTCCCACATATTAAAGTGTGTTGACTTTTATTTATTTTTTTATGGCTGTATTTTGGGAGCATAGTTTGACAACAGTGTGTGACAAGCCCAGATTTTTAATAAGCAACAACAAGGCAGCGGCGAAATCAATGCCGGAGGAAAATCATTAATCATAATCTGAACAGTTATCGGCATCTGTAAAGCAGTTGTTCAAGTCTCAAGTAGTGTTTGTGTGTGTGTGTGTGTGTGTGTGTGTGTGTGTGTGTGTGTTGTTTTTTTCTTTCCTCCCCTCCCTTCCTCTTTAGCGGATTGAAGTTGTTTAATTCGCACGGCTGATAGATTCGGCGTGACCTTATATGACAGGATGAGAGAGGTTCTCTGAAACCTACAGGAGGGGGTTAGAGCTGGCGCACTCAAGTCATGGCCTTCAAAGGTCAAGCAGTGCTATTTTCCCAGCCTCCCCTTTTAACTGAGTGTCTGGCCAGACAGCAGCACTAATTGTTCAATGAACTGCCTGAACTCCGGGGTCAGGCTCGAATTTGAGGTCTCGGAGAAATTTCCACAACTGGCAAGCAGCACACTGGCACGCTGGTTTCAGAGCTCTGCTTTGATCAGACACACATCACGAACTCTAAATGCGTGTGTTCTCTTGCTCTCGTGTCTGAACTGAAACGCTGGAAAACGGTCCTGTGCTGTACAGCTCTAGCTTTAACATGCTCTAGTACCAGGGACCTAAAATTTTCACTTCGCCTGACAACGGTGGGCGAGAATCGCAAATAAAATTAACTTTTAATAAAAACAAAAAATGTACCACATGCGAAACACTTTTACCAAACACTTTTACTAAAACAAATGAACAAGCAGCAAATCATACAGAAAGGATAGGTACTATAGATCAGAAGTTCATGTTTGCAGACTGGTCATTTACCGCGTGAGTTCGGGCCGAGATTTACAGCTCCAAAGCACTCAGATTACGCACAAAAAATGGCAAGATTCACGAATAGAATGCAGTCCCGTTTCTGTCCATGTCCTTACACTGCAGATACAGCCAGGGGTTGCAGGCCAGGTATGTTGCCCCACAGACTGCAGGAAAAACACATGAGCACCGTGGCTCCTTTGCCTTCCTTTCTACGGAAATGAAGCCAGAGCACCTTGGCAGTAGAGAAGCGACTCGGTGTCAGGAACACCTACTCATTTGGTAGGACCCACCTGGCGATGCAGGAGTAGCAGCCGCTCTCTTCCAAGGCAATGCTGTCAATCACTTCATTCACTACATCGCAATGAACGTATTACTGAATACTCGCTCTTTCACTTTCCACGACTTCTTAGTCCTACCGAGGGACTCAAACTCACAACTCACACTCACAACTACAGGCAATCCAGAGTCTTTAATCCACCTTGTGCCCATTGCTCTGTACGGTGGGAGGAAACCAGAGAGCCTGGAGGAAATCCAAGCCAACACAGGATGAGCATGTAAACTCCGCCCACACAAGGTCCGAGCTGGGACTCAACCTCACAATCTTGGAATTGTGTTGTATCATGTTGTATCATTGTTAATCATTGTCATTATTAATAATAAGTTGTTTAGCTATTGCAAAAATGGTGACTTTTCAACATGAATATTAATTATTATGGGCCGCACAGTGACGTGGTGTTTGTCGACGTGGCCTCACACCTCCAAGGTTGTGAGTTCGAATCCTGGCTCTGACTTTTCACGTCTGTGAGCTGACGGGGGAAGGAGTCGGAACATTCTAGAATCTAGGATTTTATTACAAATAATAAATAAACAAAGGCACAATGGCCGAAAACAGGGAAATAAGGGGAGAACAAAAACTAACCTGCAGTGTGGTAATTGCCAGAATTCAAACTATACACATAAGACGTTGCCAGGTCAAGTTCACACACAAGTTCACCAAACAGGGTTCACTAAAGAGTTCACCAAAATGCCACCTCTGCAGAGGGGCAGAGTCACAGACTTTTAACAGCTGTCTGGATTGGCTACAGCTGGGAACAGCACCTGTGGCCAATCCTGACACTGACCTTAAGCGTTGAGCTTTCCCCTTGTTGGCACAGTAATTGGTGACTCCAAATTGATCGTAGGTGTGAGTGTGCGGCCTGTCGTGGGATGGCGCCACGCCCTGGGTGAGCCTGTGCCCAGTGTCCCAGGATGGGATCCAAAGGACGCAACCCTGAGTAACAGCACTAAACAGTTCAGGATTGTGAGTTATTATTGTCTGTCACCCCTATTCACATAAGACTTCTATTTGTTTGGCGCTTTGTGACAATGTAATGAATGATTGGTTGATAGATTGAGTTCCCAAAGACAAAACCTAAACGTGCACATCATCATGGAGTTTTATTGTTTAAATTGCAAAAATTAAATGTGACAGTAGTGACACTTTCATGTAATGTAACATGGAAAGAACAGACGCATGACCTTTGTATGTATTCCATTAAAGCCCAACACTGGATACCACACACTGCTCCCCCGGCGCCTGTCATGGCTGCCCACTGCTCACCAAGGGTGATGGTTAAAAGCAGAGGACACATTTTGTTATGCCACCTTGAGCTGTGCGGCAGTGTTTCACAATGACAACCGCTTCACTTTCGCAGACTTTCAAAAACGTTTATTTTTTAGTCATAAATTATAATCAATCATAAATTAGTGCATAACATTCAAAGTTTCTTAAACACAGATTTAAGTATTCCACTGTATATTAATACTGTGTCACCAAAGGAAGTACCATGATTTATTGTTAGTGGTGGAAAAATAAGCTACTTTCTCATTGTCATTGATGGGTGGTACTCCAAAACATTACCGCATCAAGCCAGCGGGGGCGCAGTTTTTGGAGACCGGGGTCAGTTCAGCGTCTTCTCTTTCTTCTCGATTATTTCAGTAGAGCCCACAGGACTCCCTGGAGGAAAACATGAGCAGGCCAAGACTCGAGCGACTGCGCTGGTGTGATGCCCACGTCTGAAATATACATGCAGGACAATGATTTCCGATGACTTCAGTAGCCGCCAGACCTACAGAATAGACTCTGAAATCATCAGTGGCCTTGAATTATTCAACCTGGATCAGACGGGAAAGGTTCATTGGTCCACACACAGGACTTCCGTGGTCTCCAGAGCTAGTGTCCTACACCAGTTCCTGCAAGTGGTGATTGCAGCAACTTTTCTCCTGGATGAAATGTTCGTTTTCATCTGCCGTCGTTGCCTCCTAATGAATTTCTAAAGTGTGGCATTGAGCTTGATTGGAATGGATTGTCCCGCCTCTCTTTAATTTCAATCTGCGTCCATGAAAAGAAGACCAACTGCTCTCCTAAAAAGTCTGCCAGAGCTTTAAAACAGACACTGTGAGGGCTGCTTCGTTTCCCTCCAGCTTCAGCCTTCTCCTCGTTTCCCGTCTGATGGGGGGTCTTCTTCTACCCCACAGCGCGCTGGACCAGTCGGGACTGCGCAGGCCGGGTTGAAAGTGCACCCGAC
Source organism: Denticeps clupeoides (assembly GCF_900700375.1). Taxonomy (NCBI): domain Eukaryota; kingdom Metazoa; phylum Chordata; class Actinopteri; order Clupeiformes; family Denticipitidae; genus Denticeps; species Denticeps clupeoides. Next base: position 3,844,867 of record NC_041724.1, read on the forward strand.
CCCTGGGCTCTCTGGATCTCCGCACTCCAAATCATTTTGCCGGGCTAATTAAGGGGCGCCGTTCCAGCTGATTAGCTTCCATCGCGTAATTACCGGGCAGTCTGCTCAGGACCGCGTCCATCTGAGCGCCAGCCACTCGCGTCCGCCAGCGGAACGGAGAAATGTGTCCAGGCCGAAGCAGAAGGCCGGGGTCACTCGTTTGTGAAATGGTTCCCCCTCAACGTGGGCGCTCCGGTCTGTGAAGCGGGGCGAGTTGTGATGTATAGTGTGGGTTCGTGTGCCGTTCCATACGTTCGCGCGAACGAACTAACGAGCGAACGGAGGCAACCGGAGAAATGGCCGCAAAAGAGGCGTTTCATTGTCTGGTTCAGCATTTAAGCATCTTTGGGGGGGTATCGGGGTGGGTCTGGCAACACCGCTCAGTTTTCTTGGAATGCAACATTATTAGAGCTAAAATATTTTGTTCATTAAACATGTTTTGTCTGTGCACGATCACCAACACTGTGCGGGCCAGATGACGGACCACAGCAGTGGAGTCAATGCAGAATCAAGGGGGGGGACGTCTCAATTTTAACCGACTCTCTCTGAAAAATGGGGGCATCGAATCTTTGGCCGTCCAGTGGGTTGGGACGCATTTGTGAGATGGATGCAGGCCCCAAATTGAGACACAGCCGGCGCTTTCACTCCCGCCCCCGACATGCAAAGTTGAAGATGTGAGAACCTGACGTCTTCACTTAGTAGCAGGCAAATCTGCTCCAGCAGATACAGAAAATGTTCAAGGGAGCCATTTTTCGGATCAAACTGACATCGTGCCATCTCTAATTGTCACTTGTGAGGATATATTTGTAGCTCCCTGTGACTTCTACTCCACAGACGGGAACGAGCCCATGTCTTTTTTTTTTTTTTTTTGAGCTTCTCTCCTTCTTGCTTTCCACGCTTTGCATCTGTCTCAGTAAGATAGCAAACGGCGCCTTTATCTTCACCGCGGCGTTCGGCGCTCATAAAGCCAGCCAGGACTAATTCTCGAGGTTTGTGGCTGTTGGTTATGCGCAATTTCTATAATAATATTTGAAAAACTGATGATGCAGGTGAGACTTGGAGAGAAGTTAGTTGAGGGGGGAGAAAAATTCAAATATTGCAAATGATTAAAAGTGACAAACACATCGAGGCAAAAGTGCAATTTGGAGAAAACGGCCCTATTTTTACGGGACACGTGAATCCTTTCACTGTAATTTGCTTGCAAAAAAAGGGTTTCATACAGAGATTAAAGCAAATGCGTTGGCAAATGTGCCTACAGCATCACTCTTCTTCAAATTCGTCTGCATTCCACGTCAGGGACGACGCTTTGCGCTAATTCTGATTTCTCAGAACTGCTTAAAAACTCAAGCACTCCAGAGCTCAGAAAGAGTTCAGTTCGTCTTTTATTTCCACTGGTTTGCTTCCAATTAAAACCCGTAACCTCTGCGTGATGAAAACTGACCAATCAGCAGAGACCATTTCCTTTTCTTCCTTTTACTTTTTAATCGCCCTGTTATCATTATGATACTCACGTTAAGTGAGAGATAGATTAAAGGAACGGGAAGTTACTTCCTGCACTGTAACTTCCCCGACACCAACAAAAGCGGCCATTTCCACTCCATTCGGCCGCCACCGTAATGATATCTGGGCCAGAGAGGGGAGGCAGCAGACAGCGGGGGGAACTGTGGGTGACGCCTCCGATTGCCGAGCGAGTTGATGGCACATCAAGCGCGGGGGGGAAACATAATGCGCAGCCGCCTCTTCGCAGCTGGGGTCTGTTATGGGGAAATTCACACCGCGAACCCGGGAATGGCGCGCCGGCGTATTGTTTTCCCGCGTTTGTGACTGATCTTCCTGATGAAACCGCCCGGCGCTGTTTGTTTGCTTCCTTTCTTTCTTTTTAAATTTGCGGATGCATTTCACATCCGCTCCCAGAAGTAAAAGGTTTAACCGAGTCAAAGCGGGAAAGCAGGCGAACAAGGCGGACGTGGGGATGATTTGTTTTTTGCCGGCGGATCGTGCGGGCTCGGAGGAATTCTGCCGTAAACGCCTGATGGCTTGATCGGTTATGCAGATCGGCGGGCCCTCGAATCCGGTCGTCAGGCGGCCCCCGAAAGTGCTGGCTGAAATTCCCAGGTTTTCCGTCCGAGGTCGGTTGCGGGGAGCGAGAGAAGCCGGATCCCGCGAGGTGTTTGGCCGCGGCGCTGAAATGGGCCGCATCGAGTGTGTAGGGGCCCGCCGCTCTTGAACGAGAGACAGAGAGAGACGGAGGGTCGTGCCGCGGGCCCGCGGCCTCCGGCGTGCGTCAAACTCCGACACGGTGGCAGATGTCAATGTGAGTCAACGAGAGCCTCACCGGCATTCGGCTCCGGCCGCCCACGCCTCGCGAGGTGAGGAATCGCAGCCTGGCTGCCTTCCTGCTCTCCAGCGCGTGGCCGAGCTCGGCGCTCCGGGCTCTGTGCTGCGGTAGCACTTGAAGAACTTCAAAGGAAAAATTATATAAAAAAAAAAAATGAGGCAGTAAATAAATAAATAAACAAATAAAGGAATAAATAAGCGAGCGGCCGGTTCGATCAAGCTTATCCGCGGAGGACCAGCCAAGGCCGGAGGAACCGACAATGTTTGGCCCTGGGGGGGCCGGGGGACAGGTGGGCTCAGAGGGGATATGACCTCCGTAAAAATAAATAAATAAATAAATAAAGGAATCGTGTTCCGGAGGAAGGCTCCGGGTGATGGACCCACCCGGACGGTTGCCGGGCGGGGCCTTTTCGTGGAGGCCTTTGTCTGAATACTCATTACTCCCCTTTAATCTCAGCACGACGGCCAAATCGCAGCGTCTGATTAAGGCTCAGAGGAGCAGAACGCAGCTCTCCTCCTCCTCCTCCTCGTCCTCTTCGCCTTCTTCGTCTTCTCTCCCGCGCCGACGCTCCTCTTTTTTTTTTGAGGATCTGAAGACCTCCTGATGGTTTGTGTTTACTTAATTCTGGGTTTGTTAGCGTGTTTGCTGGTGTTCGCACGAGGTTGTTGAACAAGCCTTAAAAAAGATGAAAGTCGCCTACAGGTAGGCAAGGCAAGTTGGTTTTGGTGGCAGATATGTGTCTTAATTAAAAATACAAACTACAAACAAGTACAACAAAACAACAAGAGTAATAATATAGTAATAACTCAGTAATAATACAAACAATGAAACTAAATCAAATTACTGTCATTAAGATTAGTATTCTTGTTAAGCTAAAATAACACCAGAACAACAACACTAAGAATAATTTACTCACTCATTCGCTATCTCAGGACACTGTGCGGAGGGCGGGGTCTTGTCCCGGGGCATTGCATTAACCGAATGCAAATAAATGAACACTTTTGTTTTTTTGGTTTGTTTTGCATCAATTCTTGCTTATTAATTGGCTGAATTTTTCGGCTATTTTTATTAATTATTGTCCAGGAAAGAAAGACGAGAACCATCCTTGATAGTCGTCCTTCGGGGACCGTTTAAGCTCCAGGAAAGGGAAATGAATGTACGGGGTTGCTGCGCGGCGTGGGGAAGAGCGTATATGTAATGGTTACTAATTGGCTCGGCAAATGAAAGCAACCGCAGAACAGACACAGAAGCAGACGGCAAGTCCCAGCGTCCCTCTTGCCCGCGGAAGACGAAACATATTGGTCTCCGTCAGCAGCAGTGCATTTGACAGAGGACCAGTGTAATACATTACCGCGCCGAGCAGCCGCGCCCGCCTCCCAGTCAGATTTCCTTCGCAGGTGACTGAAGCGGAGCTGCAAATAGAAAGAGAAAGACACCTGATGAGGAGGTGTCACGTTTGGCCAGCTGCTGTCAAGGCCTCGTCACCAATATAAAGGCACCTTCTGTCACTTGGCTTCTTTTTCTCTCTCTTCGGGCTCTGTTTTTGGACGGGTGACATGCAGTGCAGGAGCCGGTGGTCCGGGATTGTTTTTGACGGGGTGACAGTTAGTGGAGGTGACAGTCGGGAGCAGCAGATGCACCTGGAGATGCTGCATCAGCAGCTTTCGCCCCCTTTATTGGGCACGCCGAAGCTCTCCGGCACCGAGGTCCTCTTCCCATCCCCCCCTGGCCACGGACATGAAGAATTCATGCACCCCCCCCACCCCCCTTCCCCACCCCACGTCTTATATTGCATTATACAGCGCCAGTGTAGATGGCGAGATGTCATCGGCGGCCTCACCACTATCGAACGGAGAGTTAAAGAACGCGGCGGCTTCCTCTTCTGATATTTCACGACTCCAGCATTTGTTTTCCTGCAGTCAGGGCGAGGTGTGAAAATCCGACGTGGTGGATTGTCACACGAAGTGTTTTGATGCCCTTGTCGATGATGCACGGAGGCGATCGTTTTGGACAAAAAAACGGCGACTGCTGGCCCGGGTTTCTGTCCTGCGAGCGAACTGTTGCCACATCTGGTTGTGCCTTCTCATCCTACCGGGGGTGAGGCAAATTCTCCTCATGAGAATTCATCCGTAATTATGGCAAATGGGGATTAGGTCGTTGCAAAAAAGGCTCACTTCTGGCTGGATGCACCACATTTTGCAATAAAACTCACGACATGGTGAAACCGTTTTACTGGCGCTGAGCACGATGCTAACGGAGCTATGTAACTCTGTACGTTATTTAGACACGAATGCAAGTTGACACTGTTGCCGACCCCGGCAACATGCATTTTCTGTATCTGCTTTGAGATGTAGCAAGCTAGTAAAGTAAAGTGAAGTGAAGTGATTGTCACATGTGAATCACAGCAGCACAGCACACGGTGCACACAGTGAAATTTGTCCTCTGCATTTAACCCATCACCCTGAGTGAGCAGTGGGCAGCCATGACAGGCACCCGGGGAGCAGTGTGTGGGGACGGTGGCACCTCAGTGGTACCTTGGCGGATCGGGATTCGAACCGGCAACCTTCCTTAACCGCTAGGCCACCACTGCCTCCGTATTTGACGGAGAGTAGGGTAAACACGAGCGGCACTGTGTCACATGTATGCAAATTAGAATATGACATCATATGCCAACATATCTAGCAACTTTCTGCATAAACCTCCACTACTTCACTGCAAGTGAGGGAGAAAGTGCTGCTGGGTAGTCACCGGCCAAAAGTACTGTGCTCTGTACAGTAATTAGTAGTTAGTGGCTAATTAGACTAGATTAGACAGCATTCGACATATGTGTGGTAGTGTCCTAGTGGGTAACACACTCGCCTATGAACCAGAAGACCCAGGTTCAAACCCCACTTACTACCATTGTGTCCCTGAACAAGACACTTAACGCTTAGAGTCTCCAGGGGGGGACTGTCCCTGTAACTACTGATTACTGTATAACTACTACTGTATAAGGGCGTCTGGTGAATGCTGTTGTCGCGGCCATTTGGCATGGCGAGGCAGGTGATCGGAGATGATGACGAGGAAGAAGGACACATTCGCACGACGTCGCGAGACAGGGGTTTAATCGGTGATGAACAGGACAGGGGAGACATTCGGCAACTGGTGAACAGAAACAAACAGGGCAGCTTTATACATTAGACACGAGTGAACAGGATCATTACACAGGACTTAAGTGAAACTCATGAAAGCTGTAAATGTAAATGTAGTGTCATTGTGCAGGATACAGGTGAAGTTAACGTCTAAGAATAGTGCTTTTTTTGGTGAGTGTGCTTAGAATCTGTTTTAATGGAGTGGCAACATGGGGAAAGTCTTTCCGGTGTTCCATAACCATGTCCTCTGAACCCCCGACATGATACGGCTAATCTACAATTCACAGACGTCTGTACTTTTGAAGAGTCTGAGAAAGCAGGGATCAACATTTTCATTGTTTTTTTTTCCCCTCTCTCCACCTTATTTTTTTTTTTGTGGTAAATCACTAACTTTGAAGTGATAATCAAACGTAGCAGGAAAGCATGGGAGGCTTTCCTCTCCCTCCCAGGACTGCATCCATCACCGCGCGGGAGGCAGCAGCTTTCCTGACAGCTTTGTCAATGAAAATTACTCCGGTCCGTCTGGAGCGACTTCGCCCCTGCGCAGCCTCTACCTGCCTCCGCCGGCCCCGGCGTGAAACGGCTCAAAATAGCTGACCACGGGGGCGGCGGCGCCTCACAAGATGTGCCAACACGCCAATTTCACAAGTCAGAAAAACTAAACTTTTTCCTTTTTTTTTTTTTTTTTTTTTTAAATGCAAAATTCAATTTGCACCACCATCATTTGATTTACGGTGCAAGTTAAGACTTGTGTGTTAAACAGCAATGTGTGCGACCGAAACAGCGTAACCCGATTTACCCGATTCACCATAAATTAAATATGATACAGCGTTGAAGAAATGCAATTATGAAACCCTCCCCCCCCCTTTATTTTTAATTGAGACGTCAATTTTTTTTGTCTTCGGTATATTTAAGTGTTTGGTATGCTTCCCATACTCTTCTCTTCATAACAGTGTCAAGATTTTTAATGCTGTTTTCACAGCATGGAAATGTGGCCTGTTCCTTCGTTTCAAATGAGATCCCGCTGGAGTTTATCCACCAAACTGCGAAGGACTCTGGATAATTTTCATATGCCTAATTAGGAATGCGAGACACAAGTGGCTGTGCCTTGGTATGGTGAGTCTGCGTTCTGATATTGTTTAGACGTAAAAGCTTTTGGTGCGTGAGGAGGCTGTTCTAATTTAGTTAAATTATTTAAATCGTAGGGATGATTCAAAAGCTGGAACCGGTAGAGTGGCTTCGGGAGAAGGGCGCGGCGATTCCTTTTGTCTCGTGACTTTTTTTTTTTTTTTTTTTTTTTTTACGGCATCTGCTCCTGTGATGTCATTATTGTTGGGAGGGGGGCCTGGCAGCGAGAGGCGGCCACCACCTTTGCCAGCCGCTGTAACTTCGTAGTGGTCCACACATCAAACAGCTTGAGGAGGAGCTGGCCTGCTGCCACTACAGGGGTGAGCAGAGGAACCAATTATTTAGCAAAACAGCCGCGAAAAAAGGGGGGATGAGAGGTTGCTGGGTGGGTGGGGGCGGGTGGAGTTTAATGATGTGGCACAAAAACACACGGACGGATTAAAAAGGACAGTGAGCATTTTGTATACGCCGGCAATGACGAATGAAGGCTGCAGCACTTCTGCAGATGCATGTTAATCTGCCTTTATTATAATGCCAAGAATCGTCCAATTAGGATCAAAATGTGGACGGTGAAACCTATTATTACAAAATATACTACTAGTTGAATCATTCAAACTGAAATATTTTTTGTGCTTATAAAGGATTCCCACTTGTTCACCTACATAGAAATCACAGTTTTATATATATATATATATATATATTACTAAATATTAGATACACTGTATTATGCAGAAAATCTGCCAACAAATATGTATTTTGGCACAGTTTGATTGCACTTTTGGAACCAACTTGATAAAATCATCAATAAATAATGATGTTGTTGGACGGTGCCAAATGGCTGGTAATCGCAGGCGAGCGGCGATGCCTGAGCAGAGAGGGGTAGTGGGGGGACTGGATTGGCATGATTGCCTGCCTTCAGGCTTGGAGGCACAACCACCTGTCACTTGTCCAGTAACACAGCAAGCAATCATCCAATTTCAGGATGTGCTTCTCCGAGAAGGTCACCAAGGCAAGTGCTCCACGCTTTTTCTCCTCTTTTTTTTTTTTTTTTTTTTTTTTCCCACCCCCGGTGAAGAGAGGGAGAGGGAGGGGATGGCCGTCGCACCGGCTCCAGATACTCTCGTTTTTCAATCTCCCGTCCGAGCCCGAGCTCGGCTGCTGATTCAGTGTGCAGATGGGCGGTCGGTGACAGGGATCGTTTCGAATTAAAGTGACAAACTTGATGCCTTGGTATTAAAAAAAAAAAAAAAAAAAAAGGTTGATGTTGCTCGTAACGTTGTAGCGGTGCAGTTATGTGCCAAAATGATCCGTGGTGATCCTCTCAGATCGCATCTGTGTGTTTCCTCACTTCCAGACTGCGTCAGAGTGATGATTCAGCAGCGGTAAGTGGAGAGTGCGCGTTTTAGGTTAGCCTATCAGCTCAGGTTTTGCCGAAATAGAGAGAGAGAGAGAGAGAGAGAGAGAGAGAGAAGAGAGACGTCTCGTGGATGAGAGGCATGCCAAACCCCGGGAGAAGACAATTCAACTGGAACCTCCAGCTAATCAAGACGTGCTGATCAGAAAAAAAGCGGCAAACAGAGCTGCTCTCTCGGCTCGGCGCCTTGAAGAATCCACGCCGGCCGGGGGGGGGGCCATGAAATATTGAAGGCCAAGGTGCGCTGGTGTTGACTTTGATCTCCCACCCTGACTGCAGCCTGACTCGCCTTCACACTCCAGCTCGTACACGAGGCTGATCAAAGCTGCGGCTCATTGTTCAGTCAAGGGTCCAGGCGCTTCCAAATTCAACACAACCCCCCCTTATTTACCGCGGTCAGCTTTAAGGGCATTCAAGGCATCGAGCTAAACTTTTATTAAAGGGCCCCTGTCATGAAGGTTTCACTTTGTGAGGTTGTTGAACATTAATGCGAGTTCCCCCAGCCTGTCTATGGTCCTGCAGTTGCTAGAAATGGTGTAAAGAGGGCTTTGGTCATTCTGTTTCATTCAGAGTTTCCCACCCCTTCCCTAAAACATCATCTCCAATTACGGTCATGGCTTCCAAACGTGCGAAAACTGAAAGTGAAGTGATTGCCATTGTGATACACTGCAGCACAGCACACGGTGACACAACAAATTGTGTCCGCTGCTGTTAACCATCAACCTTGGTGAGCAGTGGGCAGCCATGTCAGGCCCCCGGGGAGCAGTGTGTGGGGATGGTGCTTTAATCAGTTGCACCTCAGTGGCACCTTGGCGGAACGGGATTCGAACTGGCAACCCTCTGATTATGGGGCCGCTTCCTTAACCGCTAGGCCACCACTGCCCCTCCAAAGCATCGCAGTTTCTCGTTATTGGATGTAAAAATAAGCGCAAATGCAATTTTTTAGTTCTGTCACGTGAGACTGAAGAACCAGTGCTTTAATTTAATTTTTTAATGGAAAAACGCAGACATGACTTCATGTCTGCGGCAAACATTGTGGTTGGTGAATGATGTTGATGACGTCATTTCCACAAATCCCCTCAACTTCTAGTCCTCATTAGCATTTAAAGCTGCAGACACCGAAATGGCGCGTTCTGGAAAATCTCATTGTGGGACCGGATCAAAGTGGATGAATTTCAGAAAGAGACTTCAGATCCAGTATTAGGGGAACACTAAGACCTATATAGAAGCAAAAAGAAATTCATGTAATTTCATTTTTTTTAAGTCCAAAATGCTGCCAGAGGCACGTCTCTAACAGTTCCTTACTCCACCGTCACTAATCACCTGAAAAAGGAGACGTGTGAATAAATTATAAATTACACAAATTACGCCGCACCTTGTAAGAAACGACAGACTGCGCTGAGGCCTGGCGGAGGTTTTTGAGTGGCAAGAACAGGTGTTACCTAAATCGTCTCCGTCGTCTAAAGAATTATCTGAATTTCAAATGCTGTTCCAGAAAAAAACTAAAACGTGCAGAAAGTAACCTGATCCTAAAAGTTTTCACAGTGAAATTGCTAAAAAGCGTTTTCTGCGCCGTATTTTTGGCTTTTTTTCCCTAATCATTCCCCCCACCAACAAAGTTCACAACGTGCAATCAACTTCCGAGCGCCACTTCATTCACCTTATTTGCGCGCCACTCAAAATAGGTGACACTTCCCAGCACTTGGACGAATGCGCAGTTCACAGCACAACAGTCCTTGAAACCTTTCAAAGCAATTATAAAGTCCTGAGTGACTTTAAAGGCGGCCGAGCATTATTTCGCCCTCCGAGAATACTGAGACGTGGCCTTTCAAATTACACAGCTCGTGTGGCGACGACGCGGGTTAATTCAGGCAGTAATTACAACTGCAGCAAATTGGGGGGAAGGCTGCTAAATGGGGTGAATGGTGTCCTGCAAAAGTCTTAGGCAAATATTTGTAATGCTCCGAACAGAATATTCTGAAATTGTGCAGAAAGTGACTAGATTTACACGCCAAACAACCGGGATTATAAAAAAGATGGAAGCAGCAATAATGATTGATCCAGAGATCTGCTAGAAGAAATTAATATTGGACTTTACCAAATCTGAAAACATATTAATGAGCATAGAACCTTCTATGAGCAAAAGTCTGCAGCTGGAAATATATGTGTGTGTGTCAGTTCTATTTTAATTTAAAAAAAAAGAGGAAATAAACTGTTAAAGTCAATATCTGGTCAACATTTGACAGGGTTTTGGTAACACAATTGCTTGCATCTTCGATAAACTGCTTACACTTGATTGATTTTTTTCCCCAGTGCTGTACGGAAGACATTTTCCTTGCAGCTTTGGAGGCGATTTGTGGCTCTGTTGAATATTCTGTCTTTCTGTTGGACTTAATTTGCTGGTTATTTATATCCATATATGTATTTGTCTATTTTTATGAACAGCGAAGCACATCTTCTGTGTTTGGTACCACAAGGCTCAATTCTGGGTCCTCTTTTATTCTAATTGTACTTACTTCCTATTGGAGCTATTTTTCAAAAAAAAATATAATGTTTTTTTTTTTTCATTTCTATGCAGATAACTGTCAAGTATACTTTCCCCTTAAGTGTAACAAGCGGTGCTCTATCCAACCTCTCCCCGTCTGATGTCAAGAGGTGGATGGCCTTAAATTTCCTGGAACTAAATGAGAGTAAGACAGAATGTATGCTTTTTGGTAGTGGTGACCTTCGTATTGACCTTGATTCCCTAGCCCATTGTGAAAAATCATTGATTACAAACCTAGGTGTTAAAATGGACTGAACTCTGAAAATGGATGCACAGGTTAACAATATTGTAAAATCGTGCTTCTTTTCAGCTGAGGTGAAACTTGATCCAGTCGTTTCCAAACGAAATCTGGAAGCAGTGATTCACGCATTCTACAACAGCCCGCAACCTTGGCGTAACAATAGACAACCAACTCTCCTTCTCGACTCACATCAGCAACCTTTCCCGCTCATGTAGATTCCTTCTCTACAATATCAGACGAATCCGCCCCTATCTGTCAACCCAGGCCACCCAACTACTGGTTCAGTCCTTAGTAATCTCACGACTGGACTACTGTAACTCCCTTCTAGCTGGTCTACCACTATGGTCTACCACCATTCAACCTCTACAACTAATACAAAATGCAGCAGCACGACTGATCTTCAACCTTCCCAAATTTTCCCACACCAACCCTCTGCTACGTTCCCTCCACTGTCTCCCAGTAGCTGCACGCATCAGATTTAAAATACTGATGCTGGCCTACAAAGCCAAACATGGAGTAGCACCATCCTACCTCACAGCCCTTATTACACCTCGCACTACACCTCGTATACTCCGAGCCTCCAGTACTGCTCGCCTGGTCCCTCCATCTCTGAAGGTAAAAGAAAGACGTTCATCTAGACTCTTCTCCGTCTTGGCCCCTCGGTGGTGGAATGAACTTCCACTCAGTCACTGAGCACCTTCACACGGCAGCTCAAGACCTTCCTCTTTAGAGAAGATTTAGATTAAATTGTAATTTTCTTGTTGTCAAACTTGTGTACAGAATCTACAACAGAGTGAATAAAAAGATTGTATTCATAGTTGGGGTCCTAGTGAACCGGAATTGATTTCTTCATCGATGGTAACTTGAAAGCACGTTGTAAGTCGCTCTGGAAAAGGGTGTCTGCCAAATTCCGTAAAAGTAAAGTAAGTAAGTAAAGCTTTCATTATATCCTGCCTTGACTTCTGTAATTCATTGCTTTTTGGGATCAGCCAGACATCTCTTGCTTGCTTTCCATTAGTACAAAATGCAGCTGCATAACCTCTCACTGGTACAAACAGGCGAGATCACTTAACCCCGATCTTAACCTCACTACACTGGCTCCCTGTCTCCCTGTTTTAGAGTCCGTTTTAAAATTATTTTATTTGGTTTTAAATCAGTGAATGACAATGATTTGTCAGACCTACTCCATTCTTACACTCCCCCCTGTTTTCTCGGGTCTTCAGACCAGAGACTATTGCGGTGGCCGCCCCACGTCTATGGAATGACCTACCAATCAGTGTCAGACAGGCGCCGTCAATCACTGCGTTTAAATCTCAATAAAAAACTCATTTTTACACCCAGGCTTGTGACGTGGTTCTAATACTTTACTTTACTTTACTTTACTTTATTTGGCAGACGCTTTTATCCAAAGCGACTTACAATGGGAAGACACCAGCAATTCTCGTTCGATTTCTATAGAATATCAAGTATACAAGTAATACAAGTAATACGGTGTTCTTAGGCAGTCCTTTCTCTCATATTAACTCTTTTAATATGTTTTCTCAAATATTTTCTGTTTTATTCAACCCCTTGTTTAATTCAAATTGCTTTTTATTCTGTTTTCTTTTATTCTTTATTTTTAACTTTTTGTCCATGTCTGTCCTGTTCCTGGTAATTTAACTTTTTTATTTTAATGTACAGCACTTTGGTCAGCTCCTTTGTTGTGTTAAAGTGCTTTATAAATAAATAAAATGGTATGGTATGATGCAAAGTCATTTTAATATTTACCGTCATATAAGGAAGCACCACTAGATGGCCGACTGAATGAATGCATGCATATTCCAAAAATGATGGTTTCTTATTTTATTAAACACTCTTTTACTCCTTTGTTTGCCTTTAAAGGCCTTTAGACATTGTGTTGCCACTTCTGTTCAATTTGCATGCATTAAATTACTGAGACCAGGCGGATTTTCTTGAAATGTCTGCAAATATTTTGACAGGGTGATTGTAATTCAAGTGGCACAGTCCAAATAAATCCTGGTCACCGTGATGAAGGTGGCTGTCAGTGCAAAGAACGAGACACGTGCAGTCGGTAGAAGTGCTTTGGTGAAATGTGGTCAGCAGGCAGAGTGTCCCGCCATCGCCGGCGTGTTGTCCCGAGTCAGGCGAGAGGACGATTGATTGAGTAGAGACCCCACCGCAAGAGACAAATCGCAGGACAATGAGGCTGAAGGATCTCGGACGTAACGCCAGGCGAACTAATTGACGGACGCGTGGACGTAGCGGTTTAGGCCCCGGTCTCCGTTCGCCGAGCAGCAGGGACTCCTCTGCAGAGGTCAAGTGAGAAACATGCCCCTGGTCTACCTTCCCGATGTGTCATCAGTAACCCCCATAATCTGCCCATTGTCTTAATGACGCTGTCAATGTGCACCTAATGGCGCTCCACCGGCGACGCCTGGCTGCTCCATATTAATTTGAGCAGGCCCGTGTAGCGAAGGTTATTTTTTATTGTGTCTGTCAGGCACTGATAAACCTTCTCCCCTCCATCCATCCATCAGCACCGCGAAATGCTCTTTCTGCTGTTCCTCGCTCGCCCCCACCCCCTCTCGCCCTCTGTCTCTCTCGGTGACTGCGCCTCCATGTTGTTCCTTTCCTGCCTCCATTTTTTTTTTTTTTTTTGTGAGAACACACTGAAGCTTAATATTATCTCGCCGGGCGCCCACCTCTCTCATGCAGTGATGAATGACCCCGGCGCGCGTATCGATTTTCAAACCGAAACAATTTGGAGACAAAACAAGTAGCAGTTTATCATATTGATTTTCCTCCCAATTTAGTTTCTCCCCTTTAAGGTGACTCTGTGATCTGAATGAATAAAGAAAACCAGCGTGTGAATGAACGCACGCATGTATGAATGAATGAACGAACTTATGCACGGATGAAGAAATAAATAAACGAGCAATTGCAAAGATTCATAATGAATCGCGAACGGGTGGCACGAGGGTACCCAAGTGGCAACTGACCATGAATGTCACATGGATTTGGAATAGCTTTATTTTCCGCAATGATTAGCCGACGACCGCTTAAATTCCCTTCATGGCGGCAGGTAATTGGTCAAGTTTTTCCGGTTATTTCCAGGATTTAACGTGACGGTTCGGCGTGTCAGCGGCGTGTCTCTTTTTTATTTTTTTTTGCATCCGGGTTGAGGCGTGCGACAGAAGTAGGCCATTTCATGCTGTGTCGGTGCGGCTCGGTTCACAACTACCGGGGTGTCAACGTTTCACCTCTGCAACAGAGGCTGGCGCGCCTTGTGCGAGGTTGGCGAGGGCGACTTTGAAACGTTTCTGGAAGGATTTGAATTTGAGACGGAAAACGACTCCATTTTATCCGGGGGAAAAAACGGGGGGGGGAACGTATATTGATGTTTCAGATCAAAGAACACAAAAGCGTATATATATATATATATATATATATATATATATATATATAAAACCCCACCAGACTACATGTTGAGTGATCTCGGGGTCAGACAGCAAAAGCATCGCCAATGGAGCAGACAAGGAGCGCATTTTTATTGTTTTATTTTATTATTGCTTTTTTTTGGTTTGTTGTTGCAGAAAAGTGCATGAAACAGCGCAAGAAAAAAAAAAAAAAAAAAACCCGCCTCGGCCCCCTGCCTCGGCCCCGTCGGGCCCACAATTGCCTTGACGCCGACTTTTTGTTTTCTTTTGACGGAGTCAAGTGTCAAGATCATCTTTTAATAACAGATTGGATTTGATTACAATCTGCTGACGCCGCGCCGCGCCCGGCCACCTGAAAGGCAGGCGGGCTCTGCCCTGAATGCATTAGTGCTGACAGGCGGAGACCCTCGCGTGGCAGCCGTGCCCTTGACTCCTTCTCCCGGCTCGAGGCCGCGCTGAGAACAATGGCGCCTCACACACACACACACACACACAGATAAAGGCGGACCGACAACAATAACGGCGGAAGAGGCGCTTGATACGGCGAGGGCGTTGCTCGGTTCAGCCCGCCGCCCGCCCGCCCGCTGTTTAAATTAGCACGACGCCCTGCTGCGGCCCTTTCTCCAAACTGCTTTTACATGACACAATCTCCGGAGCACAAGGGTTAGTGGCCGCGCAGGTGAGTTCAGACTCGGCCCTAAATTGCCAGCGCGCCGACCGGCCATTAGAAATAATAGCGGCTGGGAAAGTGCATTCGCTCGCATTACAGGCCATAATGATGCGAAAGATTGGAATCGCTGCTCGCTCGCATTGTGCATGAGTGCTGCGCGAGGCGGTCCGCGGCGCAGGCCCGGCTGCCGTGGCGGGGGCTTGTGGGAAGATTCCACGCGTGATCAGCCGACAGGGGCTCCACTGGGAGCCACGAAAAATCCCCCCACATCCAACAGGGCCGCGGACCAGTGTGTTGTAAAAAAAAAAAATTAAAAAACGGGAGCAAGCAGATGGGCAACGTTTTTTTTTTTTTTTTCTCCTCTGCACTCACACCCTCAAACGCGAGGTTTTTACATCAGCCCGTGAAACGCTGCTCATGCAAATTTCCAAAATCCGTGGTTGAACGCATTCCATGAAATATAAATCTCAACATAAAATTCAAGACGTTGTAGGACAATCTCACTAGTGTGATTAAAAAGCACTGTATGCCTATATTGTTATAAAGGAATGGAACAGACTGCAAGGGCATCTAAAAAATTTATTACAGAAATGTAATTAAGCCCAAAACGTGTATTGACTGTTCAAAGGAACACATGTAATGATTGTAGCGTATATGAAATTTTACCTTCAAATGCCCGTTTTTTAATGAAATTCAAGTTTATTGAGATGCATTAGTACAGTGTATTATTGTAATATGATGTGGTATTCTGTAGAATAAAATTATTATATCACCAAAAAAAATAAATAACACACAGAAGCATAAAATGCTGCCTGCTAATTGGCTTTTTTAAGGTCAACGAAAGGCGATATCCTAATTTGTTGTTATATGTATGAAGGTCAACATGCATCTTTGTTAAAGGTCCCTGCAGCGCCGGATCATGGAGATTCAATTTTTCCTCTTCTTCTTCTTTCGCTTTTTGAAGTGGACTCGAGCTGAACTCGCCAGGAGCCGGGGGAGGCTGGGCGTAGTTCGGTTGAAATAGCTCTTACTGGAGTTCTCCACGCGGATGGCACCGGGGGAGGGCGGAGGGATGGGGGTGGTCGATTAAGTGCTCCTTTTCCGGGTAAGCAGGGGCATTCGTCAGGGGTGTTCAGTGTCAAGGATGTTCAATGTCACGGATGTTGCTTACGCTGACTATCAAATCATTGCCGATGGAGATGAGGGGGACAGTGGGTTGGGGAAAGAGGGCGGAGGAAGGGCGGCGGGGGAATCTGCATCGGACCGTCAGTTCACGACCGCTGCCAACCCCTCTGTTTCCTTGTTGGTGAAAACAGAAAAGAGCCTGGCAAAATGCCAAATAAAGTTCATGCATTTTGATTCAGTTGGCGTGATCATAACTCACTGGTGGCAGAGTCAGATATTCAAGATTCAATATTTAGTGGGTGCAAAATGTTAAAGCTAAGCATCATAACCAGTCAATGTCTGGCAGTGATGTGTTACCAGAAAAAAAGGTGTAACCTGGTGTTAATGTCAGCACCAACAAATGCTGTCAAAAGTGTCACCTGCACAAAGCAAATATGGCTGGAATGCATTGGTGAACGCATTCCATGAAACGCACTCTTAGTGTGATTAAAAAGCACTGGATGCCTATATTGTAATAAAGGAATGGAACAGCCTACAAGGGCATCTGGTCATTTATTACAGAAATGTAATTAAGCCGTAAACGTGTATTGACTGTTCACAGGAAAACATGTAATGACTGTAGCGTATATGAAATTTTACCTTCAAATGCCCATTTTTCATGAAATTGTTGAGATGCATTAGTACAATGTATTATTGTAATATGATGTGGAACTTCTGTAGAATAAAATTAATTTACCACCAAAAAAAATAACATACAGAAGCATAAAATGCTGTCGGCTAATTGGCTTTTTTAAGGTCAACGAAAGGTGACTTCAGCCAGCAAATATGGCCGAACATATCTTGAGGTTTGAAGTCCAAAGGCAGCTTCTTCTGTGTTTTTTAATGGTTGGAAGGGATCTCCATGCACCTTCTTCACCTCTTTATGTTTAAATTTTTTTTTAAGTTTCCTTGACTACTTTGTCACAAGGTCTTGGTTCCAGCAAATTTTTCGCTGGTTCCAACCGAGGTACCAGATCATTAGGAAGATGATCTGAGGATCCATAAAATACACATGGAAAGCAGGCGATGCTCTCCGAATGAAGCCCTTCAGACGAGCTCAGGCACCATCAGGCGGCCACTGCATTCTGCTGACCTTTGGTGTCCTCGGGTCCAGGTTCCGCCCTCGAGTTTTAAACCGAAACCATAGATTGTTGTCACCTCTGCAGTGGGGCCAGCCGGCGGTGAGGGAGAGCTCTCTGTAAGGACAACAGGGCGTAAATTGATTTATGAGGATTTGGGGTGCCATAATGTGCAGTTGTAACAAGGAATCAATGGGCTAGAAAAATGCTAACAGCAGACCTTTATGTCCCGTGCCTTTCACTGTCTGCAATTTAATTAACTTTTTTCTTTTTGGGTGGGAGTGAATGATGGAAAGCCACATCAGGGCTGTTGCTTAAACAGAAAAAGACGGCGCCAGTTCAAGCGCCGCCAACCCGATAAACACGACAACATCCAGGCACGACAACGCTCCACTTCAAAGCCCCTGTCTGCAGGTGAGAAACTGAAACGGGGGAACAATTAAAAGGTGAAAAAAGTTGTTTTTTTGGAATTGTGGCACAGTCGGCGGTGGGTGGGTGGGTGGATGAGACGGGTTTTCATAACCTGGAGGAGGAGCGGCGTGCTCGGATAAGATGGCTACAGGCGGGTGCCACCAATTAAAAAAAAAATTACTGTGTATTTCAGAAACGATTGACGGGGCGTTAACGTAACCACCTTTCGAGATGAACTTAATATCTTAAACCTTTGTTAACGTGCATCATAAATGATGCATAAAAAAGGATGCATATGATGTTGCAGAAGATGCATTGCATGAGCAGATGGGAGATTTCATGGTGCGTTGAGGAAGAAAAGAAATAAGTTGAACAACCGAGGTCAGCGACAGGATCTGGGAGCTCAAGTGCAAGCGCTGGAGTCGGGGTCACCCTCACGGGCAACTAAAATCTGAATCGATCCTTGGACTTTCTGTTTATGAAAGCAACAGCATTGCTTCCTTTAAGGATGCCATTTCCTTCAGCATATGCATACGTTGTTTTAAACAGACCTAAATCTAAAAACGTTAAAAGCCATGTTTTCAATCAATACTTTACTTTATCAGGCAATATGAAGCCAGTACCCCGGAATTTACTTCCCCGCGGAGATTGCAGGTCGCTGTAAAATCCTCAGACTGGATTCTCCCAGGACGGGAGAAATGGCGCAGAAAATAAAAACGGGCCTCGCGCGTACTCCGGGGGAGAAATATTGCCCGTGTGTCTTACATGATATTTAGACTAAGCCCCCCAAAGTTGCATTCCTGTGAGAGCAATCTCAAATACACTCCGAGTGACATTCCATTTTTTCCCGTTACCATGGTTACCAACACCTGATTTAACATCTTGTTCAAGCCCCCTGAGAAACATGATCGGTAAATTAGTACAGTGCGTGTACTTTTTTTAAAGGCCCTTTGACCATTGTTTTCGTGAGATTGCATTATAGCTCATGCATCATACAAATCCACCAGGGACTGGAACATCATTAATTAACATTGTGCATTGATTTTGTGCGTTGTTTTAAATGAACACCATATTTTATGTAGTTTGGACTAGTCAAATCTTCTCTCAGTTTCACTGGATGCTCGAAAAAATTTATTGCTGTGTTCAGATTCAAATGATGCTTCAAAATGCAGCATTTATCCGTTGATTGCTGAATGAAGGTCACGTATGTGCCCATTTAAAAAAAGAACATTCTGAAATGCATAAAAATACCAATATGTTTGTCTCATTTTTATTCAATTGATGTTGTGCTGAAGACAGACACTGGAGGAAGCAAAAAGCAAAAAAAAAACAATCCATAGGTCTCCTAAATGAATGAACTGCGGGAGTTTAATGATTAGAATTTGGTCAATGGGCGTCCACTCTGTTTTGAAATGAGAAATTTGAAGGTGCTTTGGATTTCACCCAGTTCACTAACTGCATCAGCATCCCATTCAATCGATGCCAATTGATGAAGGTAAGTAGGTGCTTAATCATTTTTAATTAGCAATAAACAGACATCTTGCCTATTCCAGTGAACAGGCTACAGCAACGGGTCACACACCAACCCACCCTCACCGAAATGACTTAATTGCTAATCATTTTAATGAAGTATACCGCGAACATGGTGGGCACGGTGCAGTGGTCAATGCCTCGCGTTGTCAGGCCACCGCAAAAACCAGGACGTTAGTGGACGTGTGGAGGTCTGCCGCACTCTCCCTCTGCATTCCGTAGTCGAAGTATCACTATCAGTTCATAGCCATAGCGAGGGACCCTGATGTGTGAGCTGAGCCCCAAGCCGCCGTGGCGAGTTCTCTCACTTGTCGGTGTCCCTTTATAATGAGGTCTTGTGATTCCAGACCTGTGCCCCCCCACTATGCACTCATACATCATTAATGTTCCCACATCATAGTCGTGATAATTACTGGGGACGGGAATGTCACACGAGTCGTGCCTCCCGACAGTGGGTGACAGCTCCGGCCCCGCAGCTCGGCTGACGTGTGGCCAAGTGGTGCAGTGGCCCTCACCACCTCCATGTCCCCGACGAACCCGGCCTCAACCTCATCAAGCTTTCTTCTCTATTGTAGTATCCTTTATTTAATAATAACAAGGGCCGATTTACATACGCCGCTGAGGATTAGTGGCCTCGGCAATCAAAGGCGACAATAGATGCGGTGATTACAATTATTTGCACGACCGTGCGCATTTGTCCCACATTCTGTCCACTGATTTGCCAAATCATGCAAGTGCGTGTTCAAAAAAAAAATAGGACTAGGGCCTGGACTCGGCTTAATTAATGCTAAAGCAGTAAACAGGCGACCGGAGGAACAATGGCTGCACTCTCAGCAAATCTCCCTGTATCCCCCCACCTGGCTGATAACGGGTCTTCCTTATCTGCTCAGATCGCCGGAAGCTGACATCTACCTGCTGGCTTACCTTACAGAGCCAAGCTGCTTTAGCATCAGCTGATCATTTTAGCCAGAAAAAATACCAGTCGCCTATTAATGCCATGCTTGACAAACAGAGCATTACAGCTTTTAGGGCCGTTTGGTTTGGCTGTATATTAGAGTGTATTTGCACAGCCCTGTCCATTAGATTTGTGTATTTAATGTCCTCCAGAGGCTAATTGAGCTAATTAGCTCATTCAGAAGGTATCAGAGATAGCACAAAAACAAATGTCACCCATTCCTTAATGTCCCATTCAGTTGCTCCTGAGCATGTTAGTTATTAGCATAGTTAGCAGCTATGTAGGGGTAGCGTCTTTTTCCATTTGTCTTGTTAAACACATATAACTTTATTCTTTTTTTTGTATTTTCTCTGGTTTGTCCCATAATTTAATGTTAAAGTAAATATGTGGATGCATATGTTTCCAAAAAAAAGCTGAACTGACCGCAAGTCAGACCAATATTTGTTCGAAAAGTAGAATTCCAGCTTGCCCAATTGGACTGGAAAGTCCCCAATCTGGCAACACTGCTCTGAAACTGCGCTGATAATGATGCAACATACTAAGCAGATGAGTCAACGCAGTCTGTCAGAAGAGCCTGTCTTCAGTCACAGCTCGCCTCCTGTACTTGAACAATTATGTTTCTCTGGTCTAGTCTTGTCATCAGCAGCATACTTGAATGGATGGATTCCAAAAACATCTTATGTGTGTTGGTTGACAACTAACACTTCCTAAATGTTTATGCTATGGCGCTTTTGCCAGTTTGTAAAAGTGACTTGACATGTAATAAGGGCTGTGAGGTAGGATGGTGCCACTCCATGTTTGGCTTTGTAGGCCAGCATCAGTATTTTGAACCTGATGCGTGCAGCTACTGGGAGCCAGTGGAGGGAACGTAGTAGAGGGGTGGTGTGGGAGAATTTGGGAAGGTTGAAGATCAGTCGTGCTGCTGCATTTTGTATTAGTTGTAGAGGTCGAATGGTGCATAGTGGTAGACCAGCTAGAAGGGAGTTGCAGTAGTCCAGTCGTGAGATTACTAAGGACCAGTATCTGGGTGGTCTGGGTTGACAGATAAGGGCGGATTCGTCTGATATTGTAGAGAAGGAATCTACATGAGCGGGAAATGTTCCTGATGTGAGTCGAGAAGGAGAGTTGGTTGTCTATTGTTACTCCAAGGTTGTGGGCTTATGTAGAAGGAGAGAGCTGTGAGTTGTCCGGGTAAATACCACTACCACTTGACTCTTGGTTGTGTGTGCGCTCATCTTATTGTAACTGTATGTTTTCATTGACATAGAATCCTTACAATTGACTCATTGAGTCAAAAGTACATATATATTTTTTAATTGTTGTACTGGTATGTCTTGTGTGTCCTGTTAGATGTCCTATATGTATGTAGAGATGGTACTCAAGTGCCTCTCTTATTCTTCCCTATTCACCATTATTCACAATTCACCGCTATTCACCATGATTAATTTTTAAGATCCATCCTTCACCTTTCGAGAGAGTCAGAAAACTTTGAAATTCAATTCTTCTTAGGCTAGATATTAAACATTATAATCTTTTGGACCCCAGTTCCTCTCTTATGTATCATCCTTAATCTAGGCAACCACGTGGTCTGTCCCACCTCCACCTCAGCCCAGATCTGAACGAGCAAAATAGTCTTATTAAATACTTTGTTCTTTACATATTTGATCTCATTAGATGCCTCTCGATACCTAATGGCAGCCAGGCAACCTATGGCGAGCACATGGAGGTCTCGTGCAGCCCCACACCATTATTGACACATTGCCAAATGCTGGAGGATGTTGCAGGCAGCAGAATGTTCTCCACGGCTTCTGGATGAGCTGCACTACTTGTGTGGGTCGTAGTCTCATGCTACATAGGAAGTGAGAAGGGGTCTGGGGTCACCACCTGCAGAACCACGCCTTTATTGGGGATGTAAGGCATGTAACCTCAGTAGAGATCAGCTGTCTGTGTTTTGCCATGTAATGCGTCTGAGAACTCAATTCAATCCACGCGAGCTGCGAAAACGGGACAGGACCTCGTTTATTGTGTTTATTTACATAAAACCAGCACCTCCATTACCCTCTTCTCGTACGATCCTCATCGGCGTGACGCGCCGCCCCGGCCTCCCGCCATCGTGCTAAGACCCATCGTGTCTGGAGATGTGGAGCCCACCGAGGGAAGAAGGCCGGCGATAAAAATCTGCATTTCTCATTTTCGCCGCGCAAAATGAAAAAGGAAAAGAGAAAGAACAACATCGTGAGCTCCAAATTAACCCCCAGGCCCCCCGAATACGTTACGCCACAGCTAGGTGGTGTCTTTTTTTTGTTTTTTTTTTTATTTTAATTTAATTGATCAGCTCATCCTGAGGGGTAACGGCTCCTGTCGGGCCGCTGCGGCGGCAGGTGGTCCTCTGCCTACTGGCGGCGCCGCGTGAGCCGTGCCCACCCGCCCTTCTGATGCGGCTTGTTAGGAGCCGCTTAAAATAGCCGGCGCGCATCTCTACCTGCCACTCCGCACCGCGGCGGGTGGGTAACCTGGCGCCCAAAGTGCAGTCGGCGTGGAATTGCGGGGAGGCGCAGCGTTGTTTATCTGCTCCCTCTCCCCGGCGCACGTCCTTATTGGGGGCTGCCTGCCGAGATTCCCCGCAGGATACGCCGCCTCCGGGCAGGGGGAGGAGAGGCCATGGCGCCACCCTCCACTTCATCACACAACAACACCTTTGACTGGAGAGCTCCCCCGCTACCTTCCTGCTCCTTTTGTTTCCAGCCACTGCGCCTGGTGCATTGGCGCACACACACACACACACACACACACACACACACAGAGCGACCAACCCCCTTTTTCTCAACAGCACCACTTCCTGCAGCGCTAAAAATTCGCCAGAGATGAGGAAGATTGCGTTGGCAGAGTGAAGATGGGCTGGGGGAAAATCGGTTCGAGCCACTCCAGCAGAAACGGGGTGGGAATTAAGATTGCGCCAAATGGGCTGTGCCGGAGAAGGCACCGTTCGCCGCGCACGCAAAGTGCGTAAAGAAGATATGCCCAGGCCCAGTATCAATTAGCATGCAATATCAATTAGCATGCAATCTCACAGCACATTAGTGGGGATAATGGGTTGACCCGAAATGCCGCTCGCTCGCTTCACTTTTGTCCATCGAGAATTTGCATGAAAGTCATTAGCCTGTTACAAAAAAACAGACATTTTACACCCCGTGCCAAATATCTTGCGGTAAGAGTCGGCCATATTTAAAGCGGGTGCCTTTTTTATGGAACTGTGAGTGTTCTTGATTCAGGAGGACAGGCGAGCGTGTAAAAGACGGACGGAAAGGGCCAGGCGAACGTTTCCCGCTCGGCGTGTCGTGAGTTACAGTGCCATAGGCCCGCAATAACCCACACCATTAAACATTACGAGAGCTTTGAGAGGAGCCACTCGTTTCTGCCGCCGCCGACTAACGCGCAACTCCATTTCCCGACGTCTTGCTCAAGATCACCTGCCCCCCGTTGTTTATGGCTGTGGAGCACCGGGAAATTTCAATCTCCCCCCCCCCCGCATTAATCACTGGGAAATTTGTGGAATTACGCGAAGTGTGCTGTGAAGGACGCCCAGGAGAAGTTTTGAAAAAAGCCTGGCTCAAACCGAGAAAAAAAAAATATATATATATATATACACACACACACACACACATACTTTTTGCTGTTTTCAGGGTGGTCTAATTGTCAGAGTGGCATACAAGGCTGGAACAGTTAAGCACAGGATATCCTGAGGAGATTTGGGATGGGTTCTAAGCCGTAACCGGTGTTCGCTGGATGAAAAAAAAAAACCCGCCGGGGTTTGACCCTGAGCTCACTGCCTGAAAAGTCAGTGGTTTCTGAAACCGACGCTTCGCACTTGTTTTCTGCGGCGCAGCCATTACAAAAAATAACAAAAACGAGTGCGGTTAGAATTCACGGCAATGCAGGGAATCACGGAGCCGTGAATCCATCTCCAGCAGCCAGTTTTTTCTGGCCTTTTTCCATAGACGAGACGTGTATTCTTCTCTAACCTGTCATGCGCTTAATGCATTTTATTAGAAGTCTTGCATGGTCTCAAGAGAAAGATTCAAATGAGACGCCATGTCTGCAGCTGACGGTGACGGTGGCGGCGGCAGAGCTGCAGGCCGTGTAATGAGAAACAGTGGGAGTAGAGGCAATGCAGAAATACCTTACTGAGGACATCCTCCACGTCCTTAGCTGTGGCACATTGATTATGCTAATATGGCCGAGACATAGATTGAGATATCGTACCGCGACGGGCTGAAGTGCCGCTGCGCTAGCAATAGCTTTGTTCCAGAAACTAGAGGCACGTTGGCTAATCTAGTGTAATTATTGCAATGTTTGTGTAATCCAGGCTGCTGAGGCATTTCTTTCGTCTTTTTAAGATATGTGAGTATTGTCATGATCCGGTCCGGGATCCGGACCGGAGTTTCGCGTTAGTTCTGTGTAATGTTTCCTGATCGTGTTCACCTGTGTCTGATCTTATAAAGCTGCCCTGTTCGTGTCTGTTCACCGCCGGGTCATTGTTATATGTTGCATGTTACCTGTTCACCAGTTACCAGATGTCTCCCCTGTCCTGTTCATCACATATTAAAGCCCTGTTTCGTGACGTCGTGCAAATGCGTCCTTCTTCTCCGCCAAGTCTTGTCACCATTTCCGATCGCCTGCCTCGCCATGCCAAGCGGCCGTGACAAGTTTAGCACAAAACATTAATTACAACAAGAATACACACTGTGCTACACACATATAGTATACCTATTGATTGGCCATGATAAGATATTTTATACACTATGTGATGGTGTAATAATTGTGCATATGTTTATAACAACACAGGGCGATTAGGCAACGGAAAGGACAGTTGCAGAATCCAGAGAAGCTGCTTTTTGTCCGTGATTTATACTACGTTGTCATTATCACTATTATTAATAGCATATAATCTAATGTACAACATCATCATAAAAATATAATCTCACCCTTAACTGATATCTTCCCTTGCTCAACAATTCAACATGACAACATGGCAACTTTGTCATCAAAGGATCTGGGTTTCCCGCTCATAAACACGACCGTTTGTGTGCTTGGAACTCACAAATGCGATATTTCTGTTAGCACCTAAACACAGCGCCAACGCTTTAGCATTTATGCTAATGTGATTCTACTGGTGCAGTCATTTCATACAAGTTATTTTAGAAGATTAAAATGCACTATTTCTATTAACTATAAAGTATTGCCCAGAACTAACATGCTCTATAACCTTGTGACTATTGTGACACAATAGAAACATATGTATTGTGTTGCTGTAGTGTTGCACTAGATCTAACGCTAGTACGTACTGTGTGTACTGTGCATGTGTGCACTGCGATGGGGACAGAGTTAGGCTACAAATGGGGTCCTGGATCAACCAGACCCAGTTTCCCTGACAGGAAATGCCGTGGGGATGGGAACACGGCAGCCAATCAAACGCTGAAAAAAATAAAACATTGAGTCTCCTCATGGTCCCGCGGTGCATTAACCAGCAGGCTCTGTCGTCATTAAGACGCTTCTAGTCTCTGGTTTAGGGGCTTCTAAGCTACCTGCCTGTCTTCTTTTTTTTTCTTGCAGATGCGCCATTGACAAATCTGTTTGGGTAGCAGCCTTTCAACTTTACATCCCAGAGAGCTTATACCGAACTTCACACCGCATTCAGCTGCAAAAGGGAATGACTAATGGCAGCTGTCATCAAAGGACTCGAACACTAAATTCTTCATGGTGGTGGCAAAATACAAACATGGTGCACTGCCAGGTTGCTGTCCATGGCAGTTCATGCACCTATGAACTTGCTGGCTTTCAAAGACTTCCAACATATTGCAACCTATGTTTTTGTGCTTAGAGTACAGTTACATCATAATGTAGGAAACAGAAAAAAAACCAACCATATATGTACAGTAAAGGCAGGAAGTTTGGACGCACCTTCTCATTCAATGTGTTTTCTTTATTCTCATGACCATTTACGTTGGTAGATTCTCTCTGAAGGCATCAAAACTATGAATGACCACATGTGGAGTTATGTACTTAACAAAAAGGACCTGAACCCAATCAAGATGGTTTGGGGTGAACTGGACCGCACAGTGAAGGCAAAGGGGCCAACAAGTGCTAAACACCTCTGGGAACTCCTTCAAGACTGTTGGAACCATTTCAGGTGACGACCTCTTGAAGCTCATGGAGAGAATGCCAAGAGTGTGCAAAGCAGTAATCAGAGCAAAGAAACTAGAATATAAAACATGTTTTCACTTATTTCACTTGGCCAGTTTCGCAGTTATTAATCTATGTAGCAAATGTAACTGACAGTAACCCAGCTATTGGGGACACAAGTGACAATGTATTTCTGGGTGACAAACAGGAAGGTTCGTGTCAGGAAAATTTACTTTTTGCTAGGCCAATTGTGGGGACAACCTATTTGTTAATGCAAGCGGCAAATAAGTACGCTGCATTTCAATAATAGCAATAGCAATTGTCTTTAAATAAATGCTAATTACATTTTTACTACATTTACAGCATTTGGCAGGCACAATCCATAGTTATCAGTTTGTGTATTAAGTGAAAGTGAAGTGACAGTCTTTGTGAAACACTGCAGCTCAGTGGCATCTCAGTTGCACCTTGGCAAGTCGGGGTTCGAACCAGCAACCTTCTGATTACTGGGCCGCTTTCTTAACCGCTAGGCCACTACTGCCCACCATATGTAGCAGATTACATCTAATCTGCTATATAACCCCTGTAGATTTTATATATCGCCTCCTTGTGGTCTCCGTCATCTTTTTCTTTCCCTAATGACATTCAATGAAAGGTTTGGAAGGTGTTTTTGTGTGTGTTATGCGTGCTCTAAAATAATGTGCTCAATGCATATATTATTTGCATATATAAGGTTTGAATGCATTCCACGAGTAACACTGCAAAATTCATTACAATACAGGTGCAATGCAAAGTTTTTAAATAAAGAATTACAACCTATGCCAGCATCAAATCTTAAAGCTTTTAGCTCCTGGCTCAACACGACACCTTTATGTGTAGCTGTAAGTCACAATCCCAGACGGCACGATTCACTCTGACACCAAATAAGACGGTAGAAATCGGAGAGGCTGTTTACATGTTCTCTGTACTGTACTTCCCAGCCGCTTAAACGTGCGACACGCACACACAAACAACGAAACTTGACAGGTGCCGCCGCCAATGCGGTGGAAGGAGCGAGATGAAAGACAGACAAAGCAGGCTTTCAGCGGATCCGGCATCGCGGGTAATGGGCCCAGCAACAGTTCGCGCGAAGGGGGGGACAAAACAAAAAAAATAAAGCTCTAATGAGCGGGCGGGTTTGCAGAGGTGGTGATCTGACGGATGCGGCCCCTTCTCCTGTCAGCGCCGAGCTCTTTATAACTCGGCCCCGGCCGAGGTGGCCGCCAGGAAACCCGAGCCCCTCCCCGCTCTGGCAGCGCCGTTTGAATTACATAACGCGGGTGAAATTCAATTGTCTCCAATTGTCCCGGGCCCCGCGTTATCCATCATTTTTATTAGTGCAGCGGTGAGATAAGACTTAGTTATCGTTCGGGGGGAATCCATTTTGGGCTGATGAGTAATGTCACATGAGCGCGGAGGACGGCCTGTACCCACGGCACGAGCGCGTGTTCATAACGTGAGAACGCAACGGCGTGTTTGCTTCGAAGGATGAGATCAACGCCCTCTTGGGGATTTTTTTACCTTTTTTTTTTGTCTTCTTTTCCCCCGAACCCCGGATAAGTCGACGAGACGCCGCCGGCGTCGCGTTACTATTCAATTACTCTTTAAGAGGCCTTCGGGGAGCTTTGTTTCTTTCACTCTTCTGCTGGTAAAATGGGGACGTCACAGTCCTCTAATTAGGCAGCCTTCGAGGGGCGCATTCACACATTCATCGTCTCCAAGGTGACGCCCAGGTGGACGCGGGAGAACACAGTTTTCTCCGACTCCCCCGTCTGTCAATTAAGCGCACCGCCAAGCCGGCCCACACATGCGAACGCTCGTGCGGCACAAATTACGCAGGGAGCAGAAGGCGAGGGAATGCATTTCTGAAGATCTCCAGCCAGTGCAGCGCGGAGTGCGACGGGCCGTCCCCACCAGCGCCGAACCCATCAGGCCCCCGAGAGCGGCTCGAGTGTCACATCCCGTGCCCATTAACTGCGGCCATTTCCCAAGAACAAACAAGAATCGCCGCATCCGTAATAGGGCCCTGTTAGCGTGCGAAATGTCAGCGCTTTCATTAATCATACATGCATGTGGTTATTAGGTTACTCTTTAACCCGCGGGTGGTATAAACAGCTTACGTGTGGCTGATAAGGATGTGTGTCGGGCCGCGGGCCGTTGGGCCGGTGGCTCCGTGAGGACGATGGGAAAAGTCAACACGAAGGAAAACACCCCGCTTTCCTGAACGAAGACCCCATCTTAACTTTTTTTTTTTTTTTTTCTTTAACCAAATCAATTGGATTTTTTTAATTATGCCAAGATGATGATGTATGCCCTGCTAATAAGACATGAATGGGGAATGAAAGGTCGGTGAGAGCTAGATAAATGACTCCCATTATTTCACCAATCGGATAGAAGGCCTCTATATGTTCTAATTTGAATGATAATAAAATTCTGAATTGCTTTGTCCTACCAAGACACTTTCTCCATGATAAGCAGCCCGGCAAGGTAACCTTGTCCTGTAACCCGGGCCCCATTATTGGCTCCTCGCAACCACAATTGCTGTGCATTAAAAGGTACCGAGCATAAATCACGCTTCACCGCAGGAGGCGATAATTACATGACTAAACAGAACACGGGTGCAGGTTTCCGTCCTAATTTATTTATTTTCCTTCCAGAAAAGGAGAGGAAGCGCCGTGATCTGTGCTCGGAGTTAAAACTTTTGCAGGGAAAGTTAAGCGGGCGCGGTGAAGTAATTGCATCACATGGGGACTATTCAGGAGAGCTCTCGTGAATAATTGTCTGGACCGAAGCAGACCACGGGTCAAACAGTAGAGTGCATTCCCGCGCCGCCCCGGCTCACAAGTGTAAATAAGCAAATGGATGAATATTTCATTAAAGCAAATGGGCTCGCTGATTGTTGCACAAACACAGCGATGGCGGACAGAGTGGAGATTCATTATCGGTTGGTGCGACCCAAAAAAAACAAAACTACAAAAAAAGGTCTAAATGAATTGCTTATTTTTAGCAGGCTCATTGGAAGTGAAGGATAGGGTGGCAGTCCGACTATAAATAATAAATCACATTGTCCTTGTCTTGGAATACATTTGAAAAGCAATGAAACGTGATAAACTGTTTCATCCGGTCTGCTTGATATTTGTGGCAGTCACTTTGCCGCTGACGGGCCACTATATAAGTTACTGATGGCACAGCAGTGCAAGTCTCAATGGGTTTACAGTCCAGGAAGAGGGAGGCCAAACAAGTCGATCTGGAGCTGTAACCTAGTAGGAGAGCCACCGCAGGGCCCAGGTGTCACCAAACGCCGACAGACACGAGTCCAAAAGGCCGTCCGGAGGCCGGCCCAGGTCGCCTGATGGACACGGAACGGGTCAGAGGTCCCGCCGTCCCGCTCCACGGCCCAGAACACAGGCTACGGACTTACAGGAACTTCACCGACTGGTTTCACGTGCTCGAGAATCAGTGAGACAATAATTAGGAAAAACGTGAAGTGCACTTAGCAATCATGCTCAAATATATTTAGACCGCAGCACGCGTTGTGCTGCTTAGTGGACCTAATTATAATTACACAGCAGAATATGCATTTGCCGTGCCATTGTTGAGCCTCGGCACGTGCACGTGTGTTAATGCAGCATGTGTCTGTGTGGGTGTGGGAGGCTCACGACCGGCGTGACTGGGATCATGAGGGAGGAGCTGTGCTCCCTCGCATTGGGGATGCAAATATTGACATTATTCTGGCAGACAAGGCCGCATCCCCCTGCATGTTCACAACTGTATAATCCTTGATATGTATTATGCCTTTTAGGGGCAGTGGAGGCCTAGCGGTTAAGGAAGCGGCCCCGTTATCAGAAGGTTGCCGGTTGGAACCCCGATCTGCCAAGGTGCCACTGAGGTGCCACTGAGCAAAGCACCGTACCCACACACTGCTCCCCAGGCGCCTGTCATGGCTGCCCACTGCTCACTCAGGGTTAAATGCAGAGGACAAATTACACCATGTGCACCATGTGCTGTGCTGACAATCACTTCACTTTCACTTCACTTTTTGCGTTACCCCTGAAAACCTGCACGCTACTAAAGTGACAATACGGTGGCTGTTTATGTTATTACCTCATTGCAGTGTAAAATCGTGGAGATTGAAAAGCAGTGTGAGATATGAAAACGCTCCACGTTAATTTACGTTGACGCCGATAATTACCAACACCGCCCCTAGGGGGCAGCTGAGAGACCAACAACAATAAATATGGCGAAGTGAATCGACTCTTGTAATGCTTCATTATTTTCGTAGTTTATTTACTGGGACGTTTGATGAATAATAAATCACAAAACACTAGATCTACTCACGTGTTTGCAATAAACTTCATACGCCTGGCGTTGGGTTTACGATGCCACCGTTTTACCCTCCATGAACTCTCCGCTGCGGGATGCTGGGTATTTTTTGGGGGGGGAGGGGGATTAATTACGCTGGCCCTCTGCCGCTTCGTCGGTGCTTTGCAGAGCAACTGTATCTTGGGGAGCCACAGCGTGCGCCCTCTTAATAAACTGGCCACTGAACTTGCAGAGATCCTCATTTAAAGATCACAGATAAACAATGGGGATTCATTAGGATGTGAAGGGATGGAATAACAAGGCCGCACTATTTATGGCTCGCTAATATTCTGCGAGAAGAACAAAGAGTGAGCCTTTGGGCAGGAAGTGATGCAAGCGGAGAGCTGTTAGCGGCTGAAATGACTACCTCGGTGATTGCCATCATTTTCTTCAAGTGTTGCAACTGCTTCCACAAAGAAAAAAGTAAAAAAAAAAAAAAAACTGAGCCGAATCTAATTGTAATCAACAAAGGTTCTGGCCAATAATTCTCATCCCACTGGGTCCAGGCATTATACACAGAGGAAAAAAATATGAACTTCTGTCACAAACATAATAAAAAAAGGCCATTTCGGAACGAAAATCTAGAACAAATTGTACGTTTGTTGCAGCCGGTATGAGAAGTCATCAGCACCCCCTACCACGAGATGCAGCCTCATCACAGGCACATGCATCTGAAGGTTGAAGGTTTAAATGTAGGTTTTAATGTTCTTTGGACGCATTTAACCATCTACTGGTTAAATGTCGTCATGGATGAGCTTGCCATGTGTGAGTTACGGTTATGTGTGTTAAATTCTCGCGAAGCTTCTTAGCATTGCATTAGTACTGCATTCTTTGTCATATTAATTCGGGTTAAGACTCTGTTTTGTTTCTGTCCTGTTTTTCTGTGTTTGGAGCACCTATTAAAAAAGCCACATCAAATAAGTGTCTTTTTATTATTTTATATGGCCGCAAAAAAAATGTTTTTTCTCTTTGATATGAAATTGCCCATCGTCACAGCATCGCTTTTTAATTAAAAGGAATAAAGTGGCGGGGGAAAAAAGCTGATCCAGGAGAAACCTGTCGGGACGCGGACAGCCACATCACATCATCGCGATTGATTTGTCACTCAAGAGGAGATGCATTCGGCGCGAACAATGGGTTTCTTTTGAGCACATCAAAGCGCATGCTACCCCTCAGGATGTAACACAGCGCCGCACCGGCTCTAATCTCAGAATTGCTGTCCTGATGTTTTTCAAAATCTTGCCCACCGCATCAGAAGCCATCAAACCGCTTCCCATATCAGTAATAATTCAAGTCTTATTACAAAAAATAGGAATCTGTGTCCACAGGTAAGTGCATTCAGTGCATAATGCTTTGCTATAATCAGGAATTTTTGTGTTCATACATTTTTATATTTTGGGGTTTGAAAGCCATAACACTGAGTGCACTGCTGACAATTTGTTTGCTTTCTGAGATAATAATTAAGAAATCAGTCATAGCAACTTAAATACAGGTGATACAGGTGCTGTAAGTTGGGAATTTACCAATACATGCCAGTCAGAGTGTCACACTTTTACCTGGTTGACATCTGGGGCAGTGGCTGCCCACTGTCACCAAGGGTGATGGTTAAAAGCAGAGGACACATTTCTTTGTGTCACCGTGTGATGTGCTGCAGTGTTTCACAATGACAATCACTTCACTTTCATTTTATTAATCTCTTGCATTGTTCATACGTGGTTAATGTTTGTCTGTGGCAATATCAGGTAAACAACCCAACAAATGCACACAGTGAATTGCATGGAGGTTATCAGGAAATGGTTTTGTGATTTACGAATGATGTGTTCTGGCTGGAAGGAAAACCATGAGGACTCCACGATCAGGATCCAGTGTGTTACAAACACCAAGTGTGAGAATATCACTCTAAAACCTGATAAAACACTGACCATTTTGCACATCTCAGTTCGTTTTGCACATTTCTGCTCATTTTGCACATTTGTCCTGTGTGTCCTGGTTGAAATATCCAACGTATCCACTTACAAGCATCCTACAATAATTTGTACTGTTTGTCCTGTTCATTTTACTGAAAAGTTTTACTTTTAGTATAGTTTAATGTATATATATATTTTTCCACTATGGGGGATCTGTGTGAAACATTATTTCAGTACACCGTATACTGTGTATACTGTCGTACTGACAATAAACCAAATGTTGACTCTTGAAACTTGAAAATACTAAAACACTAAAAACAACATCAAAAACCAACAGCAACAATTGTTCCACAAAGATGTTTACAAGTGAGCCTGCTAACTAGCTAGCAGTGTAGTGTAATGTCATTGAATTTCTTAGTTTCTTTCCATTCAGGGTGGACACACCACGTTTCTGGTGCAATACTGCCTCCTAGTGGATGGAGTTTTTAACGTCCAATTTACCACATTTCACCTTTAAGCTATCAAGGAAAGAAACTCTTTGTCAAAGGTAGATAATCTCTCAATTAATCTTCCTGAGGAAATTGTAAAAGGGTATTTACACTTGCGCGCATTCATTTTGCGTTCTCTATGAACCATATCTCTTTTTCTTTTCTTTGCTGGCACATATTTTTCTGTTTAATTCAACAAAGTAGCACAGCGTTCATAGGCAGGACTTTGATGCCAATGTTGATACACCAAAGATACACAAGCGTGAATGTCTGTAGCAGAAAAGATTCAACATCAGTTTGAATTTGAACCGGGCGTCATCAGCACCACACTGCGTAGCATGAACCGTAAACAAGGCTTATTGCAGCTTTGTGATCAAGGGCCTTCATTAGGCGCCGTGTACAAATCAAACGTATCTGTGCCGTGAGGTTGTTTCCTCATTACGCTGAAGAGGGGACGTTTTTCTGCCTGCACTTCCTGCCTGGAAATTAGACATTTTTGGAAACGTCTCACCTTGAAAATTCTCGGCCTAATTTGCATACATCTCTCCACAGTACCAGCAAGGTTTTTTTTTTTTTTTTTTTTTTTTTTGCCAAAAATCATATGCTGTTTCACTTTCAAACGTCTGCTGGTTTGAAGAGGGGTGGGGAGGAGGAAATGTGGAGGGAAAGGTTGTGAACTCACCCGCTCCACTTTTGAGTGGCAGCCTATGCCCCCCCACCAATCCAAAAGAATATCAAGGGCACCTTACTTCCATTATTCATTGCCCAGCTGTTCAGAAGGGCCCTGCATTTTCACACATATTGGAAAAAAAGTCCCACTTTCATTGTAGGGTTTTAAGAAGAAATCTCCACTCGGTGGGGGTAAATGTGCATTTACAGTGGCAGTGAATTCATAAACAAAGCCCTGGTATATCACATTTGCCTTGTGAATTATTAAATAGGGACTTTATGAGATTTCCCCCCCTCCACACTTCCTACTGGAAGATAACCCAGTAAAGCCTTTATCTGACTCGACCACTGCCAGAGGATTGCTCTGATCCAGACCCGGATATTTACATATGAGGCTGGAGAGGGGAATGGCTGAAAAATGGGGGCCTAGCAGCATGCTTCAAGCTTTTTAGGCCCTAATACTGTTGCTCATTATCTGGGTCATATGTTTGTAGAACCCATGTCCCAGAGTAAGTAAAGAGGAGGAGTCACGTTGACTGATGGCATGAAGCCTCACCAGGCCTTGCAGAGAGTGTTTGTTTAATTGTACATAAAAGTATATTTTTCAAACTTAATGAATTATTAGTAACCAACTATATATGATATGCGTACAATGAGTTAATAACTTAATATTAAAGGTCCCCAGGAAAACTGTAATATAACTGTTAGCTGTATTTAATGAAAATATAAAATATAGTCTCTTAGGAAATTGTGTCAATATTCATTTCAAATGACATTCACCAGCGAATGCACGCTTATTATTGTAATTTTCTGAATTTAAATGTTCTGTTAGTTAGTTCCCATGAACTGCACTGTGTTTATTCTTTTTCCTGCATCAATCTTTTTTGTTTCTTTATTTGCAATTATTCTTCAGTGCGACGGGAACAGCCGTATTCCGCACACAGTGCAGGCAGCGGCCACACGCCTTATCCCAAATAGAAAGTGACTTTGATTTTTCACCTCATTTCATTCTCAGCTGTCAAATGCGTTTCCACTCAAATGACATCTCCTTCACCGCGGTGTGTGCAAAAAAGTGGAACCGCAAAGAAATGAGGCAGCTGTTGCTTGCACCCCTGCCACAACATGTCTGAAACATCACATCTCCGCGCCCCATTCAAATGAGTCACCAGAAGAAAACAATTGAGTCATGCAAATGTTCAGGTGTGTCGCCCGTAGCTTCACCGGGAAAAATTTGGTTGATATAAAAAAGCAAAAAAAAAACAAGCACACAAGCAGTAACCCTGAAAGGGCAGCATTTTGGCTGTGGTGTTGTTCCAGGTGCAAACTTCCTGTGTGTATTTCTCCGACTGGAAATGGTTTATAATCTAAAATTTGAAGCACTGATGTCATCTTGTTTTTGCGTGTGTGTGTGCAGTTATGGTCACGTGACACTGCAGAGGACAAGTGATTGATATGGAAGCGGATATTAATGGCTTGAAAAGTGTTGAAACGTGTTTACTCTTCCCTGTTTGTTCCTTGTGAAGATAGAATAAGTGGCAATGTGTTATTCTTTGGTTTTTTTGGCCCCTATGTCCCGAGAGGGATCTGACCACATGAATAAGAAATGCTGCTGGTAACTACATCCTGTCATCCTCCCAAACTGTCTTGCCATTGCTGCTCCCCGGAGGACGCAGATGAAAACCTTTTTTTTTTCCCCTTCTTCTCCTTCGTCTTTATTTTTTTTTCAGGCTATAACCAAGCCCGTGCTGTACTGACCAGTGCAGGAATAAACTAGCTCACGTTGCACTATTGTCTTGACGCCGAGATTTATTAGCCATTGGGGACAGTTCAGTGCCTCTCTGTGTGAGCCTATCTGCCTCGTTCGGCTGAACCCGCCGCAGTGTAAGAGACACCCGCTCCTCTCCTTCTGGGTATTTATTTAAGGAGAGCTGCAGATGGTGTATAAGGGAACGCCTCGTGCTATTTTTCCTGTTTTGAATGCTTCATTCATAGGGCCCTCTCATAACATGCACCATGTGGCCCAATCCAGTCCAGCTGATGTGTTTAGTAGTAAAATGCTCACCATGCTCAATGCCTGTCAGGGTGTGCAAATCAGATGTACACAGATGTATACAAGTGTCATCTGCAAATCCCTTTGTGTACGGCTGTTGTAGTGACAGATTTTACAGGATAAAAAAAAAAAAAAGCAGAACGGAGTAGAAACGTGCAGACAGAGCATCTACGTTAACTGCAGGATTAAAAGTATTGCCTTGTTTTTTTTTACAAAATTAACTGTATTCTAAATGCGTTACATCATTACCCTCAAAATATTTGCTTGGAATGACTGGTGTCAAGATTATATATCTATTCACAAAATATTTCAGACATAAGTATGGACAACTTTGCAGAATAAGCATAATTTTAAAGACAAATTGAGACATTTATTTATTTAGAATTTGAAGGCTTCCAATACTCAGTCCCTATAGACCCTACAATAAACCAGAGAACAGCAAAATTTTAAGTATCTTAAATATAAATGCTTTTCTAATGTATGCAATTGTATTATATCGCTCATAGTCCAAATTAAAGTATGAATCAGTAAGTGGTCTGTCAAATAACCAATACATAAATTATGTCGGAATTGAAATCTGATCCTGATATCGGATATCAGGACCATCCCTATAAATTGGCACTGACATCTTTGAATTTATTATCTGTTATAGTCCTTAGTATCACACTTTTGCTTATGAGCTTAGAGACACAGAAAAAGTACAAATTGGCCACATATATCACATCATATGCTATCATTAATTAAAGCAAAATTTGACACATCACATGCAAGTCTGGTGCCGTTTGAATATTCTGTGTTCGTGGAGTTTAAGACTGTTTTGTGTTTTGTGGCAAAAAACTTTGTTCCAGATGTTGCATTTTTGTTCTTTGCTTCACTGAATTCACACTTCAAGAGCCTTTCTTGGCTGTACTTGGGTATTATAATGTGCTTCTAATGAGGTAAAAATGTGTTGCAGCACAGTTTGGAGGCAGTCGGGCTACTCGTCGAATTGTCTCTGGAGTCACGCGCTGTCACGCTCTGGCTGGCCACCAGTTCAGCAGAGCAGAGCAGGATTTCTATCTGCAGAACGCCTTTGCTTTGGAGATTTGCGTTAATCAGAGCCCCTGAAATGAAATCTTTTTCAACCCCTCCAAGGAGTGTGCAGTTTCATGACGCCCTATTTGCCCGTTGCTACAAAAAAATGATCTGACGTTTCTCCAAAACTGAGACTGTTGGAGCATATAAAGTGCGGTCTTCATTTAATGTTTATATGAATTGAACTCCAGCGGGGATTTCCTCATTTCCCAGGAGAAGGTTCAGATCACCAGAGTGAATCCAGCTCCATGGGTCCAGTCATCAGCTGACACGTCTGATTGACCCAATAATCCTTATCACTTCACGGCTTAAGAGGATCTGGTAGCTGTAATGGTTTTACAGAGGTGCCTCATGTTGGGGGGATAGGATGGCTTTAAGCAGGGGTTGAATTTCTGCCACATGAGGTCATTATGGGTCAGTATAGACTCTTCAGAAGACCTGCATTTTGGCCCGTGCCTGATATAAAACCAGTCACACTGCTGGTGCTTGTTGTTACGTGCTCTCCAGGCTTCATCGCCATTATGAGAGAGAGCAAGCGGGGTGAAATATAAAAAGGACATAAGGACTGCACAAGTAGATGGCGTATATGGAGAAGACTGTGCAGTATGAGGAACAAGCAAGAGTTTATACAGAGAAAGGTGAAATCAGTCAAGGGAAGACACAATGGGAAAAAAAGAAAAAGATAATTGGCTAAAAAAAATGGTCAAGATCATCAGTCATAGGTCATACAGAAATGAATTAGCGGCCACTAGTGGCCAGAAGAGGCAACGACTGTAACAAACGTCTGAAACCTTCATATTATAAACACCTGCTCCGGATGAAAAACGGGTAAAATTAGGAAAACGAGAAGTATTGCATTGCATTGTCACAAGATGTACGAAAAAGTGTGTACTTGCAATCTGCACTCCACGTGACACAAATGGCATCACCCACAGGGACTTCCAAATCCCTTCCTGGACAGCCACTGGGCGTGCGGGTATTACTACCTATTCCGAGCACACCTGATTAAGCTAATCAAGGTCCTGAGGGGCATGTGATTGGTGTCATTTGTTAAATTAAGGCTGGAGCCAATCTCTACAGGGTGTTAGCTGTGCTGGGGTAGGTTGCTGATTATATGGCTAAAACGTTTTTCTGCCTCCAGTAGTCATTATCTCCAATTATTTTAACCCACTCCCCAACTTTTCAAAGAAGACAATGCTTTAATGTCAATTTAATAAAAAAGCAACCTCAGATGGAAGTAAAGGCTGCATCACTAGTAAACATTGTGGTGCCAGTTGGCTGGATTTTATCTCGTCTTTCACCTGCATGTACAGGGTGGGCCATTTATATGGATGCACCTTAATGAAACGGGAATGGTTGGTGATATTAACGTCCTGTTTGTGGCAAATTAGTATATGTGAGGGGGGCAAACTTTTCAAGATGGGTGGTGACCATAGTGGCCATTTTGAAGTCGGTCATCTTGGATCCAACTTTTGTTTTTTCAATGGGAAGAGGGTCATGTGACACTTAATTTTTTCATGAGTTATTTACAAGTTTCTGACCACTTATAAAATGTGTATCCATATAAATGGCCCACCCTGTACACTCACTTACTAATTCTCACTATATTCTACATTCTCTCCTAAAACATTTGTGGTTGGCACTTTTACTTTTTTTTTTT
The DNA here is from genome assembly GCF_900700375.1 of Denticeps clupeoides. Classification (NCBI taxonomy): domain Eukaryota; kingdom Metazoa; phylum Chordata; class Actinopteri; order Clupeiformes; family Denticipitidae; genus Denticeps; species Denticeps clupeoides. The sequence goes on from NC_041724.1 coordinate 3,883,378, forward strand.
TCCATCCAAAATCCAAAATTTTTTATCTGCAAAATCAAATTCAAAATTGCTATTTGGTCAGGAAACTGATATAATGCATGCAAAAATCAGCTGAGGAAAAAAGAGTGTGCATTAGCCTCAAGCCAGATGTGTGAGAGTTAGCACTCCTCTTTGCTATGGTAATAAGATCTTGCCGTAACGCTTGGAAACAAGAAAATGGCTCTTTGCATCTTTGTTTTAACTAATGTTAGATTTGTCCCGTCACATAGTAACATAAAGAAACTAAGTGCTGGGGATCAAGCTTCAGTACCATGTTAGCCATACACCATTACACCGTGTTGTTGTAGATGCTCCGGTGTCGTGACGACGATGTGCTCACGTGGTGAATTTGCTTGTGATTAGTGGTATTGTTGTGTAGGCCGAGCGTGCCGACATTTGGCAGACATTCGGCCAGCTCATTATCGCCTGTTCACCTGTAACACACATCCCCGTACAAAGGCACATGGTAGTCATCATGTCAAGGCATGACGTGCGCGGCGCGGTGAAGGATGGTGAATAATGAAGGGAAGCGAACGTGTGACAGATTTCACTGGCACTGTGCACATTTCAACAGGCACAAGTGACGTGAATTAAAGTCCAGTGCAACACAGCTGTCACGGTTTCTGTTGGGTTACCAATGGGGGTCTGTACACCGACCATGAGTGCGTCTACAGACCCCGGGTTCTAAATTTGACACAAGTGTCCAACGCCACCCCCACGGCCTAAAGACTCCACCGATTTAGAATATATTGTATGGATAGATTTGGATAGAATCTAACAGCGGCTGGTCAAGGGAACAAGGAGGATGAATGGCTCCATCCACATCCATCCATTAGTTTTCATTAGGCTGCGCTGGGAGCCTCAAGATTTATCGGTCACATTTGCCTCAGATTTAGTCCCGGGGGTTTCAGAGTGATTGCGGCGTTGGAGAAAAAAAAAAAAAGAATGATCAGTTCCCATCAGTTTCAACGTCTGTCATAATTTTTCTGATTCCGAAATTTCACCCGAGGCGAGTCTGTCAGACAAGACAATGTCAGTGTTTTTTGTCTGAGGAGCACTTTAATGTACTCCTTGTGAGGGCAATTTGAATTTTGGTCTGCTGGGTGTCTTGATGAGAAAGTTATTGGGTTGCCCTTGTTTTTATCGCATTCGTTCTTTTTTGCTTAGACCCGTATTCTTCTGCTGAATGCACTTTCCCATAAAAACAGGAAAATTATGGGCCAGCGGTGGTAATGTGTTTATTCCAAGAAACGACTAGTGTGAACATGGCCTTTGGCCTTAATTATTGCTTATGAAAGGCTTTTGACAGTTCTTTTCAGACTACCTGTGACATCAGAGTGCAACCAGAGCTAAGGAAAGGTATTGTGGCCTTGCCCTAATTCCTCACTTCAGTTCACAATTTGCCTTGGAATTTCCCCCAGTTTTTTTATTTGCAATCGCCGCACTGCCATAACATGACACATAATTGTGACTTTTAGCACTGCCCATTCCAGTGAAACAGATTTTTACTTGCAAATTCTGCAAAAATATATAAATAAATATATAAAAAAATTGTATGTATTCTCTTCATATTAACACAACCATCAGAATTCTATACACAGCCTTACACATTCATTATAAGGGCCATGGTCCGTATACTGCTTTCTTTGCATCGTTTTTTGTGAACGTACTAAACAATTAAAGAGACGTAGATGGATACGAATGCAATACCTGCATAAGTTTATAGGGGCAGTGTTGCAATATATCATATGATATACAGGTATTCATTCATTTATTTGGTTTGTGGCCTCAACACTGGTGGCAAGGAGTACATACTGCAGATTACGACGCACAGTATATCAGCACAAACAATAACAACGCAACTATGTACAGATATGCTTATGTAGCTCACAGCAAGAATGTTTATTGCTTTAGGCAAAAAACTAATAACGATAGTGTTCTCTGGCGACTAGTGGCCACCATAAGCCACTGCTGACCTGAGTTTAACTCTGGTTCTTTTGAGTTGGTACCTAGATGTTCTTTATTATGGAGAGATTCGAGGCTTCTGGAGGAAACCTATAACACCTGAGGGGTCTTCAAGGGAAGGCCACAGGCCATGCTCTTTGAATTGAATACTTTGAAAGAAGTGCCAAAGAATAAACTTGTACCATATTCAAAATTATTATGATCTGTGAACATCATCCCCACTAGACAAATTGTGATGTCATATGCTAACACCGGAAACAAAAGAATTTTGTTAGAAAGCAGTCGGGGTATTTATGACAATATGCCTGACAATATGCCTTTGATACAATCAATAATTTCACATCAAAGATCTGAAACAGCTGACTGCTGTCAGCATCGTCCTGTCATGCCCATTCAGCTCAGAAGCCACTAGCTTCCTGCTCGGTCATATATGTATGAATTGAGGACTATGACATCAACATCTAATAAGTTTTAGCACCATCCTATTTCATCCTGTTTTGAACCCTTTCTAAGTAAAACAGTTGTTACTACTATGTTTTAAATGTTGCCTATAAACTAGTTCACTTAGTAACATTTTAGAATTTTTGACAAAGAAAATAAAACTTTGATTTACAAGTGGAATTTTAATTCAAACATGTTAATCGAATGTTATGAGATAAAGAACACATTGTTGCTTTTTTCATTTTATGAAAAGTCTTGCCCTTCCTGTCAGCATGCCAGACACTCCAGATCTGGCATATTAATTTCTTGTTTATTCCAACAGAGGCGTTGTGAAAAAGCGAAGGTGGCGACACCTTCCTGTGTGAGCGCCGATATTAAACCGCGCACTAGGATGATTAATCTGATCAGATATTGAATCTCTCACCCTCATGCAGAATCAATAGACGCTTTTCTCTTCAGGTAATGTTTGAGATTTCATTAACCCCTTTAGGAGCTTTTGGCCCCAAATATGTGAATTATCACTGCTAGGTGGAAAGGGCAAGCACAATTTTTAGCTCCAGTGGCATTCATGTCTTTTTTTTTTCTATAAAAAAATGATAAATTAGCCCATAAAAATTCCATATTTTCAGCACTCTCCTCCTGAAAAATAAAACCGCGGCTCAGACTCGTCCTGAAAACTCTTTCACCTATGCAGACTGATGAAATATTTTCTAGTTTATTCATACATAATGTGGACATATTTACAAGCATCAACTCTGATTCTTGCACAGCCTATTGAAGGATCACTGAAAAGCTCATTCATGCCCGGGTCTGCTTTTCCTGCATGCATTTCATCAATTATCAATCATTTCATTTTGCATTCATCAGCAAGCTTTGTCTGTCTGCATGGCATTGCAGAGCAGGAAGGAATAAAGCACTGTTTTTAAAATTCAACCCCATTCATGCTCATCAACCAAAATGGCACAGTTCCCTTTCCTGCGACCGGATGGCTCCATCCTAAGAAGTAGAGCTGAAATTCTGTAAGGTGTTTCATCAACTCGTTTTTTTGGCGCCCAGCGATAGATACTTTATACTCGTTCCAGCCTCATGGGACATTCCAGCTTGGTCGAAGAAGAGTGAATGAAAAAAAGTCATTAATTAAGCAGGTCTGTAGAGAAAAGTTGCATTTGATCTTAGTGGCAGTAGCTTGCTAATATATGTTTTAACATGACCTCTTAATTAATGCTGTATGTAATAGTATGTTAGGGTTTGCATTTCATCCTTTATCCTGTGTTGACTGTTTTCTGTTAACATGACCTTTAACCCACTATTAAAGGGTGCTTATACATATTGTTTGATCATCTGGTAATAAAAAAAAAAAAATGTAAACCGTTTTCATTACTTTGAAATATTTTTTTCCCACCAGTCCCTTCACAGATGCCTTGTCGTATGATCAAAATAATGCCCTTAATGTCATTTTTGCACATGAGGCCTACAGAGAATAAAGTTAATGAGAATTTTTTAAAAAGATATTGGTTTCTAAAAGATTTTTTAACTTTAAAATAATGTTTATGATAATAATACAAAAGCATTTTTTAATGTGTTTTAATTCAATGTGTGTTTATGGAGTCAAATGTTAACATGGCGGCTGAGTTAAAAGTGTGTTCATGTGTCGTGCCACACGTGCAATATGTGCGCCCAAACATAAAAAAAAATGCACTTAGTAAAAGCCCTGAACCACAAAGCAATTGTGGTTCTAAAAGCACTAGAAGTTTCTGTACTCTGCGAGTGTGGAAAAAAACAAGCGGCATTGCTAGCCAATATCAGGTCCAAGTCCAAGCCATTCCATCTCCGCTCCGCGTGAAGAGACAGAATGGCCTGTGGTCGTACGTCTTTACTTTAACAGATGACCAGGTATGTCCTCTGGGACTGACACCTTACATTTATTCTCATTTCATGGCCTCTCTGAGAGCCATGGGGCTCCTTAGTGAGGTGTGTCCAGCACAGCTATCAGTGGTGGGTTTCATCAGCGGCTCCCCAGCGCACACTCCATCCTTCAGCATCATCCCGGGAGAGGCCATTACAGCATGCCGGTGGGACTCGCGGCCACACACGCACGCCAATCTGTCATATTTAAGCCATATTTAATTTTCGACCATACATTGACTCGAGTTGTAGAAAAGCGGCACTTCTTTCATGTTCTGTGTACTGATGGCAGGCACAGCTTCTTTCTGGAAATGTGGCCCAGAAAGGATGACGCTTGCCGTTTTAACACCAACAAAAAGACAAAAGTATTCAGCTTGGATTGTTTTTGTTTTTTATAGTCACTGTTTCTCAATGGAACACATTATAATATATTATAAGATCCAGGCATATACAAATATTGTATGCAGGAGCCGGGCAGCCCAGTACATTCAAACGAATCAAATTTCTCCGTTTTAATGTCGGAGAAGACCTTTAGAGGCAATGTTGCGCCTGCTGAAGCTTCTATCAATACAAACACACCTTGGGTGACATTAAAAATGAATAAGTCATCTATAAAAATATATATATACGCACACACGCGCACACACATCCTTTCATCCACACTATGCATGACTGCCCTTCTGCTTTCCTGAGTTTTCAGGGGATGTTTTCATTTGAAAAACTTTATTCCTCTCCACACCCACCCCCCCCCCACCACCCATTCCCCCGAAAGCAATCTTGACTAATTCAGACCACCGTTGGTTCACCGTGGGATGTAACCAAAAACAAAGATGTGCTTCTTACAGCAATATCTTTGAATTACGCTGTAGAAATTATTCGTTGGATGCATTATTTAAAACGTTCCTATAAAATATTTTTCTCATTTGAATTCATTAATTGGCTCAGAGAGTAATATTGTACTTTCTGCTACAGTGGTACCGTAGTAAAGGACGAAAAAAAAAAAAAAGCCCCATCTTTGTTCCACTGCCACATCTTGGCCCACTTCAGATTCATCCATGAGTTCACTGCCCTTTTTAAAACTGCAAAGCATGAGCATGTAGAGATATTGAACGCTGAATGATTAATTATAGTCCAATGAAACATGACACCAGCAGCGATGAAAAAGCATTCTTACCTTTCACTGCTCAACCTGTGAACTACTTTCCGTGATACTTAAACCAGCGGGCTTATTAAAAATTGAAGTGTTTTGTCTCATTCGGTGGTTGGCTTGCTGTCAGTCAGAGGGCCTATCAGAGCAGCCTTGGCCTCGCAAACACGGGAGCTTGAAACAGAAGCCGCGCGGCCCTCGGACGCGGATAACATCTGGTGAAGCAAATCTCGGGCCTGCTGGTGCTTGAGCCAAAACATTGCTTTAGAAACCTCTGAATGTCACAGCTCATGGGGCGGCATCTAAATAGCAAACAAGAGACACAAACGCCGGGTAAACGGCTATATCCGCCCGAGGCACTCGCCGTGACAATCTAGCTGCAGTAGATGCAGTTGGGCAGCCTTTCGCGGAGACGCTCGGCAAAACAAACGTTCCGCCAGATGCGATGCGGCCGCTGTTGAGTCGGGACGGCCAGCACAATAGCAGACAACGGATTGTGACCTGATCCCGGCGACGCCACGCAAGCAGGGCCCCGAGGTAGGAGCGGTGTTTAATCACGGCTCTCGACAAAGCAATTTTCGTCGGCTTCCCCACACCGAGGTGGTCAGATGAGTCCTGGAATTGCTGCAGGTGACGGATTGGCTGTGCAGTTCACAAAGCAAATGTAACCCTTAGGCTGCACAGTGTAAATTTGTTCTGCAACTGTGACATTATACTCTATCTATTTATTACTAATAGCATTTAAATTAGACATTAAATGCATGCCTACCTGTTTATTCTGTTTTAATCACTTTTGGAGACCACAAGAGGGCGACGTAATAAGGTGAAGGTGGAATACAGAATTAAAGGACCATAAACCGGCAAATTTGAGAAACTATTCTTAATGTCTTGGTTCATTTCAGTTGTCAGACATGTATGAATAAATTGATATAAAAGCGTTTTTTGGAAACGTAACTTTATAAAGGTATATATAGGTATTTTTTCATTTGAAATAAACCTAAACTACACTCCTGCTACATGTAGAATAATGCAAAAACAGACAACAAAAAAGACCAGCAATGTCAGCTGAAAGACCCTGGCAGCCTTCATGATGAGCTTTATAGCGTGACCACTCATACGCGTTTATCCAAAGCAACGAGCAGAGACCTTTACTAGAGAACTACAGACAATGAACTCCACACAATACATTTTTCAGACAAGGAAAATACTTTTTTTTATAATTAATATGAAGGATGAACATCCATTTACCTGCTTATTTGGAAAAAATAACTATAGACAGGACAGGTCTATACACAGAGGCATTTTGTATGGAACTATAGACAATGAACTAACTACATACAGGCAACATGGCGAATCTGCGTGTTTCCCGTGTGGTGGGAGGAGCTGTAACCCACCCACAGCCTGCTTGGATAACTTTAGAAAATGATCTATAGACACTGAACTAACTCTACACTATATACAGGTGTCAGAGCAGAAACTGGCTCTTTGCTATGGGGTGGGGGTGGGAAGATAGATGCTCTGGCCTGTAACAGTTTTTGTCGAAAACTAAATTCCGTAACGTACCAGATGATGGAATAAAATGTTGCTTTTGAAATGTTGTGTAGTGATTCTTTGTTCACTCGTTATTACAGCCTTGCTCTGCGCAAAAGTCCAGAATCTTCGCTGGTACCGCCAGAGAATCGTATCATGCATACCGTCCGCATATTGCAGCGGTATTGGTGCATGCTTAGCGACTGAATGCGACCTCTAGTGTATATATCTAAGCAAACGTCGACTCGTGTGGTAAACCCTGACGAGTGACAGTTTGGGTTCATGTATTTTATTTATGCCTACGATGTATATGGAAATGCAAATATTTTTGGGATATTTTTTGAAAGTCTTCCTTGCTAGTCAAAGTCGGTTGCTTACAACCAGTAGTTACAGGGACAGTCCCCCTCTGGAGACACTCAGGGTTAAGTGTCTTGCTCAGGGACACAATGGTATTAAGTGGGATTTGAACCTGGGTCTTCTGGTTTATAGGCGAGTGTGTTACCCACTAGGCTACTACCCACCCCTGCCTTGTAGCTACATACAAGGCAATATTATAATCTTAATGAGGCTGCAATGGTAAAGTAATGGTGCAAATTGTGCTAAGGTGCAAGTGTTCAATAAACAATACATGAAAACTGTATTAACAAAATAATAAAAAGGGTTAAATTTTAGGGTTAAATCCTCTTAATTAATGCAAATATCTTGCTGACAGAGCCACTGTGTGCTCCATTATAAGCATTTTCCCTCAGTTGAAATTACCCAGCAAGGGACTTGTTTGCTATTTTCAATCACCACAGGTACACACTCTCCATCCGCCCTTTCTCGTCCTCTTCCGCCAACTTCCACAAAATGCATTTGACACACGTGACATGACTCTGGCCCGTTGCGGGCACCATTAAATACATCCCAAAAATACGTTGGAATATGAGAGGAGGCGCGACGTCGCTCCTGATTTCCCCGGTTTTAGCCGCAGTGTGTGAAGGTGTCGCGTCGAACAGCAGCTCTTTAATCCGAAGATGAAACGGTTCCAGATGCATCTCCCGCTGCCTCGGTGAGCACAGTCCTGCTCGCTGCTCCCGCTTTAATTCAGCAGATTGGAAGATGCCGCCCAGATGCTCAGAAGCAAAGAGGCCGTAGCAATCCACTGATGGCGCCGGCGAGCGCCTGCTTTTCTGCCCTGTTGTCGCGGCAACCATTCCTTGTTTGGATATGTTGTCAAGGAAACAAAGATGGGGGAAGGGGGGTGAAATCTGTGGATTGAAATTACATTTTTAGAAAATCAATCCTATTGGAAAGAACAAGGGCAACATGAGAGCTGTGGAAGACGGCGGTGTATTTAACACATTCCTCGTCTCTACAGCGGTTAGAGGATCCTGAACCTTGAATTCTGGTTTCATCTCACTTTTTCCACGGTTGTTGGACCTAAAACAATAAAAATTTAAATAAAAAACAGCCAATGATTCCAAAGTGTCTGTTTAGATCATGTAGAAGATCTGGAACTGTAAACAGTATGAGACACAATGGACAGTGATCATGAAGATACCATGAACCTTTAGCAGTTTTTTTGTCTTTTATTTTATTAAGTGGTATACTGATGTGTATAATTGTGTAATATATAATACTGGTTTAATGTCAGTGTCACATTTCTGAAGGCCAGACCCTTCCAGGACAAACTAGACCCATCTGATTCTGGTTCTGTTCATAAAGAAAATGAATTTTAAACTAAACCAGTGGGTTGTACATTAATAAAGAACGACTGGACTGTTACAAGGACCAATGTAAGTGTTAGTGTCCAGTATTAGTATTTTTCATTGTAATATCAGAAACCTTTAAGTGTCAACTCAGGTTCAAAAGTTCCTTTTTTTACATTTTACAGAAAATGACGAATTTTGAATGTCTTTGTTTGTTTTCCCAGCATGGCCTGAGAATGTCCTAAGAGCCGGAATACAGGAGACTCGGGACCTCTGACCTTTTGTAGTGTGGGGTTAATGAGTTAGCATGATCAGGGGCACGAATTTACAGGCCCAGAAGAAGTGTGTTGAATCTTAAGCATCTCTTTATACTGCATGACATGAACTTTCTTTGCAGGTTTTGTATGAAATTCTCCAGAGTGTGTTGAATTTTCCGCCACGGCCTCCGTGCTCCTCACTTTCTTCATCGGTTGCACGTTGCATCTCTCTGTGTCTTAGCTGTGAAATATTCATCTCGCAGGTTGGATCTTTGCCCGTCCGCATGCATGACTTTGCATTATATTGCACGTGTGTTTAATATGGAATTATTCATTTTAAGACTCCTGTCTCCTGATCCACCCCCATCTCTCTGCTCTCACATGGCATTAGCAGCGAAATGAGAAATGTGACAGAACGTCCAGAGGAACATGGCCGCACCCTGACAGGCTCACATCGGGAAGGTTCATTACTGCGATAATTAGCATTTCAACACTGTTTGATAACCCCTCATCCCTGTGATTAGAGCTCCTCAGGTCTCCAGTCTGGAAGAAAGTCCCCGTCCACTTCGGCCTCCTCCGGCTGCGTTCGTGTGAGAAAGTCCAGTCGGTGCCAGGGACCCCGGGTCCGGGGGGAAGGGGACTTGTTCTCATTCTTGGGGGCTTGGTGAGAGAATGACGACTCCTGCCCTCATTTCCATGACGTTCCCTGAGAAGCAGCTGTTGCATCTTTCATTGAAGAGACAAAGGGGCCTGGGAGCGGGGTGTGTGTCATAGGGCATAAAAATAAAAGCAGACCCGCACACTTTTTAGCTTATGCCCGTTCGAGCTAAACGGTGCACATTAGCATTTTGTGGGAATATCGCAATAAAACTGGGCAGGCAGCTGCATTATAAACCATTTGAAAGTCATGGCAGCGCGTGTACGAAAGAGGCCTTTCACTGCGAGGGCCCGACTTCATCACCTTATTAACAGTTTTTATCACTCTGCGTTTTAATGGGCCGCGAGCGCAGATCGCCGTGCGCTCTTTCTACATCTATTTGGATAATGGGCCTAATCGGTGGAATAAGACAGAAACCGGCATGTACGTCCCGAAGCAGGACTGGGGACGAGTCGCCACACTCTTCAGGTCACACGCCGTGAAGTGAGACCTGCTGGCAAAAAGAAGAACCTTTTGTTATTCTTTATTATTACATTTTTTTGCTGTTGTCTTTATGTTTTGTATAGTTGTTGGATAGTAATCATAAAGTAATTTCAGTTTCATGACCTTGGGTTGTCACAAAAGCTATATTGTTTTGTTCTAGAATTCTTGTCAATTTGTGTTGTGAAGTGAAGTGATTGTCACATGTGATACACAGCAGCACAGCACACGGTGACACAGTGAAATTTGTCCTCTGCATTTTACCCATCACCCTGAGTAAGCAGTGGGCAGCCATGACAGGCGCCCGGGGAGCAGTGTGTGGGGACGGTGCTTTGCTCAGTGGCACCTCAGTGGCACCTTGGTGGATCGGGATTCGAACCGGCAACCTTCTGATTACGGGGCCGCTTCCTTAACCGCTAGGCCACCACTGCCCCACTGTTGTTTTTATTTGATATCAAAACAACTGCGAAAATATATATATTTAACAAAAATGTATGGAAACTGAATGGGAATTTCTGTGTCTTCTCCTTGTAAGTCACTTTGGATAAAAGCGTCTGGCAAGTAAAGTAAAGTAGAGTAAAAAAATATATAATATGTAATGTGAATAAATGGAATTTATTAAAGCTTTCGTGTCATGCACAACTGAAGGTCAAAGGTCACCGGTGGAGTACGGTGGGGGCGGCCTGTGAAAGAAAATTAATTCCACTCATCACTTCTGTCTCTCCTGCTCCCAGATGGGAGGGGAAGATCAATCCGACGCAATTTGAGAAATGTCATCTCGCTCCATCCCACTGTACACTAAGCAGAGTCCCCGCATGCCACCAAAATTGCTGCTGTTAATTATAAAGCCCATTAGGTCGAGACAGAGCCAAAACGCTGTCAATAGGAGTGCCGGCGTGACAAACCGGAGCTCGTTTCCACAAAATTCATTTCGCCAAGCCGCGGCAAACACCGCGCACGTGCCGTTAATCACCGCGCTTTCGGCGGCGACAAAAGTTCAAAGGACGATGTTGTCAATTAACTTGGCAATCGACAACAAACAAACAATTATTCAGGGTGTGGACAAAAACCATTATGTGTGATAGCGTGCTGAAAGTGAGCTGTCATGGCTGTTGAAAACTAATAATACCAGTCAGGAGCGAGTTTCGGAGTCTCATGCAGCCGCATGCGGACAAATTAAATAGATTATTGTTCTTCCTTTTTTTTGCACTTTATTCCGTTGCTTCATTAAATGTTGAGCGCTCGTTGAAAATAGAAATGATTAAAAGATTGCATAATAAACTATTCTTCTTGTAATATTTGGAGCGGGCACTGTAGAACATGCTTGCCACTCATTAGAAAATAGATCTTCAGTATCAGGCAGAACTTGTTTTTCATTAGGATAAAACAGCCACATTTTTATATTTGCTCTGTAATACTGCTTCTTCCCCTATATTGTCAAGTTCAACATCTTAAAGGTCCCATGACACGGAGTCCAGTACAATTTAACTCAATAATACACAATATAGTTCAGTACTGTCTAGCACAATGCAATATGGTAAAATACAGTAAAATACACCAGAGTCAAATACATTGCAGTAAAGTGCAGTATAATCCAATAGAGAACATTATGGTACAGCACAATGCACTATAGTACAATAAAAAAAATCAGATTAGTAGAATACTTTGCAGTGCAGCATAGGCCCATGCATTCTACTACAGTAGAGTAACAGAAAATATGCAGCACAATTCATTACAACACAGCACAAGAATAGTATAACGCAATTCAAGAAAGCACCGTGCAATACAATGTAAAGTATTCAATATAATAGAATGGGACAAAATAAAGCAGTGGGTGGCCTAGCGCTTAAGGAAGCAGCCCCCATAATCTGAAGGTTGCCGGTTCGAATGCCAAGGAGGTGCCACTGAGCAAAGCACCGTCCCCACCTACTGCGCCTGTCATGGCCGCCCACTGCTCACCAAGGGTGATGGGTTTAATGCAAAGAAGGAACTTCCTTTGGGATTAATAAAGTATAACAAACAAAAAAAAAACATTACATGTAACACAGGTTTATAAATGCATTCCGTTTTTTTTTTTTTCAAAGAAACTCCAAAAACTTGTTCAGAAAGCAATATGTACTGTGCTCAACAAGGCGCTCCTGGTGAACCATCCCTGGAGCAACAGCAGCGCAATCAACAGCGTGTAACTACAGCAACTGCTTTTCACAGGCAATTAACAGAAAACCACATACATTTGAAGCCCCAACTAAAAACTCTTATATTTTAGAGAAGAGCTGATAAAAGCAAGCAGCTGCTCTCTGGACGTTCTCTGCACCCTAATTAAGCTTAATAAGTATGTATGCTTAACAAAGCATACGTACTTATGTACTTAGTTACTATAGGAAGGTTTCTGGGTTTTCCGAGGTTAAGCACCCTGGCAAATTGTCTGAGAGATCCCAATGTCGGAGTGATTCAGTCCAAGATCCCGGACAGCATTTCAACGCGAATCAACCCCAAATTACCCACTTGAAGGGGTGGTCTGGGGAAAACGCATGTGGAAGTGCGGCTTTGTTCTACTTTTTGAAGTCTCAGATCTCATTTTCCGAGGTCTCATTTCTCATTAAGAGGGGGGTTTAGGCTGTGATTTTAATTTAATCAGCGGCCCCGCAATGACACTGCTTCAGTTTTAATGTAACAAAATTCACATTGAGCCAATTAATGCAGTGAATTAACAGAGGCTCATTTATTTCCGTTTTTTTTTTTTTTTTTTTTTTTTTATCTGTGTTGCCTTGAGCTGAATTTGGCTCTCGCTGGTCAATCTTGGGTGTTGATTGTTAAAAAAAACTTTAAAACCGTGATCATGAGGGAAAGCCAAAGCGACGATTTTTCACAGAAAGTGATCGTTACCCATGCACCACTGAGCTACTGTTGCCATGGTTCTTTACATTTCTCTATACGTGCTGAGCGTGCTTGACTCAGCGGTTCACACCAACATAGTTGTGCATGTGAACGTGCGTGCGGGTCTAGACTGACTTTCAGTAGCAAAAAAAGTAAATAAATTCTAAAAACCTTTTCAGAATTTTTTGACCCTCACTGAACCCGAATGCGAGGCGTCGGCACTCATCGCCTGCCGAGCCGCGGCTATTCCTGTCACCGCGACGCTGGTGGTTTTAAGGAGAATGCTCGGGGAGAGCACGCTTTCCAGGTCTTCAGCAAGCCACATGTGTAAAACGAGAAATCGATCAACACATTTACATAGTCAGCAGCACGAAAAATAGCTACGCCGAGGCGCTGGCCCGCATGCGAGCTTCAGAAGCACTTCGAGAAAATGCCAAAATGGGTTTTAGTGCATGGTACAAAAAAATGAATGATCTGTGAATATTAATTTTCGATACCAGCATTTCTCCCGCCAAGAAATGCGCTGCCAGTAACAGACTGTGGTTACCTAGCAACATATCAGTAAAAACTACATAAAAGCAGCATGTGGCTTATTAATGCATAACTGAGGGAGATGCAGTCACAGGTGCGCGCTTGTTAGAACCATATTTATTCAAAGAAAAAAAAGGGGAAAAAATCACCTATTTGTCTTACGATTTCTACATTAGTAACATATGGGCATATTTTCCAGGCTCACGTCGTCAAGCATGTCTCCCGGACACATGGCCAAGCACAGTAACCCCAGTAACGTGTTTCCATGTTGCCGCATGTGTTTCTTCTTTCGACTGAACCTGCGCGCCGCGCTGCAGACAGATCAGAAGCCTTTCATGTGGATGTGGCCCAAAGGCTCTGGCTACGTGGGAAGGTCTTGCGAGTAATTTGGCAGCGATAAACATGAAAACATGCATAAAATTGCAAAACTGGGCCGATCAGACAGGTCGTGAGCACCTACACTGCACAAATAGGCAACACATGTATTATAAGTGTTTAACTGGCAGTCGTGGCCTAGTGGAAATGGACCCGTAAACGCAGAGCAAAGCACTGTCCCCACACACTGCTCCCCGGGCGCCTGTCATGGCTGCCCACTGCTCACCAAGGGTGATGGTTAAAAGCAGAGGACACATTCCGTTGTGTCACCACATGCTGTGTTGCAGTGTTATACAATGGCGATCACGTGACCAGCAAAACGTCGTACTTTTGGTATTTGATATTTGGTCCACGCTGGGTTACAAATGAAAATAAAAAAGCATTAACACTTTCATGATGGGTACATTAGTCTGCCTGAGCTGTGGGAGCCCGGGAGTAATATTCCGTAAACGTCACCCCGCCGATGACAGGCTGCAAAGCCATATTCGAGTTGGGTGACAGCGCACATGCACCTGGAAGCCGAAACCTCAAGCTGCTGGTAATTACTCTCGCGTCCCGCGCGCCCGCGACACACGCGATGCCCGTGGCTCAAAGCGGAAATCGTCCCGCCCCACCATCCTCTTACACAGCTCGGGGTTTTCTTGGGTTCAAAGAGGGTGGTAGTGGCCTAGTGGGTAAAACACTCGCCTATGAACCAGAAGACCCGGGTTCAAATCCCACTTACTACCATTGTGTCCCTGAGCAAGACACTTAACCCCGAGTGTCTCCAGGGGGACTGTCCCTGTAACTACTGATTGTAAGTCGCTCTGGATAAGGGCGTCTGGTAAATACAGAGGACACATTTCGCCATGTCACCACGTGCTGGGGCAGTGGTGGCCTAGCGGTTAAGGAAGCGACCCCGTAATCAGAAGGTTGCCGGTTCGAATCCCAATCCGCCACTGAGGTGCCACTGAGCAAAGCACCGTCCCCACACACTGCTTCCCGGGCGCCTGTCATGGCCGCCCACTGCTCACTCAGGGTGATGGGATAAATGCAGAGGACAAATTTCACTGTGTGCACTGTGTGCTGTGCTGCTGTGTATCACATGTGACAATCACTGCACTTCTTCTCCTGCTGTGCTGCACAAGGACTGCACTGTCACTTCCGTCTTACAGCGGAATACGCACCCCATTTCGGCTGTTGAAGGCAGCCGGACGTCTAGACTGGTAGCAAATGATCCCTTGACCTCTGCCAGAAATACGTATGCCGGCATTTTCTGAATCGAACGGCCGTGTTCGGAGAGCCGCGCAATACCGTCCGTCCGGCACCTCGGGGCAAAATGCTGCCGCAACCGGGCGACCGCAAATCCCGACAACTGCCTGTTCAGCGTGGGAACAAGCGCTGAAATCGGGTGAAAATCCCGTCCTTTATTAGCATGGGCGCGAGGGTGGAGTCCATGTCTCTTTGCCGGGGCGGGACGTGTGGTGGAAATTCTGCCGTCGTGGGAGCTGCAATAAAGGAAGTCAACTGAATTGATCATCCAAGTTTATTTTACCGCGCACGGGGGGGACCCACAAGAGGACTTCCTGCCCCGCTTGATTACAGTTCCCAAGCGTTTATATATCTGGAAATGACAAGCTCATCAGCGTCACAGAACCTTTCCTTTATCAGATTATGTCCAGCTTTTTTGCGTCAAGCTTTTGCATCAACAAGGTCAGACACACAGTTAAGATACACGGTTGTCTTCTGGCTGTTCCACGACCAACGGTGAAGCACGTGGAGTGTCTGGGCCGACCAAATTTTCCTTCCACAGACGTTTCAGTTGCATAATGCAACACGAGCCGCGTGTAGCGGCTGGGCTGCCGGCGAGGGGCGCATCGGCGACGCCGAGACATCACAGGCGTGAGTCAGTCTCTCGGATGACACCGGTTAACCAGCGTCCCCCGCCCGCCTAATTATTCTATTTTTAACCCGCCGCGCACGCACCTGTATCCGGACCGTTCGCTCTTTTCAGGCCTTTTCTAGGGCCTCTCGGCACGCCGGCTCCGGCTTGCAATGACAGCCAATTAACTGCGAGCCGGCGGAGAAGGCGGCCGCGGAGGCGACAGAGCGACTGGAGGCCCGCATCAGTCATGCGGGCTGGCGTGGCGGTCCTCATGCCTTTTAAAGGCGACAGCGGGGGGGGGGGGCCTTCTGCTCCACGCCGGGGCCTCAACCCCAGTACGCGCGGCGACCGCCTGAAAGCCCCCCGCGTCACACGCAGCGTAAACACACACACTCAATTTCCTCAAACACTTTCCGTTCGTTTTATTCACATCGCTGGGCTCACATAAAGAGTAATCAGCGCCACGCCTTGGGAAATTTCCGCCGTCGTTTTCGGCAGGGGAGAACGTAAAGAATTGGCTGAAATTCAAATGCCCGGTTGCACAGTCTTATTAAGGCTCAACAGATGCACAGAGCGCCCGCAAGGATATGAATTATGTTGTAAAAGAATGCGGGGAAACGCTTTTGGCAACTGTGCCGGTACTCGGGCGTTGCACTTTGTTATCATGGGTGATTAAAGTGGCACTGGGTGAGGATTTATATCATTACTTTATATATTGTGTTACTCTCTACATATATTGTCTTTGTATATTCAGTACAGGCCAAAAGTTTGGACACCTTCTCATCCAATGGATTTTCTTTATTTTCATGACCATTTACGTTGGTAGATTCTCACTGAAGGCATCAAAACTATGAATGAACACATGTGGAGTTATGTACTTAACAAAAAGTGGAGACCTGACCTCCACAGTCACCGGACCTGAACCCAATCCAGATGGTTTGGGGTGAGCTCTGGGACACCTCTGGGAACTCCTTCAAGACTGTTGGAAAAGGACTGTTTCAGGTGACGACCTCTTGAAGTTCATCGAGAGAATTCCAAGAGTGTGCAAAGCAGTAATCAGAGCAAAGAAACTAGAATATAAAACATGTTTTCACTTATTTCACCTTTTTTGTTAAGTACAGAACTCCACATGTGTTCATTCATAGTTTTGATGCCTTCAGTGAGAATCTACCAACGTAAATGGTCATGAAAATAAAGAAAACACGTTGAATGAGAAGGTGTCCAAACTTTTGGCCTGTACTGTATATACACACACACACTATACCAGACACATGTTTGGACACTCCAATTCTGTGTCGGTTATGGAGACTAAGATGGAGAATCCAATAGAAGAACCCAATATAAAAAAAATATTTCGTATTTGTTGTATGAGGAGAAAGTGAAGTATGTTTGATGATTCTGTTTTTTATGACTCGCCTCTTTTACCTTCATGTCGGCTTTGTTCACTTCTGTCATCATCAAAAGCTGCTTGATGAGACGCTGATTAACATGAGTGGATGATAAGAATGTCTTCAGCATAAACCTTGAGGACTATTGGAAACCGTCCCCGTTGGGGTGGAGAAAAGACAAGAGTGTGAAATGTTCAAAACAGCTCACTGATGTAGAGAGACAATGTAATAAAGATCCATGAATGAGTAGGGTTGACTGGTAGTGTTAATGTATATACTGTACTATACTCTCTTAGAAGAAGGGAATAAAAAGACTTTTTATTTTAGCTTTCAATCATTTTAAAAGTCTTTCTGCTATTTAAAATTGTAAAAGTAATTTGTGTATTTTGTGATCTGCATCAAACATGAAGGATGAAGGAAGTGTTTTAATGGATCTTGTTGCATTAAATGTAGCTGTAAAACAAATACCACTATAAAGTTGTCCATTTACTGTTAAGAAACCCATATTACGATGCTTATAGCACAGTCACAACACATACACAAGACAAATGGAATCCTGGCATGGATGAAGGAACCAAAAAATGTATTTATTTAAACACAATACCCAAACAGGAAGACAGGAATTGCGGTTAGGAGCCCGTACAGCAGGGTCAGTATCGATCCACCAAGGTGCCACTGAGGTGCCACTGAGCAAAGCACCGTCCCCACACACTGCTCCCCGGGCGTCTGTCATGGCTGCCCACTGCCCGCCAAGGATGATGGTTAAATGCAGAGGACACGTTTTGTTTGTTGTGACATTCACTTCACTTCACACACACATATATATACATACAAATATATATACATAAATTATCGATGTTTTAGCTCCAAATACATGTGTCAGGTGAGTCTATCCGACAGCGCGAACGGCAATGAGATTATTATCAGATGTAAAAAAGGGCACATTAGGTGAGGTCTCTGCGAGGCGCGCGGGGGGCTCTCCGCAGGTATAAAATTACACCCTGATTTACAGTCTTCATACTTAACAAGAGACATTAATTATAGGCACTGCACTGACAGGGGCGTGGAGCGGGAAGGAGGGCGAGCCGTGAGCAATGCTCGCTCTGCCAGACGCTGTCATCTCTCTGAGCATTTTGCAGTGCTGGGTGTTGGTTAGCTGGTGGGAGAAAGTGTGTATATTTGTGCGAGCGAGAGAGAGAGAGAGAGAGTGAGAACGCTTTCTGCCCTTCAGAAGCCCTGGCACGCCCAGGAGAGTCTAGGAAGGATGCACACAGACCTGAGAATCGGCAAGAGAGGGGAGAATGGACGTGAGAAGGGGCGAGGAGGACCAGGGGAAACGGCCAGGTCACACGGAAGACCTCGCAAAATCCCACTTGACCCACTTAGCCGGACGCCACTCTCCCAAGTGGGCTGCGGGAATCCGGAAATGATCAGAACATCGCCACCGGTCCCCAAGAGTGCGCTTGCCTCTGCCCCCTTCCCATGCTCAGTTTATTATGCAGAGGGCCTTGGCACAGTTAGAAGACAGGTGCAGGAAATTGCCAGCGCCACTCCAGCACCCTCTGCCACGCTCGCCCGGCGCTTGGCGCGGAGAGAGGCGGTCCGGCAGGGGTGGGTCGGTACACCTGGACTCTTTAAATACCATCCAGGCCAGAGCGATCGTTCGGTCAGGATTTTTAACATTTCCTACTGTTGGTTTTTTTTTTTTCATAAAACACTGATCGCTGAACTCCGGAACTCAACTGGTGACATTAAAAATAATTCCCCAACTCACCCTGTCATTATATTCATTTCCCAAAGGAGATCCATTATGGCGCAGGTTGATGAGCAACTGTCGATTGGCAATTTAAAAATTACAGGGAGTAATTGAGGTCTCCTGTGTCAGCCTGATTAAGTTCTTTTATTTTGGTTCCCAACCTATTAATCATGTAAGATATAACCGGCAGTGCGTGTTTACAACTGAACTCATTTCCAGCGTGCATGATCGAATAATGGCTCCTGGGACACAAAAATGTGTTTACATTAAAAGGAATTACATCCGTCACATAACTCCGCCTGGAGGGGTGTTTTATTGAGAAAGGTCATTGGAAGATAAAAGGGGGGAAAGACGACTCCATTGAATGGCCCTAAGATGAATAATTCTGAGGAACAAGTGGGGTTTTATTTAGCAGCCAAACAAGTCGCAGGCATAATTTCCAAGTTACCAGGCCATTATTGATGTCTTTCTTTTTACTTTGTGCTTAATTGCTGAGGTCACGGGGGTCACCGGAGAATGGAGACGCACCATTTCTGGTGGCAATGCCAAACAAAAGCGCACTACTGCCCTCTGCTGATTAATACATGTACACCAAAGGATGTTTGCAATGTAATAAATCAGTCGGGTCCCTTTCCCAGTGTCTCGAAGTGCTCATCAAAGCACTTTGAGTATCAAAGTATATCTTTGTATATCTGTCCAATCTTTTGGCTTGTACTGTGTGTGTGTGTGTATATATATATATATATAGGTGTCTTTATATATATATATATATATATATATATATACACACACACACACACACACACACACACACACACACACAGTACAAGCCAAAAGATTGGACAGATATACAAAGATATACACCCCTGATCCCATGGGTTCGTACAACTTCCCTCAATTTTGTGCCTCTGTGGTCTCTGGCTGACTCTGTATTGTAACATACCTAGATGTAGAGAACAAATACTAAATACATGCATTTTTAATTGTCTTATTGCTAGACGCATTGTCGGACTGTGCATTGTGATTGTGTTCTAGATGTTATGTACTAAACAAAAAAAGGTGAAATAGCCGAAAACAGGTTTTATATTCTAGTTTCTTTGCTCTGATTACTGCTTTGCACACTCTTGGCATTCTCTCGATGAGCTTCAAGAGGTCGTCACCTGAAATGGTTTTCCAACAGTCTTGAAGGAGTTCCCAGAGGTGTTTAGCACTTTTTGGTCCCTTTGCCTTCACTCAAACCATCTGGACTGGGTTCAGGTCCGGTGACTGTGGAGGTCGGGTCTCCACTTTTCGTTAAGTACATAACTCCACATGTGTTCATTCATAGTTTTGATGCCTTCAGTGAGAATCTACCAACGTAAATGGTCATGAAAATAAAGAAAACATGAGAAGGTGTGTCCAAACTTTTGGCCTGTAATGTGTGTGTGTGTGTGTGTGTGTGTGTGTGTGTGTGTGTACACATATCTATACACACATATATAAAAGGAAGAAAAATAACATAGTTGTTAACTATACAGGCAACTTGCAATGCTGGAAGCATGCAGCTTAATGCACGTTTGTATTGGGAGCATTGGGAGCATTGGGAAATGCACCCCAGGCGGCCCTTGTGCCCTTCATTCCTGCAGGACAGACATGGCAGCTTCAGCCACAGCGTCGGCCTTTTCGGTGCCCTGGACGGTGGAAACGGCAACACCTGGCTGGTGGTGTTGTGTGTGTATTTGTATCTGCATGTATTTGTACAGATACTGCGATTCACAGGACGGCGTGTGACCGTGGTGTCATTGTCGTGCTGCACAAGGACGTCTGTGTTGCCACGGTGCCATCTTGCGGCGGACGGTGGTACTGCCGAAACCGGGGTTTTTACATTTCGATACTTCATGTATGTGAAATATCACAAGGAAACTGTTTTAAATGGACTGTTACAGTAAAAATGTAATAAAAATTGCCCCGCCGTATTGCTGAGTGCTCACGCCCAGAAATGCATCGCGTCCGGGCGGAAATACGCGCGTCGTTTTCAGCCGGACTCGGTGGTCAACTGTCGCGGCCGCGGCCGACCGACTGGGCGGCGACGCGCATATCGCTCCTCTGTCCTGGATTAATGAGGCCGCCAATTCCGCCACCTCCGGAGCGCCGCCCTCGGCCATTGTGCGCGGCGGCGGCGGGCCTTTTAATTAAAGGCGGCGCGCCACTCGGTTCCGCGCCACCAGGCCGGGAAATGACGGGGTGCCCGTGGCCGCGGTGGGGCAGCCGCTCGCCCCGGGGACGTGGGGCCGGGGCTCAAGTTTTTTTTTTTTTGTTTTGCGAACGCACCCCATGCAATAAAATTAATTATTAATAATAAATAAAGAAATAAATTATAATAAGGGTGGTAGTAGCCTAGTGGGTAACATACTCGTCTGTGAACCAGAAGACCCAGGTTCAAACCCCACTTACTATCATCGTGTCCCTGAGCAAGACACTTAACCCTGAGTGTCTCCGGGGGGTGGGGGGGGACTGTCCCTGTAACTAATGATTGTTAAGTCGCTCTGGATAAGGGCGTCTGGTGAATGCCGTAAATGGTACGTGTCGTAATCATAGTCCGGTTGGCCGCCGGGTAAATTGGCAGGACGTTCCGGCGCGTGCCTCGCGCCAATTAACGGCGTGCACGCGCACTTCGATCTCCGATCGCGGCGCGACGTTTTAACGTCATTTGACATTTTCGCTCCGAACGTGCGTTCGCTTAACTTCTGGATTCTAAAGGTTTGGCGCGTTAATGGATGATGGTGCTGATTAACAGCAATCTAATGGACGTGAACTTTACGTTGCGTGTCGCGCTAAATAAACGCGTTGGTGGCGTGTTAATTCTCCTGGGAGGGGGGGGGGGTTGTTGTGTTTTTTGGGGGGGGGGTTTTGTCGGGTGACCCCTGATTCTCCTCGCACCTTCCTCCCCACCCTCACGCCGCCACTCTCTCCCCGCGCCAGATGGGAGGTGCGCCCCGGCCTCCTCATTCCGAATTCGCCAGGGCTACAGGCTGTCGCGGGGCCGCGCCGATTAAATATTCATGCCGGGGGAGAGAAAGGGACGAGGATAATGAGCTGAATGGGCACCCCTGGGTGCAGAGCGTGCCCATTTATTCCGGTTAACCCGCTGACGGGACGCCCGCCGCCTGTCTGTCGCTCCCGGGGCCGGACACACGCCCGTCCCGACGTCGCAACAGTTCGTTCCCGAGCGGATCCTGTGCGCTCGACTCGTCATCAGGACACCGATGAAATTCACACCAGTGCAGGGTATCAATGGACATTTCTAAATGACCCTGGTGCAAATAAAATGCTGTAAAAAAAATTTGTCTTATTGTCGCCTCATTTTAGATGAAAAAAGTCACCCTTTAATATAATGTCGTATATGTACTCTGACGGTGGAGCCCATTAAAATGACCATAAAACTCTTTCTATTAGGCCGAACCAAGTGGAAATGAATCGACAGGCTTTTCAGATTAATATCACAGTCGCGTTTGCATAAATTGACACATTTATTTGTCATGTTTGTGCCACAAAAGTCCCAAACTTGCTGTTTTAGCATTTCTCTATTCGCTCGTGACAGGAGAAGTAAAACTTTATTATCTGACGTTGCGTTGTAGTGGAGTTTACAGTAAAAAAGTCCCTGCAAGTAAAACATTATTTAGTGAGGTGAAGATAAGAGCCACTGAAGTGTCCTGCTGTCCACCTAATGCAACCTCATTGTAGTTTAATATAAATATGTATAAATATGATGACATGTACAGTACGGGCCAAAAGTTTGGAGACCTCCTCATTCAACGTGTTTTCTTTATTTTCATGACCATTTACGTTGGTAGATTATCACTGAAGGCATCAAAACTATGAATTAACACATGTGGAGTTATGTACTTAACAAAAAGTGGAGACCTGACCTCCACAGTCACCGGACCTGAACCCAGTCGAGATGGTTTGGGGTGAGCTGGACCAACAAGTGCTAAACACCTCTGGGAACTCCTTCAAGACTGTTGGACAACCATTTCAGGTGACGACCTCTTGAAGCTCATTGAGAGAATGCCAAGAGTGTTCAAAGCAGTAATCAGAGCAAAGGAACTAGAAAATAAAACATGTTTTCACTTATTTCTCTTTTTTTTTTTGTTAAGTCCATAACTCCACGTGTTCATTCATAGTTTTGATGCCTTCAGTGAGAATCTACCAACGTAAATGGTCATGAAAATAAAGAAAACACGTTGAATGAGGAGGTCTCCAAACTTTTGGCCCGTGGTGTACAGTCGTTTGTGGTACATGGCGCGCCTGCAAGTCTGCATGAAGTATAGAATGGTACTCACTGGCTTTATCGGCATTATATCGGGTCGTATAATTTGTTAAGTGGCCTTAAAAGTGTTCTTACTATTTAAGAACAAGCGCGCCGATACACAAACGTGATCAAAACGCGCGTACGGGGTTTATAAGCCGATCAGAATCGACCGGCTTGGCCCTGGCATGGAGATCCCTTCTGGTGTTTTAATCGCCTTTAACGTTACGACAAACCAAAAGTGGAGCTCCTGCAAGAGTTGCTGCTGCCACCAAGATGCGACGAAGGCGCGGCCGCGGTTACCATGCCAACGGGCCGTGGCGGCCAGCGTTAATTAATGTCGCGCAGGAGCGGGGCTGTCCCGTGGCGCAGCATATGGGAGACGACGGCGGCTCCGGTGCCGGAGCGAGTGCCAGGGGACACCAGCTGACCGAGCCAGGGTCCTGCACTGTCCCCTCACCCCTGAGAACTGAGTCACACTTACTGCACTCTTATTATATATGATTACATATGAATAATATTTGAATAAATAGCATTAGTCTTCATTTGAACAGCACACCGGCTAAAAACGACCCGTTTAAGTGTTTGGCGTGACAGCTTCGTGGTTATTGATGATCCCCCCCACAATATTCAGAACAGCAGCTGTTTGGGGTCGGGATTTGCTGCTATTCGCGTAGTGCGCACCGTAAATTGCGCGGTTATCAGCTCTATCCGGCTCGTACCTGGCGACAGGTGTGTCCCCACGCCGGCCTCCCACCTGTTCGTTTTATTGCGGCAGACAAGCCCACGGGAGCGTTTACGGTTTATTTGAAGACGGCATATTGCGCCGCAATGCCAACGTGCGTCCGAATTCTTTTTTTTTTTATTTTTTTTCCGGTGGCCAATTCCGTTGCTTATCTGTAGCTTATCTATATATATAAAAAAAAAGAAAGGAGGAAATAACGAAAGAAAGAAAGAAAATGACAAGGATGTGCTCTCCAGGCTCCAGTGTGGACTAAGGGGTTTATTACAGCAGCCCAAATATTATGCTTAAGGAATAATTGCATCGAATGACGCAGATGTTTGTGACGTCACTGATCGCTGAAATTATGCCGGCCGAAAGCAATATTTGATGAAAAAATCCAAAATAAATTTTTCAAGAAAAACAAAGAAAACTTTTTTGGGGGGGGAGTTCGGGGTGCCGCGCACCAGACAAAGGTGTCAGAGTTGTCCCAACCTCCACCCCCCCTTAACCAGGGGACTCTGTCATTAACTAAACTGGGCGGGAGAGGGAGGGAGGGAGGGATGGATGGAGGGAGGGAGGGGATACTGGTACAAAAAGGCCAGAGGACTGGTGAGGTGACCTGAGTCTGAAACCACTTTTTTCTGGTACTATATATAAATATATATATTTTTTTTTATTAGTAGCTCATTCATTTCTTTTAAAATGTCCTCCAAAAGTAAAGCAGAAGGGGGTCTCCGGAGCAGGCTGGTGGAAGAGGTGCTTTTCTCCCCCCGAGGCTGGCTGGTCCCGGGCCAGTACCGGCCGGAGCCGGGCGACCTCTCCCCGGAACGGCCCGGCCCGGCGGGCGAGAAGCGGCACCGGAGGGTCGCGGCCAACGCGCGGGAGCGGCGCCGCATGCACGGGCTGAACCGGGCGTTCGACCGGCTGCGCAGCGTCATCCCGTCGCTGGAGAACGAGAAGAAGCTGTCCAAGTACGACACGCTGCAGATGGCGCAGATCTACATCACCGAGCTGTCCGAGCTGCTGCGCGGCCTGGTGCGGCCGGAGAGCGACGCCGGCGGCCACGGGAGCGACGGGGAGTCGTCGCACTGCAGCGACGCGGAGGACGGACGGGGCGTGCGGCGCTGACGGTGCCACCGCAAAGAAATAATAAACCAAATAGCCAACGTTAGAAGGATAGATTTCCCGTTCAAAGCCACAGAAATCCGATTTGGTTCGTTTTCGATTTTTTTTTTTTTTTTTTTTTTTTTAGTGGACTGTGCCTCGAGAATTAATACCAGGTCCTTTAGTTGCACTTTATCGCCTGACTTCAGCCTATCCTTGGAATAAAAAAAAAAAAGACTTTTCTTTCAATCTATTACCATGCACGTTTTTATTAGATATATAAAGTAAATAAATATTTTGTACTATTTATGTATGTTCGAGTGTCTAGATATTCTGTGAAACGATGATTGTTAAATAAAAAGTACATTTCCTATCCATGCCCATGGGCCTTTATTTGTCCCCACTTTACATTCCATCACATGCATTGTTTTGTGTTATATCTATATAATATTACCAAAAATAATATACGAGCCGATGGAGGGTTGGTCGGCGCTTCCCCTGCTCAGTCCTCCGTGTGATTTTGATAGATTGTCCTATTGAAGTGCGTGGTCTCCGAGGACGGGAGGGGCTGCGTCCTCGCCATGTCTCTAAAGAGGACGTTGGACAGCACCTGCTTGAAGTCGACGGGGATCTCGGTGGAGGTGACGTGTTGGGGCCGGCGGTCCTGTCCCGGCGTGGACAGCTTGGAGTAGAGCAGAGACTCCTCCTCGCCGCTCGGAGACGCGCTGCCCGTGGACCAGTGCCGCACACTCGGCCTGGACTGGGCCTTGGGGGCAGGGATCGCGGTGATGGTGGAGTAGAGCTCGGTTCCGGCGGCTCCTCTGCTCCTGTCGTGCGCTGCAGCCCCGGCTCCTGCTGACGGACGCTCGGGCTCTTGGCTCAGGGCGCTTTGCCTCGCCACGGCCTCCTCTACGGCCCTGCAAATCTCCACCGCTTCCTGTGCCAGGAAAACGAAGCGGCCTTCACCCGAGTCGCAGCGGCGGCCTGCCTCGATGGAAAAGCCCTCCTGTAGGACACGTCACAAAGTAGAACAACCTCCCTTTGCACACCACCTCACATCAAGCCCGATTCCTTCTTTACCTTCACCCTGCCGTACCGCCGCAGGAAGCGGTAGGGCCAGCGGCAGACGGTGTCCGTCTTTCGCGGGTCCAGCAGGGAGAGGCCGTCTTCCCCGGGGGACAGCAGGTAACTGCCCAGCAACCCGCACCTGACGGCAGCTTCCGTCTGCTGGACCACGACTTGGTACTGATCTGCGTGCAACACGAGAGGAGTTTCACGGGGTGCGAGGCTGCTTTTACAAGTGAGGTACATGGCCTCAGAACCTGCAGGTTGGTGATGGTAGTGGGCGTGGTCCCCCCACGTCAGGGTATTAGGAGTGTAGAGAATGGGCTACACCTGGGCGTGTCACGGAGTGGCAGAACAAGGAAGAGCTGGAAGAGTGTGTGAGAGCTGTCAATCATGCCTACGGGCTCCTCCCCCTTTTAAAACTTTGGTCTCCAAAACATCGTTTTAGTCCATTATCAGGAATAATTACACAGGAGCCTGAAAGTCTGAAGTCTGAAATCGTCCCTTTAAGGGACACGTTTCAGGTGAACATTTAGACCCTCCCCATAAAAGGGTCGTTTATTAAAAGATGAACAAAAGATGAACTACTGATTGTAAGTCGCTCTGGATAAGGGCGTCTGATAAATGTTGTAAATGTAAATGTAAAATGTAAGTGTGAATGTGCCACTGAAGCAGGGTTATCGCGACGATGGGACAGTTTCAGACACCTTCAGCTGATTATTACCTGTCTTCAAGGCGGAGTACAGCACGTTGTCCTCCAGAGACCCGAATTCGTCCCGGGCCGCGCCACTGTTTACCTGTTGACAGACAGAGTTGTAAAGGCCCTCGCGCCCCGTCCTCGTCATCCCCTCCCATATCAGTTCCCTCCAGCCACGTCAGAAAAGAGGAAGTGCGTCGGCTTCCTCTTTTTCTGAAGACCCGGCAGCGGTCGTCATGGCGATTTCACTACCTGCCAACTCGGCCCGGGCGTCTTCTTCTCCGAAATCCGTTTACTTTAAGCTTGGTGACCAACAGCAGAGTCACTTTCTGTCACTGGCAGCTAATCCTGAAGGTACATTTACAGCATTTACCAGACGCCCTTATCCAGAGCGATCAGTAGTTACAGGGACAGTCCCCCCCTGGAGACACTCAGGGTTTATTTTACTTTACTTTACTTTATTTAGCAGACGCTTTTATCCAAAGCGACTTACAAGAGGAAGACACCAGCAATTCTCGTTCGATTTCTATAGAGTTTTGAGTTTACAAAACTAAGAGCCCTGATAAGGCCGAACTTGTCAGCAAAGTTGCCCACTAGACCAGTACCAGGCCGATACTAATACTAATAATCATGGTTCAAATCAGGTCCATACCGAAAAGGCGAGCTCGCTCAGGACGTGCACCCACTCCAGCGCGTCGTGTGAGGCGATGGTGTAGGTGCGCCGGGCGGTGTTGACGTGAAACGCCGCCAGGTCGGCGGGGCAGCTCTCGCCGGGGGCCGCGGCGACGCTGAGGCACTCGGACAGGCGGATCACGCGCTTCTCCACCTTCCTCATCCCCGCCGCGCCGCCCAGGCCCAGGATGCCGTCCTTGACGTCGCGCATCTCCACCCGGCCGATCCCGGAGGAGCTGGGCTGGAACAGGGCCATCCACGTCCTCTTCCACGTCTTCTGCAGGGAGGGAGGAGGCAGTGGCAGCTCGGCACCGGCAGCCAATGAAACCCGGTGAAGCTCGTTTCAGGTCGGGCCTCTGACGCTCAGCCCACGCCTCAACAGAGACCTTTTTTTTTTTCGAGGGCCAAGTGAGTTTCGGTAAAGAAAAACCTTCGCTTTCAATGGAAGACAAGACCATTTTAATATGCGTCTGACTAGTCCCATGCAGCAGTGCGGTTCTACCTTGGTTTCGGGTCACAGGGTCGTGTCCTCTGCTGAGTTCCATACTGACTTCAAAACTCAAAAAATGGGGAGCTAAAAAGCAGAAATCTTTGTGGAGGCGTGTGGTCAGCGAATATCCGACGTGAAACGAACCTCGCCGCGGTACGAGCTGCAGAAACGGTCCTCCGGAGCCTCGTGTCCCGTGCACGATTCGCGCAGATTAAATGGAAGCAATCCACATCCGATCAGCGTTCTTTTTTTGTGTGAATTATTCATCGTGCAGCAACGATGAGCGGAACAGCCCCGAGACGTATCGCTCTGGAGAGCCAAACGTTATAAATCACCACTGACTGGGGTTCAGGCCCCTCACTCACCTTCCCGAACTTCACCGTCTCCAGCACCACCGGGCCTTCTTTCACGACGGTGTCCATGGCTCTGTCTGGACTTGAGGTTCTTGCTGCTAAACCTTTGTGTATGTGTGTGTGTGTGTGTGTGTCTGTGTGTGTGTGTGTGCGTGTGGGGCAATGGAAAATAACGCACCACCCTGACAGCAGCCCAGCAGGTTAAAATAAGAGCAGAAGCCGCAGCTGAAGCAGTTTTTGGTTGACCAACGATGTAGGAGTCGCGCCTACGTAAAAACACACTTACTTCAACAAAAAAAAAAAAAAAGCAGGAGTGCAAATCTTACTAAGAGAACGAGCAGAAAAAAGCAGAACACACACATGCAATTTTAAAATATGTATTAATTTTATTTTTTTTAAACCGTTCCCTTTCTCCACAAAACTAACCTACGGAATATAGCTGTACAGAAAAGCAGAGCATGCAACAACAACGAAAAAAGCATCAGGTACACTGGCCCGTGACGACAGTGACAAGAAACCCATGTATATACATTATGGACAAATTTCCATGCATTCTTCTGTACATCACAGTTCATAAAGCTGTCTTTAGAAGGTCCTTTCCAAAGAACAGGCCAAAGCCTTCAGAAATCCATGGAGCTGTGCGCCAGGTAGTCCTTGCGTCCAATGTTGGTGACCTGCTTGGTCTGCATGGCCTCCAGTTTGGGACAGTCGGTGATGCGGTGGCCCAAGCCTCCGCAGAACGTGCAGCCGCGCTCTCCTGGAGGGAAAAAACGGACGAATGAGCAGCAGGTTAGGGGCTGGTCTCAAATGAAGTCGGTTGGCGCTGGCCTTCAGCGACACTCACCGCCGATGTCCAGCATGGTCTCGTCCCCGGTCTGCAGCACCTGGAGCACAGGAGGAACCTTCTGCTTTGCCTCAACCAGCAAGGCCTTCAGGTCCATTAAGACCGACTCGTCTGCAGAAAAACGAAAGTCGGAGATGCTTTATCGCTGATCAGATGGAACCCAGCGCGCTGGCTGCTACATTTGCACAATAATAGCAGGCAGGAAATCCTGCTGGTTCACACACTCACAAGTTCCTTCATTATTCCCCATTAAGGTGGCAAGAAGATCAAAATGGCAGGTCTTACCGCAGGCCTTGTTGATAAATGTTGTGGCGATGCCAGTCTTCCCAGAACGTCCGGTTCTTCCTATTCTGTGGACTGAACGCGAGATTGTTTTTTCAGATTATGTGTAGGGACCTGTAACTTGTACATCGTAATATGTTTTAAGATCTCGGAAGTACAGCACGTGCACTCAGTCACATGACACCAAAATTAGCAGAAACGTGCAGGATCGCTTCATCATACACAGCACATGCGAGTCCCACATGCACCAAGGGCTATGCCAATAAATTCATAACTATAGTCATGCAAACTCTACATAGAAACAGACTAGGCAGAGTGAAAAATGCAACGCAGCGAAAATTCGGCATTAAATTCACTTTGAATTAGGTGACAAACGAGGGGGGGAAAAAAAAAAAAGTTCATCCCTCATTACCGTAGTTCTCGATTTCCTCTGGCATGTCGTAGTTGACGACGTGCTGAATGGCAGGAAAGTCCAGACCTTTGGAGGCGACGTCCGTAGCCACCAAAACATCCTTCTTCTCCTCCCGGAACGCCTCTATGGCTTTGGTTCGCTCCTCCTGGTCTGAAAATGAATACAAGTAGCATCATGGCAGCGTCTTAAACGACAAAATTTGTTTTTTTAATTTCTTGATAAAATTTACCTTTTCCTCCATGAATGGCCACTGCTTCCACACCCTTTAGTAAAAGATATTCATGAATGGCGTCCACGTCTGCTTTCTTCTCAGCAAAAATCAGCACCTGGAGGTTAGGACACATGTACTTACATTACAAATATTCTGCACAACACAGAAGCAACATACAGCACACAAACTATCTTATAGGCTCTGGGTAGTTCATCTGCGTTAATTCTTTTCCACTTTCACTTGGTGATTTGGTAAAATGTGCGATTAACCATTACACTTTTAATCAATTTATACACACACACTAGCAGTTAGAAGTTTGGATGCACCTGCTCATTTATGATTTTTTTCCCCCCCATTACACAAGCCACTTAACACTGCACACCTGTTTTACACACAACTGCCTTCACACTTGCTCTTATTATACATTTATATTTTTATTTCTAGATGTGTATATGTGTGTGTGTGTGTGTGTGTGTGTGTGTGTATATTTATTTATTTCCCTTAGATTCGGTCTGTATAGTGGGGTCGGGACACATTTCACATGTGTGACAAATAATGTATGTATGTGACAGATAAAACCTAACCTACATTATGGAACAACACTGAAGACCCTGAACTATGAAATAACATTCTCGAGGTTATGTAATAAATAAACCTGGTAAAAAGTTGAAGGTTTGAGGCTCTCCAAATGCTGTGATGGCAGCATTTCACTCCACCCCCTTAAATTGGACAACCGTGACGGCTTCGAACAGTCCTGAAGGTTAATCCTTTCTTATCATGTTAAATCAGGGTGGTAGTGGCCTAGTGGGTAACACACTCGCCTATGAACCAGAAGACCCAGGTTCAAATCCCATTTACTACCATTGTGTCCCTGAGCAAGACTTAACCCTGCTCCAGGGGGACTGTCCCCTGTAACTACTGATTGTAAGTCGCTCTGGATAAGGGTGTCTGATAAATGCTGTAAATGTAAATCATCTCACATCAAGCAGCTTTTGAGGATGACAATAGTGAACGACTTAAAAATATCCTTGATCTCCTCCATGATACAACAAATAAGTTTCTTCAAAATGGCTCCATAACCATAACACAGAGTAGGTGCGTCCAAAAATTGGCCTGGTAGTGCATGTTTGAAATAAAATTTCTAAATTAACTTCTTGTTTTGAGTTTCGCCTGGTCTGCGGTGACAGGGACAATTGGCATGTATAGAAATCTTCTTACTGGTGGAGGGGTTTTCTGCAAGCACTCTAGAAGATAAACCATCTTCGCTTCTTCCTTCACGTACTCCACTTCCTAAATGCACAAAAGTCATTTCAAGCGAGTCGGAAAGCACTTTCAGTTACACAGTTCCGTGACACACCAACACACTCACCTGAATGACATCCAAACTGGCAGCACCAGCTCGGCCCACGTTGATGGTAATGGGCTTGACCAGAGCGCTTTTAGCAAAATTCTGGATCTTCTTGGGCATCGTGGCACTAAAGAGCAACGTTTGCCTCTGTCCCTAAAAGAGTTTTTTTAAGGGTTTTATTTTCAGTCAACTAATATGTGTAATGATGTCAACTAATATAACTAATGATGTGTCTGTTTTATTAGTATCATTTTCTGTGATACCTTAAAGTAGGAAAAGATTGTTCTGATGTCCTCCTCGAATCCCATGTCAATCATTCTGTCAGCCTCATCCAGAGCTAAGTAGCGGCAGATGTCCAGACTGACCATCTTCTTCTGCAGAAGGTCCATAAGCCGGCCTGGCGTGGCCACCATCATGTGGACGCCGCTACAAACACAACAAGAAGAGCGTGAGTGAAGGTCTCAAACCGAAAGCACTCGACGGTTGGAGGAACCTGGCTGAGGACGCCCACTTCCTGACCAAGTGAATGCTGTAAATGTTTCATGCGCAGGGAGGGGCCCGAAGCACCCTGGAGTAGACCAAGGACCCCAGATTAACCGCGCTTTCATTCCAGGCAAAAAGTTTGTTTTATCTCAACGTGTTTGAATCCTCATACAGTCATATCATTTTATTTTAATGATTCTCAGCCAATTGTTACGACCCATGTCCTCTCAATCATTCAGAGAAAGATGACGTGAAAAAGTGAAAATGAATTGATTGTCATTGTGATACACAGCACAGCACACTGTGACACAACGAAATGTGTCCTCTGCTTTTAACCATCACCTTTGGTGAGCAGTGTGTGGGGACGCTGCTTTGCTAAGTGGCACCTTCTGATTACGGGGCCACTTCCAATGTTAATTAGGGAGGATTAAAACAAAGACAGCAGAGGAATGGCCGCATTAGGATGTTGAGACTCACTGTTTGACCACCTCCATCTGCTCCTTGACAGACATTCCGCCGATGCACAGGGCGCTGCGCAGCTGTGGCGCGCCCTCGTCCTCCAGCAGCTTGCTGTAGTATTCCAGGATGCTGTGGGTCTGCCTGGCCAGTTCCCTCTGGAAAGATGCACACAAGCGTCTAACGGTCAAAGAAACACAAACCGGACGCTTCCTCCCTGACCGAAAGGGCCTTACCGATGGACAGATGATCAGGCCGTAAGGCCCCTCTCTTTTGTAGAAGGGCAACCTCTTCTCCTGCTCCAGGCAGAACATGATGATTGGCAGAGTGAAGACCAACGTCTTTCCCGAGCCCGTGAAGGCAATGCCAATCATATCTCTGCCAGACAAGCTACAGAAAAGTACAAACCCGTTCTTACTCACTCATACAGTTATGAAATCTAAAACATGCATGAAAATTGTGGGGTTTTTTTTTAAGCAGGAAACCAACATGGTCGGGATTCCTTGGATTTGGATGGGCGTTGGATGAACAATTCCTTTCTTTTTCAGTCCCTTCAATACAGCTGGAAAAATTAAAACATGAAAGTAATAAATGAATAGTTAACCATCCACGTATCACTACAAACACGGAATAAAAAAATAAATAAATTCTCACCTTGAGGGAATTTCATCTCCCTGAAACTTTTAACAGGCGGGGGGATTCCTTCGCCTTCCACTAATATGTGGTACTTCTTTCTCACCCGATCGTGCCGTGCCCGGGGCATGCTCAGGATGTACCGAGGAGCCTTCCAACTGCAGAGGTACGCGACAGATCAATAAACATACAGAGATATTCAAAATCAGCTCGCAGGCTAATACTACCAATGTGCCAAAGATTCCCATGGAGTTTCGGGAGGTTACTTTTAACACGTTCGTTGAAGCATGTCACACCATGCATTAAACAGGAGTGGGTGATGATGTTGATTCATAAAAAGCCATGGCAACGACTGACTGTTTCAGTGTAAAAATGTGCAAAATGATTTTAATATACATTTGCCAAGCCCTTGTATGTAGAGATGTTATTTAATCAACTTAGAAAGTCTGTAACATTACTAAATGGGGAAAAGGTGATGCACTGTAACCATTTAGCAAGTCGAAAGGAGAGCTGAGCTCTTCTAATGGCCTTTTCTCAACAAACTATTTTTCCACAAAACATCAAATGGTGGTAGTAGCCTAATGGGTGACCCACTCTCCTATGAACCAGAAGACCCAGGTTCAAACCCCACTTACTACCATCGTGTCCCTGAGCAAGACACTTAACCCTAAGTTGGTCCAGAGGGGGACTGTCCCTGTAACTACTGATTTTAAGTCGCTCTGGATAAGGGCATCTGATAGATGCCGTGAATGTAAAATGTAAATGCAAATCAGCCCAATCTGACAACAATAAAACACTCACCTTGTTTTAATCGGGTCATCGTATGTGATTCCTTTTGCCATTTCCTTCACAGACATCAGGGCTGCATAAGCGACAAATCACCGTTCGTGTGTTTGATGACAGGAGGGAGAGAAACTCTTAACAGCAGAACGAGAGTCATTTATTTACCTCTTCCTTCAGCTACGCTCTCCAAAATCTTCTCTTCCTCCTTCAACTGCTTCTCTTTCGCGGATTCTTTTCGGGCTAGAGAGACAAAGTAAAAAAAAATAATATTTGACTTGCCCTGTACAAATCACAGAGGGCCAGCAGCAAGATTTTTACACTCCATCCAGTACCTTCAGCCTTCTCTTTGAGATGCTGATGCTGGTCGAGGAGACTGACGTTGGAGCGCGGGCCGAGGCCCTCGTCTTCGTCCCTCTGCTCCCCGCCGCTGTCCTTCTGCTCCTCTTCCATCTGGCCCTTCCCTCGGAGGCGCATGACCTTCTCCAGCTGAGGACGAGCAACATTGCATGGCGGGAGTCCACAAGTAAATGCAGACGTTGATAAGTGTCACGCCGATTTCTCTCCTCACCATTTCCTTCTTCCGCTGCTTCACGGGAACATATGGTACATAGTCGTCCTCATCTGAAGCGGACTGGTCTTCTTCTACATGAGACCTCTGAAGTGGCAACGACAACAAAATCAGTTAATATCCGCACAAGTCCTGAATTAACACGACCGCCCAATCGAATGGTTATCTAGTTAACTGTGACTATATTCGCTACCATCTTTGAATCTCAACTGTACTTCAATCGTAATTAATGAGTAGATATGAAAGTTTGTAAAGGACTTGCTAGCTCCGGGTGTAGAGGCTAGTAAAGCAAGCAGGGGAAATTGCTTAATGGCGGCCACATTACCTTCTTATATCTGTTGTCGGCGGCCATTCTGAGACGTGTTGCGGGCTATTTACAAAAAAATGAATACACGTTGACGCAAAACGGGAGTCATACAGTGTTAAGAGTTTAAACCCGTTAGCTGCGTTGCGGCTATCGCGGCAGCGTCCTCGTCCGCTCCCAAGTTACGGAAGCCTAAACGTGCCTGAAAAACCAAACGCGTTTGTCGATTTACAACATTTGAGTTGTTCCAAAGATCACGGAATCAGACTCGTAAATGTATGGGGGGGAAATGATAATTCGTTTATTAAAATAGGCGAATTATGATTCTGATTAAAAGAATCAATGCCGCTTTACAAGACTGTAACAATCGCCCGGTTGTTTTACCGTGAACATTTCTCAGTCGCGCACGATTATGACGTCAACATTCGTCGCATGTAGTTCTTCTACGCTATTGGGTATAACAATGCTTAGAAAATACCCCAAGTACTTTATCTTAATTATTTTAATATGTTAAGTACGGAGAAAGGACAACGCGCTCGCGGTCCAAGTTCTTGAAGCGTAATAGTAATTCTTGAATTCTCGTTCCCAATCGCCTTCCAACCGTTTCCCAGAATGCACCTCGTTACAAAGAGTTTTGACATACACAGTTTAATGGGTTTCTTAAACACGCTACTTTTAAATAATGCTGATCAAGCTATTGTGTTTGGACCCCTGTTGTCGTAATAAGAACGCTTTCTTTGTGACCGTTGGGCGTCAGGTTGGTCCCCGTCGCTTAAACAAGTATCAGGCATCGTTACAGCTGTGGCGGGGCCAACAGTGGTACGATCCTTCGGTTCATTTAAAATGATGATCGGTGTATCACGAAACATTCGTGAAATGTACTGCCTCATTGTTACGCTTTGTACATTACCGCTCTGATACCGAATCGAAAGATAACCTCAAAAAGAACAAAACTTGTGTAAAGAAAACTGTACGTATCACAATACGTGCAAGGAAATATTCTAGTTATTCTACATAAATCACGTGGGTGTAGAACAACACACTATTAGGGTGTATTCTGTGGGAATATATTCACAAGATGGTGGTATTATATGACATTGCCAGTCGTGTAACTTGGACAATGATTGACGGAACAGGAGATTTTTTATACATTTGTATTCAGAAATAACAGTATCACACCAACAGTTTTTGGTTTTAAGCGATTCCTTTTTTTTTGACAACCTCTCCGGCCTTTGAAAACGCCCTTTCACATGGTACAGAAGAAAAACGCTGTCCTCACTCTTATAAATCTTCAAACTTTCTCTCTCTAAACTCTCCAAAGTATCTCCAAAGCATTAAAACTCCATCCAAAGTCTGAACTGGCCGCAACTCTCCATCAAGACCCCACATTTTGACTGGAGCCTGAGGGCTTCGCATCGCCGCAAACCTCGCGCCAAAATCTGAACCGCTTCCCGATGCAGTCACGTGGTACATCCGGCAGCGAGGCTTCGGACGTCATCGTTTTAGGCTCCGCCCCCAAATGTAGCCCGCCTCGATACGAGCTTCGCGGAAACGCCCCCTCCACTGATCGATACACGCCCCGAAGCATCCGGGTGTTACGTCCCGTAACATCGTTAATATTTAGGATAGTGTCGATGCTGGAACTCTTCTCAAAACTTAAATGTGTTTAGAACTGCAAAATTTTCATCTGCCTGGATGAAGGGGATGAACAAAAAATGTGCAAACAGTCATTTCAAATTAAAGTTTATAGTGTTGCTTTTTTACATATAAATAATGCTGATCAATGTATTGTGCTGGGACCCCTGTTGTTGTAATAAGAACGCTTTCTTTGTGACCGTTGGGCGGCAGGTTGGTCCCCGTCGTGTAAACAAGTGTCAGGCATCGTTACAGCTGTGGCGGGAACTTCGAGAATCACGATCCTTTCGGTTCATTTTAAATGATGATCGGTTCAATCACGAACATTTCGTGAAATGTACTGCCTCTTTGTTACGCTTTGTACATTACCGCTCTGATGCCGAACCGATATCCTGCAGTATCAAAAATTGTATAGTGACTTTAAATTTTGACCTAATCAATTTATCAAGAAATATTCAGGTTAGTATTGATGCTGAAACTTTCTTTGAAACTTAAGTGTGTTTGGAGCTGTAATTGGTCACATATGGTCACTTTGAAAGTGAAGTGATTGTCAATGTGTCCTCTGCTTTTAACCATCACCCTTGGTGAGCAGTGGGCAGCCATGACAGGCGCCCAGGGAGCAGTGTGTGGGGACGGTGCTTTGCTCAGTGGCACCTCAGTGGCACCTTGGAGGGTTGGGATTCGAACCAGGACCGCTTCATTAACATTAACATTAATGTGAGCTGTGGCAAGAAGGTTTGAGAAGTGATTGTCACTTGTGATACACAGTAAAATGTGTCCTCTGCATTTAACCCATCACCCTTGGTGAGCAGTGGGCAGCCATGACAGGCGCCCGGGGAGCAGTGTGTGGGGACGACGCTTTGTTCGGTGGCACCTTGACGGATCAGGATTAGAACCGGCAACCTTCTGATTACGGGGCCGCTTCCTTAACCGCTAGTCCACCACTGCCCCAGCGCCGTGTCTGTCAGCGTAGAGTCCAGAGCATGGAGGCGCTACCAGGAGACAGGCCAGTAAATCAGGAGATGTGGAGGAGGCCGTAGGAGGGCAACAGCCCAGCAGCAGGACCCACCACTACCCCCACCTTCGAGCAAAGAGGAGGAGCACTGCCAGAGCCTGCAAAATGACCTCCGGCAGGCCCCAAATATGCTTGTGTCTGCTCAAATGGTCAGAAACAGACTCCATGAGGGTGGTATGAGGGCCTGACGTCCACAGCCCAACACCGTCCAGCACGTTTGGTGTTTGCCAGAGAACACCAAGACGGGCAAATTCGCCACTGGAGCCCTGTGCTCTTCACAGATGAAGAAGAGTGACCACTTCCTGCAACATCCTCCAGCATGACCGGTCAGCTGATCGTGGGTTCCACCTAATACACGTGTGTGCTTTTTGTGTTGGTCCATTTTTATTTTATTATAATCACAGCTCAAGGAGCAACATGTTTGTGCACTTTCTAAAGATTTTAGTTGTTTATGAATAAAGCGTTGGAAATTATTATTTTTTTATCCGATTCTTTGATTAATAAAAAAAATTATCAACAGATTAAATGATTATTAAAATAATCATTAGGTGCAGCCCTAGTAATTATACAATATTCTGATGAAATGATTTTCATGGCTCTTAATGGCCGCCCACTGCTCACCAAGGGTGGTGGTTTAAAAGCAGACGACTCATTTCGTTGTGTCACCGCGTGCTGCCGTGTTTCACGATGACAATAACTTCCCTTTCACTCATACTTTACACATTTCTCACTCATTATTCATACAAATCAGGAAATTTCAATAAAGAAAGCAAACACAACAGGCTTTTTTTTCTCAAAACTGTAATGTTTTAATCTTTCTGAGCGAAAGATTTTCACAGTATCAAAAGTGAATAATAATAATAATAATAATAATATAAAAAAACATAGAGCCATACACTTGGCCATTAATGGTATAGTATAAATCTACATTCCAAACATTTACGACGTCTTCTAGTTTAATAGAACCTGGATAGCATCAGTGATGTTGTAGGATGTTAAAACAGACGTTCCAACGTTTTTTTGTCCTTCTTCCTTCAAATAAAAGGCATGTTAGTCTGACAGAAACCCAGATCTTCCTTCCCAACATCGTGGTAGCACATATGTTTCTGAAACCTGTTCCGGAATTCTGTACCGATCCTGCAAAACCCCTCAGTTATGATTTAAAAAAAAAAAAAAAAAAAGGTGTAAGAAAACAGCGGCCTGGAACGGGGATGAGAAGTTGCTGAAGGGCGGGTGGTCTACAACACTGACTCCACAGCGACATGCAGTAGGAACAACCGAAGGAGCGAAGCGCAAGATTGGGTCCGACCCCAAATTCCCGCTCATGCGTGATACGTTTAGGTTTGACACGACAAATCTCAATGTTTGATTGCATTCACAATGGAATTTGGGGGGGTCAATTTTATACTGGTCAATTTTAGGGGTCACGTGTTGAGAATTTTCATCTGCCTCATTGTATTAGATGCATGGATGAAGGGGATGAACCAAAAAAAAAAAAAAAAAAAAAAAAAAAAGGTGTAAACAGTCATTTCAAATTAAAGTTTATAGTGTTGCTTTGTTTTTTTTTGCAAAGATTCATAAAGAGGGGGAGGGGCAAAGTCATTTCAAGTCACAATTCATACAAAAAGAGAAGCGTGAAACATCAACACTGTTCCTAAAGTCGTCTACAGTCACGGAGTTCCCCTTTAATTCTCAAGCATAACCATTAGGGGTGAGGGGAAAGACTCTCGTTATATTTAAAAACTCCCCATAATGCACAGCATTCAGTCTTACAAAAGAGATTGTGAAATAACACGTATGGCACAATCAACTCAGAACTACTTTGCTTGCGTGGAAGTGGGATTTAAAAAAAAAAAAAAAAAACACCAACGTCTATATTCTGAACTCGACACGTCCCCCGCAGCCAGAGAGCTGGGAGGGTGGAGGACGCCGGCATCTAGACATGGATGGATTTTTTTTTTTTTTTTTAAATATATATTTCTATAAAACAGTACCGTATGAACATTTACATGAACATTTAGACATCCAGGGTGAACGTGGTTAACAGGCGCCACGTTGTTTCTGGAAAATAACTTAAAAAACGTGTCGATACACAGAGTGGAAGTCAAGGACAGGACTGGGCAGGTATGGGTGGGGCTGTGCGGCTGTGTGTGTGTGTGTGTGACTTGGTCACGGCAGGTGAAGTTACAGTTTGACTGATGGTCAGTTTGAACGGATGTGTTGGTTGAGACGAGAGCTCAGGCCAGTTGGGTGTGTGTGTAGTACGGTCCTGCTCGGAAGCCGCGAATTCGGTTCCCGCTACTGGGCCACGTTCGACGGCATCTTTTTCAGGCTAAAATTCGACCAGTTCACCGCCACTTTCTGCCGGGTCTGTTTAGCAGAGTCCAGGCAAAACCTGGAGAAGGGAAAACAACGCGCGTTCAGGACAAAACTCACATTTCACAACTAGCGTCTGTGAATTAAAACCTATTAACCTCTTGAAGTACTCTACTTCTCGGTCAATCTCGTCCATTTCCGTTGGATCCAGGTCTTTAGGGAGGAACACGTCGTCTGTGGAACAAAGACAAAAAAGAATGGGTCGTTATCAACGGTGCTCCATGATTAAGAGCAAAAACTTACAATTGTGATTCTCTGGCCTTATTAACATGTCGTGAGGTCTAATTTTCATTTCAGAACAATGGAACTAAGCTGTAGAACAATGGAACCCCAAACTGTATAATTACCAATTAAGACTGACACTGATTAATATGCAAATATATGCAGCACTATTTAGTGATGTATAGCATTTAAAAAACTCTTTCACAGTGCTATTAGCGCACTGAACACAAACGAGCACGTTAATAGGTTCATTAGCTGTTGCTTACTGCTGTACACAGACTGCAGTACGAACAAAACGTAGGAACCTTCAGAGTATGGGTGTTGAAAGGAACCGTATAGTCCATGCATCGCGATGCAGACGTGGACGATTCTATATCATAATGACGTTGCTTGGTGATTTTCTGGTGGTGGTGATCTGAGTTTCATGCTGTGCATACCCAGGTTCAAATCCCACTTAATACCATTTGACACTTAACCCTGAGTGTCTCCAGGGGGGGACCGTCCCTGTAAATACTGATTGTAAGTCGCTCTTGCTAAGGGCGTCTCATAAATGCTGTAAAAGTAAATTTAAAAGTTGAAATTTGTTGGACCATGACTTTTTGATTAACTAAATAAAAGCATTCGAATGTTCTTTCTGCCACTTCGAAAAACACACACACACACACAAAGCAGGAATAAAGGAAAAGCTGATCCTGACAGTCTCCGAGTGTCCAGAGATCTACGTCTTACCGTGAGTGTAGAAAACCACTCACAATCTTCTGCCCTGAGCCCCGTGGTGAGCGTGCGCATGCCGGTCTGAAAGCGGCTTCAGATTTTCTCCAATAAGCAGAGTCTGCGCTCACTTGATGCCACGGACGTCTGAACCAGCCATTTTCCCACCGTTTGTGGCTTCGGGTTTGGAGGAAAAGCATGCAGAGAAATAAGGCCCGCCGGGAAGTAAGAGGATCTCATGCCACTGCTGGTGTTTCCATCGCCCTCTCCATTTATCATGCTTACAGCGCCTCAGTTCCGCCACGCCCGGGTAAATGTCGGTAACCGCTCGTACATGAGACGAGGACATTACACGTGCCAAATTCAACTGCTTTTAGGCTCCTCTGCTTGGTGGAAAGTCGACCTGCAGCAGACGACTAACTACGCCCACCGCATAGTGCATTTAAATACCATATATATATATATATATAAAAATCACACACACACACACACACAGTACAGGCCAAACCTTTGGACATATCTTCTCAAAAAAAAAAAAAAAAAAAAAACACATTCAATGAGAAGATGTGTCCAAATTTTTGGCCTGTACTGTTTGTGTGTGATCGACACAGGACTGATAAAAAAGTGAGCTTGGATTGAACAGTGACTGATTTGCTACAATGAGCAGGAAAACTAAGCGTCCACACAGGCGTAGGGGACCTTAACTCTTCTATTTGACAACATTGTGAGACGCGTTGATTTTGAGGATTTGATAATCGTAATCAAATCGAAACATGAGACCAGTGAAGGTTCACACCTCTACTTCAGAGTGAGTAAAGATAGGTAATTTATTGATTGTAAAAGGGAAATTTCCATGCGCCGCAGTGCTACTGAGGTGTCGAGCATAAACGTGGAACTGCAAGTTTCCGGACATGCGACCGATATATTTCACTTGGTTGTATTTGGGTGTCTTGTAGGCCTGTTTGGATAAAACAGGGTGGTAGTAGCCTAGTGGGTAACACACTCGCCTGTGAACCAGAAGACTCAGGTTCAAATCCCACTTAATACCATTGTGTCCCTGAGCAAGACACTTAACCCGGAGTGTCTCCAGAGGGGGACTGTCCCTGTAACTACTGATTGTAAGTCGCTCAGGACAATGGCGTCTTGTAAATGCCGTAAATGTAAATAAAATTCTTCTCTTCCCTGTTAAAGAACATGGCTCTGCTCCATCGCACTTCCAGAAAATGCTGCATGTTTTTTTTTTTTCTCGCGGCGTCACGGTAAAGCGATACGGTTTAATCGAAACTGCAACGATCAACCTCTCCTCCATCTTGGTTTGAGAGCCCGCCTCGATGCCGTGTTTCTATTGGTCGCAGCTCAGCATACTTCAACTTTGACAGCGCTGTGCGCGCAGAGGCTCGTTTTTCAGCCGGCACGCTACGCTACTAACACAGAACGCATTAAGACCAAGCTCGCAGCCAACGTAGCGCGAGCGACTGATAAAGCTGGACTGCTGGACACTGACTCTTAACAACTTATGGAGTGTTCCTCTCACCAATAGCGCTGCTGGATTTGTCCGTCTTGTTTTTGCTCTTCTTGTGCCTGCCCTTGGCCTGCTGGGAGTTGACCGGGGCGCCGGAAAAGGCTCTGCCCTCCGAGTCCTGTTCCAACCTGTTGGCTCGTGCATCACTGTCACTTTTGCCCCTCTGCGGCCCGGAGCCTGCGCTCTGGACGCTGCACACTGCGCCGTTGTGCTGCTGTTTGGGCACCTTGGCCTCCTCGGCCTTTTTCTGCCCGTTCCTGTTGGACTCCGCAGGCGGCGGGAAATGGGAGTTCTGCTTTGATCCACTTTTGGAGCTTTTGTCCGATTCTACTGGCCTGTTTTCGGGGGCTTTCCGCAGTTCGTTCCAGATCGCTGCTGCTGCTTTACTGGCTTTGGCCTGGCTCTGATCCTGCTGAGCCTGTTCCTGCTGCAACCGCTGCTGCTGCAGCAGCTTCTTGGCCTTCTTTGTCTTCACTCCAGTCCCTATAGAGTTCTTTGCATCAGGAGCCTCCTCCTTGGGCTTAGCGGTTTTGGTGTGGGTGGCCTGGGCGTCCTCAGAGGCCGGAGCAGGGCTCCTGTCCGGGGAACGAATGCGGATGAGTTTGGAGAGGCTCGGGGTGGAGTTGAGCCGCTGGATGTCCTTTGTGGTCGCAGTGGTGTCCTCCCAGTTGCGGACCAGCTCCAAGTCCCTCTTGAAGTCCCTCAGGGACAGTGGTGCCATGTCAAGGTCAATAGGCTGCAGGTCAGAGGAGCCATTGAGGTGCGACAGTAGGTGGTTGCTCTCCATGGTGGCGGCCTTCTTGGGGAAGTCGCTGACGTCCAGGTTGAGGTCGTACATGCTGAACGAGGCCCGGATGGAGTCCTTGATGGTGTTCTTGATCTCCTCCAGCCGGCTGGTCAGGAAACTGTTCACCCGTTCCAACTCCAGCTGAGGCCACTCCAGCAGCCGGTTGCCCTCAGATTCGGTGGTCGACTCCTCCAACTGTTCTGGGGGCGAGCCGTGGGGGTCACTGAGGTGGGATTCCATGGTGCTCTGCTGGGCCCGTTCCTGAACAAAAAAAAGAAGTCCAATTACGCCATTTATAAAGCTGGTCTGAAGCGGATTTAAAGATTATTAACCCCTTCTCCCCTGCAGAGGACTATCACCTTCACTTCAGTGCGGTCAAACATGTACTTAAGGAAAAGTTCAAATGTCGTCTGAGCATCTTTTAAAACTCATGCCAGGACAGTCACTCCCCCATTCCAGTCAGTGCATCTTGCTAGTTGAAGAATTAATTTGCTCTTGTTCAGGGAATGAAGTGACAAATAACAAAACGACAAATAAAAATCCCCAAAAGCTACTACAAGCAGAACTTGGAGTAATGGAAGAAGGTCACCGGGTGCAGCAGACAAAGTCGTATATTTCTGGCAGTTCTTTGAGTATCTGTAAGATGTGGAAGGAAAAAAAACAAGTCTGATCCCTAAATATGCTCCTTTTTGGCTGTTGCTAGAAGATGCCAAGATGAGGCGTTGGCTGTAGACACACCTGCTGGACCACACCAGTCAGCCTCAGACTGCTTTGCACTAGTTCTGCTGCGGTTTCGGTGGCTCCTGCATAACCGCGCTCAAACGGTGTCATCGTACGGCTTCACAAGCCACCTTAAGAGATGATATCCGACAAAGTAAACACCACTCCGGTCATATCAAGTTCCAGTGAACAAAGGACGATTACATGCCGCCACACCTGACAACCCAAATGAACACACACACACATGGCTCGAACACACAAAAAAAAAAAATTGCCCCCAGAAAATGAGCGAAAAGGTAATTTCATCGACCCTATGAATTAGTGGGGTGTACGGTGTTGTACGGTGCCATCTCAGTGGCACCCTGGTGGTTCGGGACTCGAGCCGGAAACCGTCTGATTATGAGTCCTTTTCCAAAAGCAGCACGACCTGTTTCTTTACCGCTATGCTGCCTGTGAGCAACATGGTCAAGTTGAAACTACC
The DNA here is from genome assembly GCF_900700375.1 of Denticeps clupeoides. Lineage (NCBI taxonomy): Eukaryota > Metazoa > Chordata > Actinopteri > Clupeiformes > Denticipitidae > Denticeps > Denticeps clupeoides. The sequence goes on from NC_041724.1 coordinate 3,927,447, forward strand.
CGTCCTTGTCCAGCCGGTGTCCTCCTTGATAATTTTTTATTTTTTTTTTTTCTCAAATTGTCATTGTGAGACGCTGCAGCACAGCACACGGTGACACAACGAAATGTGTCCTCCGCTTTTAACCATGGCCCTTGACGAGCAGTGGGCAGCCGTGACAGGCGCGTGGGGGCGGTGTCTTGCTCAGAGACACCGGGATTCGAACCGCCAACCTTCGGAATTGCCACCACGGTCCCAAAAGTGAAGGATGAGACACGCTCCAGATTTTTTTCAGAATAGTCACGCTGCCTCCCTGGCAGGAAGTCACTGTCAGATTTCATGACTCATCTCAGCCTTTTCTCGCACGGCCCGGCGTTTTCCGGCATACGTGGTATCGCAAGTGGCAATTTGTTAAGTGCAGTCATGCATGACACCCGGCAGCTTACCGGCAAGAACAACGGAGTAGGTGTGAATTATTATTATTATTATTTTGGATATGTTACCGGTACATTACTGACATGAACATTTCAAAGCCACATGGATGTGACGCAGAGCACCGGACAAACCTTCTTCTTCTGTTTGTGTCGGGCACGTTTGGCAGCCTTGGCACTGTTGACGGGCTTGGGCTCGGTGCTGTTGATGAAGTCCAGCAGCTCGTCCACGTCTCGGTGGTCGATGGCGCTGGGCACGGCCGGGTCCGCATCCTGCCGCTGGGGCAGCTCCTCTTTGCGCCGGGTGAGCCGGGAGCGCAGCTTCTCCCTGATCTCAGCGTAGTTCCGGCTGGTGGGGGCAGCTGGAGGCTACGAGAAGACAGGCAGACATCTCCATCACTACAGATCCCTATCGCTATACAAACGAGTCAGTTTAATAACTACAATATCTACATTTCTTATGATACAGTTGGGCATCGATGTGGTGAAATACTGCCCCCTATTTGACGAGAATACAATCGCAGCAGAGGGGAACATCTGGCAAACTTCACCTTTAACTACCAAGTACCAGTCATTTGAACCCCAAAAAAGAGGCTCTGGAGAACAAGCCGATTGGGGACAGTACCGCGTTGTGGCCGAAGAACTCGCAGTAGCAGCAGTCACAGTACTTCCCATCCTTCTGATTGGTGGAGGAGGAGGCGCACGAGCTCCTTTCAGAACTGCTGTCTTCATCCTCGCCCTCCTCCAGCTCACAGGGAGGGTGGCACAGCGTCCCGTTCGCCACCTTGTGCCCTTTACATGCCTGGTCCCTGCGTGCACAAGTACTAACATTATCCATGTTTCAATAGTTGTTTTGTTTTTTTTTTTTACAGGAATTTAAGCAGATTATGGGTATGCAAGAGTAAATAAGCAATGTGCACACTGATGCAGCCGAGGTGCTAAATGTCCTCCATTTTTTTTTTTTTTTTTCCATGCTTTCCACATCAACCAACCTGCATGCCCCAGCAGTTAGATGCCCTGTAGTGGAAGAGGTCACAGTGCCACTGTTGTGCCCGTTGCAGGGGTGGGTGCAGCCCATGAGGGGGTTGCCCAGCTTGCTGTGCTGTGCGCTGATAGGCGGAATGTGGGAGTTCTTGCACGCGCCGGACATGTGCAGTGCCGTGGGACTGTCTGCGCCGGTGCTGGCGGGGTGCTTGTTGGATGCTGGAGTGTGGTGGTTTGGTACCAGTGGAGAGAAGGGGGCGTGGGCCGGCAGGGCGGGGCTGGGCGGGCCGACGTGCGTGTGCTGACTGGACGCCTGCTTGGGTGGCAGCAGAGAGGAATGCTGGGAAGACAGTCCGGTGGGGCTGTTCGGTGGCACTGACAGATCTGAATGTGTGTGATGGTCAGTTGGGTGAAAAGCTTCGCCTGTGAGGGGGACAAAGCATGAGACCGAAGACACAATAAAAAAAAAAAAAAAAAAAAAGTGAAGTGATTGTCGTATGTGATACACAGCAACACAGCACACAGTGCACACAGTGAAATTTGTCCTCTGCATTTAACCCATCACCCTGAGTGAGCAGTGGGCAGCCATGACAGGCGCCCGGGGAGCAGTGTGTGGGGACGGTGCTTTGCTCAGTTGCACCTCAGTGGCACCTTGGCGGGTCGGGATTCGAACCGGCAACCTTCTGATTACGGGGCCCCTTCCTTAACCGCTGCACCAATAATACTCCACCTTTACATTATTTTATCAACGTAGACCTTTACTGAGACCACAGGTGCGTCTCCAACTCTAAAGATCATTTAAACCAATTTTTAAGAATTTCATTAATAAAAACTCAACAGATTCATTTAAGTCTGTCAGTGTTTTATATATGATTACTGGTAAGTATATAAAATATATATTTTACATTTAGAGCATTTACCAGACGCCCTTATCCTGATTGACTTACAATCAGTAGTTACAGAGACAGTCCCCCCCCTGGAGACACTCAGGGTTAAGTGTCTTGCTCAGGGACGCAATGGTAGTAAGTGGGGTTTGAACCTGGGTCTTCTGGTTCATAGGCGAGTGTGTTACCCACTAGGCTACTACCACCCTATATATAGGCATCACCTGGAGGTGTTGGTCGCCGACACATTGTCTTGAAGTGCTTGGGGGTGGTCTTGCAAAGATCCGCAGAGGTAGACAGCGATGCCGTGCCGGAATTTTGCGATGCCGGATGACTGTAGGGACAGACCTTGGTCCCGGACGCCTTAGCAGCTTTCCCTGGAGCGTCGTGGGACGACCTCTTCTCGTGACACGTCGCTCCGATGGTTCCGCCTGGCACACGATGTGAACAGAGGGGAGGGAAATGGGCATTTTGCAGTGAGGTAGGGCTGGAGCCGCAAGACTGACCTTGCTGTGAGTGCGAGGCGGTGCCGTGAGCGCAGTGCGCACCCCCGTTCGTGTGGGCCGAGTTCCACAGGCCAGACAGCTTGTGTGCCGACAGGAAGGAGCTGGGGTCCCAGTCCACCAAACTCTGCTCAGGGAAGCCGTTCCCGCAGCTCTGTGACTTGCAGGAAGTGGAGTGTGACAGGGGCACCTGTCCAAAGAAAGGGCAGATGTGTTTAACCAAAAAGACCACGACAAGACCTGAAAACTTCTATTCGCAGATCGCTTCCACCTTGTATGATTCACTGCTTGTAAATTTGTTCTGGTGATTGAGGAGGTGAAACGGAGACAAGCAGCTGGCGATTATGTTTTAAACCTGCTCATTTCTTTTCTTTAAAGTTTTCAGGCTCTAATATTTCAGGCTCTAATATAGGGTGGTAGTAGCGTCTGATAAATGCTGTAAATGTAATATTAATATGGTAGTAATATTACCACACGTTTTGTGTAAAGAGCATCAAAGAACAAATGCAGCCAGTTAAAGAGAAAAGTGAAAGTGAAGTGATTGTCATTGTGAAACAGCACAGCGCACGGTGACGCAACGAAACGTGTCCTCTGCATTTGACCATCACCCATGGTGAGCAGTGGGCAGCCATGACAGGCGCCCGGGGAGCAGTGCGTGGGGACGGCGCTTTGCTCAGTGGTTCGAGATTCGAACTCGAAGCTCAGGGACTGCACACTAATATAAAAACAAGAATTGAGATGCATCCTAAACTTGCATTTTAGAAGTGTCTACCACAGTCCTATCTGTGAGAATATCATAATCCCCAAAGATAATGGGGTTGCAGGTTGCATGGTGTCACTGAGGTCCCCTTGATCAAGGTACCGTCCACACACACTGCTCCCCGTGCGCCTGTCATGGCTGCCTACTGCTCACCGAGGGAGATGGGTTAAAAGCAGGACATGTTTCATTGTGGAGCAGCATGCTGGGAATCACTTTTTCACTTCCAAATAATCTACACAACAGAAAAGCACAGTGTCAAAACGAGGAATCCACCGTCGCTCATGTCTATGTGGAAACAACGGCATGTGAAGTCCTCTGCAGCTCCTAGAAGAAAAGATGTCCCGGTCGAACATCCCGGACCCCCACACACCCACCGGAGTGGCCTGCTCCTGCGCCGCCGCCCTCCTCTCGTCCTCTTCCACGCTCTTCTTGCAGCTCTGGCATATCCAGAGCGGCACTTCGCCGAGCAGCGTCGGCACCGGCTCCGGCTGCTTTCGGCCCGGCGCGGCGTCCCCCAGCTTCGGTGCCACCAGCCCATTCGCCAAACCCGCCCCCCAGTCTTTGAACTCCCGGTGGCACAGCAGGCAGCAGGTGTGCATGGACTGGACAGAAAAAGGAAGAAATAATTCAGAGCGAGCGTGCAATTTGCATCGCCAGGACGTCGATGCACCGACTGTCGTCAAAGGAAAAAAAGGTGAACAATCCCAGAAATTGGGCACTAAATTCACGAAAAAAAAAAAAATTATAGAGTGAACAATCCCAGAAACTGGGCACTAAATTCACAAAAAATAATAATAATAATTAAATAATAGAGTGAACAATCCCAGAAACTGGGCACTAAATTCACAAAAAATAATAATAATAATTAAATAATAGAGTGAACAATCCCAGAAACTGGGGACTAAATTCACAAAAAAATAATAAAAATTAAATAATAGAGTGAACAATCCCAGCAACTGGGCACTAAATTCACAAAAAAAAAAAAGTGAACGTGCAACTACGTCCCACCCCCGTCCGTCACAGGGACATGACCAACGATGCCACATGGCCGCGGCTGGTGCGTTTTTAACGCGTTAAAAAGCGGAGACCCGCGTACGATGCACCAAAAAAAATATTGTAAAAAAAAACAAACAAAAAAAAAAACCCAACATAATAATAGTAATAATAATAGTAATAGTTGGAGCGCGTTTTAGCGGAAGTCGGGCTGGGAAACCTCTCCTGCGAGGGGATGGCGGGGCGTGTGCGTCCCAGGCAGCGGCGGAAACCTCTTGTTATCAGGTTAGACCGGATGATCTAGGCTGTTGTCAAACGCGCTCAACAGTTTAAAAAAATATTATATATATATGCATGCAGGTGTATTAATGTGATCGGTAACGCTTCACCGACATACAGGCCGGGGGCGTGTGTGTTTTGGGGGGGCGGCTGCACGTTATGCGTGTGTGTATTTATTTATTTATTTACAGTTTTGTCTGCTGCACCCAGCAGCTAGCGAGCTGCTGCTCCGAGGCTCAGATGCAATTAAAGGAACATTTTAAAAAGTGTTTCCTCTCCGCCAGCGGCGCTCGCCGTGCCCCGGATCCTCGGACGACGCGAACCAGCGGCGGGCTTTTTTTTCCACCCTCAGGCGGGCAGAATCGCTAGCCAGGAGGCTAAGGAGCTCCCGTAGCCGCGGAGCTAGCTACCTGATTGTCCCTGGCCAGTCTGTCCACTCCCGCATCTCCTCCTCCGCCGCCGCCGCCAGCTGCATCGCCGGGACAGACTGGGTTCTGCGGGAGGCTCTGCTGCTGCTGCGGCTGCTGTCCGCCCGCAAGGTCCTTCTGGCCGCCTACTTGCTGCTTGCTCTTCTTCCTCGCCATCCCGACGATTCCCCCCCCAGAAGCTCTCGGTCCGGTCCGCAACCAGCTCACGCGAGGCGGGCAGAAACACACTTTCGATTCCTCCGGCGCCGCAGACGTTCCCTGCGTTCTCAAGGCAAGACAACAGTCAATATGGCGGACTGCTGGCACACTGGCGGGGTCAGGGGTCAGGGATACTACTGGCAACGCGGCTTCAGCGGGAACGCAGGCAGCGAGGCCCGCGGGCGCCATGTTGAGTGAGGGCAACATTTTACAACTCGGCTGTTCCCTTTTCATGTTGTTTTTGTTAGAGCATGATGTGATACATGAGGAATTAAAGAAGCTATTAAAACCTTATATTTGTAAATGAATAAAAAAACTCGCAAGTATTACCCGGTATGGCCGTTACGGGACCAGGGGTGCCTGGTTAGTTGAATGACATTAACAAATTGTAATAAAAAATAAAATGTATTTTGAGAATATAAACTGTTTCAGGCCTTGTGTAAATTAGGAATCAAGCGGGTGGGGGGTTAATAAGGGCCATAAATTACGGCCGCTGACTTGCCGAGGCAAAATGATTGACAGTCACGGTAGGGGCGTGGCGTCTTCGACATTCGTCCCGCCCACCGCCGCTTCGCCACTCCGCTGCTGTGGGCGGGGCCAACGTGAACATGGCGGACGCTGTGTGCTCCGACGGAGGCGACGAGACGGAGGCGCTAAAGGCGAAGACGACGGGGCCCAAATGCCCCTGGAGCAACATCTCCGGCCCGGGCGAGAGTCTGAACGTAGCCGAGATGGCGGAGACCTTGGGGTTCTTCGACAGGCGGGTCGTCAGGAGCGAGCGGAGGGAGCCGCCCGGTGGGTTTGTTGTCGTCCGTCACCTGACAGCTGAGCTTCCAACGTGGCTCCCGTGGAAACGGCCGCGGTTTTACCTCGCAGCCGCTTCGCGTATGACGTCTTACTCACTGGTACCTGCCGCTGTCTAGAAATGTAAAAAGCTCCTGAAGCGCGTTGTGCTGACCTCCTTAACAACAGCAGCAGCAGCATGTGTTTCTTATTTGGCCAGCGATCACATACAGTTTGCCTCAAAGGGCTTTGAGGGGCCCTTACAGTCGACACCCCACTATCTGAGGAAAAACACGGAACAAACATTAAGAGGGAGCACACTAGCATTAAAAAAATAGTGTAAAACCCTCAAACGATTACAAAGTGACAGTGTTAATAATGTTGATGCTGATATGTAGAGACGTGCTAGAAGAGCCGGGTGTCGGTCTCTCCCAACTCTGCAAACTGATGACTGATCTCCTACAAGTCTACAGATGGAGGACGACAGAGAACCACGGGAGAACAGAGTCTCTTTCTATGCACATGTCATGCCATCGCTTCACAAAAAAATAAGGAAAATTCTGCAATAAACACTTTGGGTCGATCAGCATTTGATCAGTGTTAGATATACAGTACAGGCCAAAAGTTTGGACACTCCTTCTCATTCAGTATTTTTTCCTTTATTTTCATGACAATTTACGTTGGTAGATTCTCACTGAAGGCATCAAAGCTATGAATGAACACATGTGGAGTTATGTACTTAACAAAAAGTGGAGACCTGGTCTCCACAGTCACAGGACCTGAACCCAGTCCAGATGGTTTGGTATGAGCTGGACCGCAGAGTGAAGGCAAGGGGGCCAACAAGTGCTAAACACCTCTGGGAACTCTTTCAAGACTGTTGGAGAAGCATTTCAGGTGACGACCTCTTGAAGCTCATGGAGAGAATACCAAGAGTGTGCAAAGCAGTAATCAGAGCAAAGAAACTAGAATATAAAACATGTTTTCACTTATTTCACCTTTTTTTGTTAAGTATATAACTCCATATGTGTTCATTCATAGTTTTGATGCCTTCAGTGAGAATCTACCAACGTAAATGGTCACACATTGAATGAGAAGGTGTGTCCAAACGTTTGCCCTTTTCTGTGTAAGTGTGTGTGTGTTTATATATTGTTTGCAGTCATATTTTTACTGGTTAGGGCGCCTGGTTGCTTTAGGTTTCCAGGATGTTATAGCCTCCTGAGACCCAGTAATTAATTATTTTGTGGTACTGTAGTACACAATTAGTTTTTGCTTAAAACCATCACACTGTACATGCCACTTTGCTAAGTCCTGTTTTGTCTTAGATGGGACAACTGTAGCTTTAAAATGATGCTGCATGTGTGGGGGTGTGACATTGGTAACCCCTACTTTCCTGTCTTTTCTGCACAAGCACATTTTATGACAAAAAGAAAAGTAAACATTTATAATTATATTAAAACAAATGTTTAGTGATATATTTGGATTAATTTCCTGAAACAAACATCTAATAAGTAATTTGGGTAAGTTTTTAGAACTTAGATTTTTAATTTCCTTTTTGCAGATGACTAATTTATTAAAGTGTACTGTAGTGGACATCAGAATCATGAAAGTGAAGTGATTGTCACACGTGATACACAGCACACAGTGCACACAGTGAAATTTGTCCTCTGCATTTAACCCATCACCCTGAGCGAGCAGTGGGCGGCCATGACAGGCGCCCGGGGAGCAGTGTGTGGGGACGGTGCTTTGCTCAGTGGCACCTCAGTAGCACCTTGGCAGATCGGGATTCGAACCAGCAACCTTCTGATTACGGGGCCGCTTCCTTAACCGCTAGGCCACCATCATGTGTTGTAAAATCTAAATCTAATATTAGGTTCCAAAAAAATAAGCTTTGCAATTTGTCTCTTACCACCCAAACACTTGATTTATATGGAAACAAAATCAAAATACTTATTTTTCTCACCTGGGTCTCAGGAGGATAGAATGCTTGGTTAAAGCCGTGTTTGCTCTAAACGTCCTTACTGGGCAATGTCCAGTTTTGACTCTGCAGAACGTCATTTTGAAAACTACTCTTGCATTGAGGAGAACCTAAACATTGGGTCATTTTGAAAGTGTTTACCCATCCAGTTAACCTTTGGTCATTAATATTTTTTAATATCAGAAATATTGGACCAATATGAATGTGTATCTTTTTGCAGGGTGTTTGTTAGAAGCAATGACTACATAGGACTCTGTTGTATCTCTTGTAATTTACATTTAAGTGTCTTAAGGTTAAGTGTCTTGCTCAGGGACACAGTGGTTGGTAAGTGGGGTTTGAACCTGGGTTTTCTGGTTCATGGGTGATTGTCATACCCACTAGGCCACTACCACCCCGTATTATGTATTATGATTTTGTGCGAAGTTTGAAAATTGAACGCCCTGCTTTTCTGTGTAGGGTCAGACCCCTCCCTGCTGAAGTTCATGTGTGCGGAGCTGACCAGAGGCTACTTCCTGGAGCACAACGAAGCAAAGTACACGGAGAGGAGAGAGAGGGTGTACACATGCATGAGGATCCCCAAAGAGCTGGAGAGGGTACGCCCCTGATACACACACACACACACACACACACAGCCTATAACAGGAGCCACAGTGTGAACTTTTATAAAAACACGTCTCAGTTTTCTGGGACAGGGGTTCCTTCGTTTCATCCCAGAGATTGTTTAATTAGGACCAGGAGACTGGTAACAACCGATAAATGGCTGGTTGAAGGCACAGATGTTTAGAGCAAAAACATCCTGTCATGGGGGACTCTAGGATTAGGAACCCCTGGTATCTGGAACCTAATTCAAACCAAAAGGCGTAATGGACGTAGAGTCTCCTCATCGTGTCCTTGACGTAGCACATCATTTTATTACGTCACTTTCATTTGTTCTACTCTTTGTGTTGGGTGTGGCCAGCTCTTCGTGATCATTCTTTTCTACAAGCCTACATGAATGCAGTGAAACGATGCATCTCGAGTGGGGTGTAATACAGAAATTGTATAGATATTACTGTACTGATACTTTGGGACAGTGGCCCAGCTGTGTGCAGATTGAGGCCTGGATGTCTGGACTGTAGTATTCATCTTATCCGCCAGATGGTGCTGCTGTGGCGCTAAACTGCATGCATTTGGTTCATCTTTAGAAGAGTTCATTATGAAAGCCATAATTATACTGAACCTCTACGGACACCTATTGAGCATGGTATGTTGGTAATTTTACGTATCACTGTGAATCAACACATTTGGAGAACTACCGTTTTTTTGGGGGTTTTTTTGAGGCGGAAAGTTAAAATAGTTTTGTACAACTATACAATGCAGCACAAAAACGGAGTTGTGTCTTTGGCTTACGTTACATTACACAGGCGCCACTGCTTCGCTGTTTCTTTCTGCAGAGTCTAGTTGATGTGGGGAGGAGAGAAAAAAAGCCGCTTCTTCTGGGTTCCTGTGCTGGTAACTGGGTTAGGCTCACTTGCTCGTATTCTGCGTTTCCTGTTTATTAGGCCCTAATTGTGTCCCAAGGGATCCTGTCATCTCTGGAGAGATTCTGGCGGTGAATTGGTGATGCTCACAGACTTGTGAACGTGCTCTGTGGTGTGAAACCTCTGCATTATTTTGGGGACGGGTACTGTCAGTGTAGCTGTTCGCGTGCCCGGCATCTGCGTAAAGGTTCATAGTGGGAACGCATTCAGAAATCCGAGTGTTACTTAACTTTTTGTTTTTCTTTGCGTGTGTGTGTGTGTGTGTGTGTCTTGCAGCTGATGACCTTCGGCATGTTCCTGTGTCTCGACGCCTTCCTGTACGTCTTCACCCTCTTACCGCTGCGCATGCTGCTGGCCCTCCTGCGATTCCTCACCATACCCTGCTGCGGGCTGGGGTCAGTCTCCTCTCTCACCAACTCACGCACACGTTCATATGGTCAGGCGTCCGCCTTTTTTCTTCATGTGCGGTTTGTACCTGTGTCGGGCGGAACTCGATCTTTGACGGTGTTTTTAATCCCCAAAAATGGGGATTAATCCCCAAAAATGGGTCTTCATCGTTTTGGACGATGAAGACCCACCCGGTCAATACGTCACATGCGTTACAACATTTAAGATCATAGTTCTTCCTTGTTTTTTTTTTTTTTTTTTTTCTTTTCGCCTTGGTGCCGATTTAGTGCTACGTCATAGGCTCACAATTCTGGTAGTATGTAGGTTATATGTTCACCGTGTAAAGTGAAGCGATTGTCACATGTGATACACGGCAGCACAGCACACAGTGCACACAGTGAAATTTGTCCTCTGCATTTAACCCGTCACCCTTGGTGAGCAGTGGGCGGCCATGACAGGCGCCCGGGGAGCAGTGTGTGGGGACGGTGCTTTGCTCAGTGGCACCTCAGTGGAACCTTGGCAGATCAGTGGCCTGCCCCAGCTGGGCCACCACTGCCCCCGCTAGGCCACCACTGCCTGTACATTGCAAATGTACATTTGTGGTGATTTTTTTTCCGAAGGCAAAAAATAAAAAAATAATTAGCGTATTGAGGTTATCGTGAACACATAACGCTAACAAAGCAAAATGGTGACAGCGTGACTCATTGTGGAAAAGTTTTTGGCTAGTTTAGGGAATTTGCTTCAGCTTCCATGTGTACGTTTTTTTTTTTCCCCTAACAGCTCTTGTCTTTCCTCTGCAGGGCTAACGTATGCCCGTATTGCAACAGGAGCAGGTACGCGCAGGCGGCCGAAGTTGCCGCGGCGGGCCGCCGTGTGTCATCATCATTTTGTGTTGGTGTTGTGCACGTTGCATCGCTTGCTGCAGCCGGCTGTCAAATTTGTGTCAGTCTCGCATCATTAGGCGGCCCGCGGGCGTCTCCCGTGGAAGCTCCTCCCTCACATCCATATTTCTGCCCTTTAGCCGACGCCCTTATCCAGCGTGCCTTACATTACAGTAGGTACAGGGACAGTCGCCCTGGTGTCTTGCTCAGGGACACAACGGTAGTAAGTCGGGTTTGAACCTGGTTAATAGGTGAGTGTGTTACTCACTAGGCTACAACCACCCCTCACAACAGTAATGGTTCTCAGAAGAACACGGAAACGTGGTGCACAACATAGCCAGTCACTCTCTGAAGTTGGTCTCGGAGGGGGAGGAGAGGTACGGCGCGGGGGCTTGTTAGCCAGTGGGGTTTGTTTGGCAGATGGCTGCTTTTGCCTGCATTCGCAGTCAGCAGCAAGTTTACTTCAGCCTGTGTGTCCTGACAGGCGTGGATCACCGGATTCGGTCTTTCCCTCTCGGAATAAGCGCCACTGCGGTGGAGTGTGCGTTATTTTGCGTGTGCTTGGGAGAGTCCATCCGTCCATCCATCCATTTTCTAAACTGAGACGGCGTTCTAGCGATTGATTTTAGTACATGCTGGGGGGGTTAGAGTGCATGAGAAATATTGAGACCCATCATAGCTGGCTGTATCGTTCATTTTACCTGATAGATGATATCATGTACATAATATCCAGTATTTGTGACACTGTTGCTGTTCATTTTTGTTGATTTTGAAATCATATGTGTTGCACGATTCATTTGCACTAGGGCGAATGCAACGTTTCTCCAGGTTAAAAAAAAAAAAAAAAATAGATCTAAGGAGTGATCTGATCTTCAGAAGTTTTACACCCGTCACCACCCTGTAATTTAAATACGCCTCGACGTGGAGAGGAGATCACTGTTCTATAACCATGCGTCAGGAGGAGCCAGGCTGGTGTGGCACATTATGTATTATGTTAAAAAAAAAAAAAAAGATTGCTTTACTTGTCGTCATTGAACCGACCATATTGAGTATACAGCACACACAGAGGACAATGCGCCCGTCCGGTTTGAATGGTGTTGCCTTTCCTAAACCGTTACACCCCTGCTTGTTCCCGGTTCGCCCCTCCGGCACCTGAAGTCCCCCACTGGCCTCACCGCTGCGTGGTCGCCCGCATGGCTGACCTTTACATGGAGAGGCACGTCAGTACGGTCACATGCTCTCATTTACATTATCCAGAGCGACTTACAATCAGTAGTTACAGGGACAATCTCCCCCTGGAGCAACTTAGGGTTAAGTGTCTTGCTCAGGGACACAATGGTAGCAAGTGGGGTTTGAACCTGGGTATTCTGGTTCATAGGCGAGTGTGTTACCCACTAGGCTACTACCACCCTGCTCTCGCGGATGGGGTCAAAGATATAGGGCTTTAAAGGACATCAAGAACGCAGATCCTACAGCCCAGATGCGTCTCGCGGGTTTTCGGTAGCTGGGCGGGGACCCAAGGTCTCGATTATTACTCCGTGAAACACATTCCAAGATTCCAATCATTTGTTAAAATCCCAAATTGAGGGGCATGGCTAGGCACATTACGTCAATTGTGAAATATATTGGTTTCTGGTATTAGATATCCAATAACCGTATTGTGGTTAAAAAAACAGGGAGGGAGGATTTATTACAGGAAATAAGGAGACGTGAGAAGATGAATATTCGAGTCCCATCTCTAGTTGTCGCTCTTTTTTTTTTTTTTTTGCAAATCTGAGGTCCTTCTATTTCAGGAGTTAATGAGACGCCGCCGTATTTTCAGAACCCAGCCCAAACACAGACACGTATGTGTGAGACTTGTCACTGTGAAAGCTGTGGCGATGAAAATTGTCTCATATTTTTGTCTCATGTCCCACCACATGTTCATGTGCATGCTCTGCATGAATTGATGGCTTGTAGCGTTTCTGTACTCAGTGTTATGCATTTTCTCCCCCTTGTGTTGTGTGTGTGTGTGTGTGTGTGTGTGCGCGCGTGATCTCAGTGGCGCCCGTCTCCTGCAACCGGCCCAAGTGTGTGACCTGTTGAAGGGTCTGATCATGATCCTCTGCTTCTGCATGATGCACTACGTGGACTACTCCATGATGTACCACCTGATCCGGGGCCAGTCGGTCATCAAGCTGTACATCATCTACAACATGCTGGAGGTGCACAGCCACTCATGAGAACGAACATTTAGATGGAAACATATGAATACAACCCTATACTACTGAACATACGGAATGTTATAATTTTCTCCAGTATTATGCTTTAAATTTACACAAAATCCTAAGTTAATAAACTGAGGTATGTATTGTTTACGTGGTACGTGATTGTTACATCCATGTCTCCTAGGTGGCGGACCGTCTCTTCTCATCCTTCGGCCAGGACATCCTGGACGCACTGTACTGGACAGCCACGGAGCCCAAGTCCAGGAGGAGGGCGCACATCGGGGTCATTCCTCACTTTTTCATGGCCGTCTTCTACGTGTGTATCCTTCCGGCACTCTGTTTAACGCCAATCACTTAACGCCAGTCGCTCTGGATAAGGATGTCTAAATGTAAAAAGCCCCACAATCCTGCTTTTTACATTTAGACATCCTTATCCAGAGCGACTTCATCACTAGTGACAGGGACAGTCCACCCTGGAGACACTCGGGATTAAGTGTCTTGCTCAGGGATACTCAGTGGGGTTTTGAACCTGCTACCAGCAGATGTTACATCCAGATATTTATTTATATTTTTACATTTTACATTTACAGCATTTATCAGTAGTTACAGGTACAGTTTCCCTGGAGCAACATAGGGTTAAGTGTCTTGCGCAGGGAAACAATGGTAGTAAGTGGGATTTGAACCTGGGTCTTCTGGTTCATAGGCGAGTGTGTTACCCACAAGGCCACTACCACCCTACATATAAACGGCCAGGGACAGTTGCCATGTTAACTTAAGAGACTTAATGTTTTCCTTAGCTTCTTCTGTATGTCAGTTCTCCACGCCATCCTCATCATGGTGCAGGCCTCTACCCTCAACGTGGCCTTCAACTCCCACAACAAGTCGCTGCTCACCATCATGATGTCCAACAACGTGAGGGATTTTACACAAAGCTCGTTTTTGTGACGTCAAAGTTGCTTTTCTGCTTAATTACTTCCTCTTCACAGTTTGTAGAAATCAAAGGCAGCGTCTTCAAGAAATTTGAGAAGAACAATCTTTTCCAGATGTCTAACAGCGGTACGTTCGAGAATTTTCTTCAGTAAACATTTTCTTTTCTCTGTATATATTTGTGGAATATTTCGTTTTTTTTCTGGTGTTGTTTCACTTCTGAATCAAGTTTTTGCTGTAAAAGTATTGTTATATCTTTTTAAGGCACAAACCTTTGTTGAAGGAATATTTCTTCTCAGGGTTCTTCTCAGGGTTGCCAGGTTTGATTGATAGGGCTTTTTAAAACATTGACAGAGACTGAAGAGCACTAAATAAAAATTATGTTTTTTTTTGTTTTTTTTTATCTTTGTGTTAAGTGTTCTTTTTAATTGCCTAATAAAAGTTTATGTTTAATATGACACAGATATATTTTGTGCAGATATCAAGGAGAGGTTTACCAACTTTGTGCTTCTGCTCATTGTCTGTCTCCGTAACATGGAGCAGTTCTCTTGGAATTCAGGTAACTGACACATTCAGTTCACACCGATGTCACTGAATTATTACAAAATTTCTAAATTGGTTGAGCATTTTACTTCCCTTTCGAGTTTACTATGCAGTGATGTGAGGTAGTACTAGTTGTAATATGGGTTCTTGGGGTTCATTTGGTGTCTTAGCTGTATGGTAAGACCGGAAAAACATGACTTTATATTATAAATGTTGGGTTAGCGGTGACAATTGGCTTCTTGGTTGTGTTCCGCAGATCATCTGTGGGTCCTGTTTCCGGACGTCTTCATGGTGGTGGCTTCAGAAGTGGCCGTTGACGTTGTAAAGCATGCGTTCATCACCAAGTTCAACGACCTCACCGCAGACGTGAGCGTCACACTCGCTTCATGTCGTACACGCTCACTCCCGTAGAGATAAAAGCCTGTCCTTATCACGTCCCCGTCTAGGGGTTGGGCAACGTGACCACGAAGGAGAGGGATGTGTGAGACGGGACCAGGCCAAAAGCGTACCAGGCCAAAGTGAAATATTGTTCTTTTATTTACAGCACGAAGTGAACAACCAGCCAAAACCTGTGCTGTACATAACAACACAAAATATAACAGGAGGAACCACACACTATAAAACACTGACCACTCTAACACACAACAAAGGCTTTTCGCTAATTTCTCTTTAACACCTCTCTATAAGTTAAGTGATTGTCATTGTGATGCACAGCACACGGTGCACACAGTAAAATTTGTCCTCTGCATTTAACCCATCACTCTTGGTGAGCAATGGGCAGCCGTGACAGGCGCCCGGGGAGCATTGTGTGGGGACGGTGCTTTGCTCAGTGGCAGGTCAGTTGCACCTTGGCGGATCGGGGTTCGAACCGGCAACCTTCTGATTACGGGGCCGCTTCCTTAACCGCTAGGCCACCACTGCACCTATCCTCCTGTGGCTCCACAACAATGGGCCCCGTCTGGTGGCTGGAGTTGTCCTTAAATGCTCCTGTTTGATGAGTTGATTGGCAGACTGATGATGAGGGAATAGCTAGGCGGAACCATCAACACCAATCTCCACCCAGCAAACAGCCTAAAAAGGAAACCACTATAGGGCCCAAAGGACAAAACAGTCATGTACAGTACAGGCCAAACGTTTGGACACCTTCTCATTCAATGTGTTTTCTTTATTTTCATGCCCATTTACGTTGGTAGATTCTCACTAAAGGCATCAAACCTATGAATGAACACATGTGGAGTTCTGTACTTATGTACATAGTTTTGATGCCTTCAGTGAGAATCTACCAATGTAAACGGTCATGAAAATAAAGACAACACGTTGAATGAGAAGGCGTGTCCAAACATTTGGCTCGCACTGTACATTTCCCAACCTACTACAGGAGGTCTTATTTCATCCCTCTTTGATTGATCCTCGGTGCAGGTGTACAGCGAGTACAGAGCCAGCCTGGCCATCGAGCTCCTCAGCAGCCGGCAGCAAAACGTACGTGAGCCCCCGCCGCAGAAGGCCGCCGCCCGCCCCCGTTAGCGGAGCAGCGCACTGACGCGTTGTTGCTTTGCGCACGCAGGCCTACACGGACTACAGCGACTCGGTGGCGAGGAGGATGGGCTTCATCCCGCTGCCGCTGGCTGTGCTGGTGAGCGCCATGTCCTGCAGACATACGAACCCGCTGCGTCTGTGTGTTAGCCAGCTTCAGGCGTGTTGTGTTTGTGTTCCACCAGCTAATTCGTGTGGTGATCAGCTCCGTGAAGATCCAGGGCGCGCTGGCGTCCGTCTGTCTGCTGCTTTTTTACCTGGGGTACGGAACCTCTGTATTGTGCATTGCGCCGCCCTCAATCTTTGCTACAGGTGCCGGGTGGAACTTGTTTAAGGTTCTTCTGGCTGGGTTTGAAAGACCGTGGATGAGCCCGCGACCTCCAAACATAATGAGTTGCAACCGGACCCTTCACTTGTGGCGTCACTTCGCTTTAATTACCGTTTTACAGTGAAGCTGGAGCCTGAAAGGCCGGTGGTAAACTGAGGCGTCACGCCCGGTGTGTGGAACCGCTGGAGGATCTTTGGTGAATCTCATTTTGTGTGTGTTTGCGTGCTCACAGGCTGATATCTCTGAAGGTTCTGAACAGCGTTGTGCTGCTGGGCAAGTCCTGCAAGTACGTGAAGCAGGCCAGGATGGAGCAGAAGCTGCACGAGCGCACTGCCGCAGCCACGCCCAGCAAGTCGGCCAGCAGGACGCCCAAACACAGCCACCCGCCACCTGGTGCGTGTGACTCTACTAGTCTCCCCAATACCCTGTCCTCCGCCGTGACATTAGCTAGGCCACCATATCAGATTTTAAATGGTAATAACATGTTAAATGTTAAAATGATGTTAAATGGTAATAACAACAATCACAATACCTTCATTTCTACAGCACCTTCCCTTCCATACATCTGAATGTAAATGTGATTATATAGAGTAAATAGAATGTTACCTAGTGTGTAACACACTCGCCTATGAACCAGAAGACCCAGGTTCAAATCCCACTTACTACCATTGTGTCCCCGAGCAAGACACTTAACCCTAAATTGCTCCAGGGGGGGGACTGTCCCTGTAACTACTGATTGTAAGTCGCTCTGGATAAGGGCGTCTGTCACATCACCTCATGTTAATTAGGATGTATATGTGTGTATTGTGTATATAATGTAGGTCCGTAAAGTAAGAGAGGCGGAGCACAACCATTTCCTTTAATTTTCAATGCACGCATGAACTACCTTTTATCATTCAGATAGAATGGAGTGTGTGTGTGTGTGTGTGTGTGTGTGTGTGTTTGAATGATGGGGTTGTGAGAGAAGATCAGCGAAGGATGTTGCACACAACAATCACACAACTTCTTAGCCGCAGTCAGCTGTGACATGAAAGGGAAGTTTCTACAGTCGGAGCTGATTTTAGCTCAGATAACAAGCCAGACCAACACACACACACACACACACACACACATTTGGTCCAAATTAAGCACAGCTGTCTGACTGATTTAGATTTCAATATAATTCAGATTTTTCTTTTTGCTAATTCCCGATATTTTCAGGTTATTTTATTGGAAACGTCATTGTCATCTTCTCAACTGTAAATGTGGAATATGTTTGCATATATCTGCATATATCTTTGATCCTGAGTGAGGAGAATTTTGTTATTCTCTGCCATCCACAAAGACTCAATAGAGGGGAAAAAAAAAACGCTATCTGTATTTTTGCAGATTGTGTGATATTTTTTTTTTACATTTTATTCTTCATTCTTTTTTCCCTCCAAGGTGAACCAAAGGTGGAGCGTCACGTCATCTCAGTCACCAAGCAGCCGGCCCCCAGAGCAGAGCTCATCACCACCTGTTCCCCACCCCTCAACCCAGATCCTGGCCACCCTCCTGCCACCCCTCCCACCGGCGTCGAAGCAGCGGAGGCCACCGCGCCACCTGACTCTCCAGAGCTCAAACAGAGATTCCCCAAAAAGGACCTGCTGGAGATTGACCGGTTCACGATATGCGGCAACCGCATCGGTTGATGCCCGGGACTCCGTCGCTTCCGCCACCTTCCGCCATTCCGCCTCCCCACGTCCTCTTGAGTCTTCAGAACTCATCTGCCGGAGCCACAGGGGCTGAAGTGATGAAGTGCGCTGGTCGCGGGGCGGCCGTAGTCTCATGTCGGTCACATGACGTTATGTCTGCTGCTCTGGTTGGTGGAAAGGAGATGTGCGACTTCTCCTCTGTCTGTGCACAGCATGTGCATACTGCTGAAAAGCAAATCTCGATGCTAACATTATCTAGAGGTCGTTATTGTTGTGAACGACAAGCATTGACCGTCTCGCTGAAGTTAACCCAGCGCATAGAGATTTTCCCACCGTGGTCCAAAAAATCTCATTAAAGGCTAAAGTGCAGCTTTTGACAATTTAGCAAATATTTGCATTCCAGTTAAAGACATTATTATAAATTCCAGCCACCCAAAGTGCCATGTGTAAAGAGACTTAATTGAGGAATTGGGTTAAAAGCAGGGTCATGGTAAAATTGTCTTGCATAACGGTCATGTTTTCTGCATCTTGGTTATGGAGGGTCGAAGTAAAATCACAGCTTATAATCATCCCCCCACTGCAAAAAAAAAAAGTGTGCCAACGAATAAAATTCCACTCACTGTTTCTAACCAAACTTGACACAGTCTGGTGGATTTAAGAATAAAGGGACCTATGTAGTTAATAAAGCAAAACGCTCAGCGTCGCGTGGTAGTAGCTGAATCTGCTGCTGAGAGGTCATAGATTCAGCTGTGAAAATTTTGCACTGGTTTGCCATGTTGTCTTAAGCTTTATACTACAGCCGTTTTTTAAGTATTAAACACGGGTTGATTCCATTTGATAATTTTTTTTTTTGTATTTTTGTAAGCGCCTATCCAGTATTACATCTGCATAACATATATTAAATCTACAAATAATATTTTGTAATAAATGTAGGTGTAATCACTAAAAGTTACAGGGTCCATTTCGATATAAATTAATGAAAAATAATTTGTGCACAATATCAATTGTTATGTTCTCGCCTGTCCTGTCAGTTCAGACATCATTACATTCAGGTGGTTGACGTGAAATATTAAAATAAATTCACCAGGATTGTCCATTTCAAAGTTTGTTTTGATATGCTTTATGCATAATAAATGGACGGGAGTGTATACCAGCATTGAGAAGATTTAATTAGGTAGAATGTGTTGTAAAGTTCTTTTTATTGTTTTAATGACAGAAGGTTGTCTTTTCTTTTTTTTTTTTGTAATATGATGCACAGAGCTCTGCTGAGCGTCTATGTATGATTGGTTAGGGTTCAGCATCAGGCTCTACGTGGGCGTGGTCAGATTCAGCATCTCGTTTTTATGTAAGATGTTTTTCTTGAATTCCAAATAAAAACTGTTCTGCAAGCTTTGCATTGTGTTGTTTGCATGTCAAGAATCGTGTGACATCAGCGTCACTCTTTCTCTACACACGTCATGTCATTGCTTCACAAAAATAAGGAAATAATGCAATTAAAATGAATATTTGTTTGACGGCTTTTTTGCATGCAGCTTCGATTCGCTTGTTGCAGTTGCACAGTCCTGTATTTCATGTACTCGGTCCCCATGTGTCCTGGTCACCCACACAGACCGGCCTTTGACGGGCAGCTTTGAGTAAATCCACAGCTCCTGTGGCACTAAGCCCCTTAGCCCCTGGGTGAGAGTCCTCCGCCTCAGCTCTCCGGAGTCTGTTCTGGGTTTCCTCAGTCCTGTCCATCCAAACGCTGCTGGTGTGTTTTATTCCCCTCATTCGCTTGATGTCCCTTCTACTTTCAGTGGCAGGCTCACATCCCGACCCTTAAAATCATGCATGAAAAAACTGGCACTTGGACCAGATGAGCATGGATGGCCAGCAGTGGTCTTGTTTGAACAGTCTTAGCGAAATGGTGGCGTGAAATGGCCCAACTCACATAGCACATGCATTTTCCGCCGTGTTGCTTAATCCGGTCCCACACACGCTGCCAGGCAAAATTAAATGAGGCAACATCAAGTGTAAAAGCAACTTTAAATTTTTATCCTTTTTATTTTGTATTGACCTACGTGGTTAAAATGTCTAGTTTTTTTTTTTTTTTAACTTTTGTTGTCTGTTTCACCTTAAGTGCCTCTCAGCCGGCTGCAGTGCCAGCATTACGCCTGTAGGGGGAACACAACAACAACAACAACAACATTTATTTCTTATATAGCCCAAAATCACATGCAGTATGTCTCAATGGGCTTTGACAGGCCCTACAGTTGACCCTTCTGCACACAAGGAAAAACTCCACACAAAAAAACTCTAGGAGGAGGAGGAAACGTTGGGAAGGAGTGATACAGAGAGGGACCCCCTTCCAGGGTAGAGTGAGCCTGCAAATGGTGTCAGTGCAGGGTTGGTGATGATTTGTACAATAGGAAAGAAAGAACGAAAAAAATAATAATAGGTCCTACAGTTGTAGGGTTGGAGAAGTCCAGAATGTAGTCCAGTGTCATGGTCTACATTACATGTCCATTATGGTGTTACTGTTCCATTTGAAGATCCCTGAAGCTGTAGTTGTTACGGCGGGGGTGTAGTTGTTCATTTGTGTTTGGACCAACTTTATTCTTCTCTATTAAATTCACGCGGCAACGTGGTGTGGAGGTGAAAATCAGAAGCTGAGGTCTTTTTATGTGCCGCTGCAAACTTACGGTACAGTAAGGCTGAGCAGACAGTGACATTTTCCACGGTTGAACCTTGAAATGTTGATTATTTTGAGAATTTGTGGCGTGTTTCACATCATCTAAATTACATTTGCCAATTATACGCTATTAAGCTGGTTCAAGTTACTTAAAGCTAGAGTAAACGTTTTGTAAAAATAAAGATGGGGGGGGATGACACCGACAGGTGGAGCGCGTTGTTATCTGACGCGGTTGCCAGATCGGGGGAGAGAAATAAACGCGCCAGTTATTTCAAAACGATCCCAAAACGAAGCTTGTCGGCATGACGCTGACACCTGAGATTCCTTAAAGAAAACAAGAAGAAGAAAAAAGTAACTCGAACACGCCGCTTGTTCGCAACACCTGCCAGTGAGCGACTGCACGGCCGTGGCCGGAAACCGCGCGGAATGCGCGGACCTGGCAACGCGAGTTTCCGCCGCTCGGAGCCGCGGAGCACGATCCAGCAGGAGAGGAGAGGAGGAGGAGGAGAGGAGAGGAGGAGGAGGAGAGGAGGGGATGCACGCAGCCGAGACGCCTCGGCACGGACGCGGAACCTGCGTGCGCTCGGAGCGCGGAGAACCGTGGCGACAGGGCACGAGGAGCGCGCGTAACCCGCAGGAACCATGAAGAACCTCCGCAGGACTTGAGTCTCGCCTTGCGGGTCAAGTTTGGCGCACATCCCCCCCCCCCCACCACCCATCAACCGACCGACCAGCCGACCAACCAACCAACCAACCAACCCCTCCCTGAACTACTCGACCGGGGACGTTAGAACATGACCCCCGCGAGGAGCGCGGCTTGGACCGTGTCCCTGCTGCTGCTCTGCCGGGGCTTGGGCTCCGGTGCGGGCGGCGAGCCGAGGTCCTCCCCGCGCTCGGCAACTTTGGATTTCGGCTACGTGCCCTCCGGAGTGTACGAGACCCTGGCGCACCACGAACCCGGGCCGATCGGGATCCTGTTCCACATGGTGCACGCGTTCCTGTACGTGGTGCAGCCCAACCCGTTTCCGCAGGGTGAGCGCATTTCTACACAAAACACGTCGCCGCTGTGGTTTCTGCTCCAAGCTTCGCGCGTCGGCCGGTGCCGCGGGGTCCTAAACGCGCCACAGGTGCGGCGCGCAACACGGGGAGATCAGGGCGCGGTGGCGCCTAACGGGATAATCCGCCAGGGCCCGTATGGCGCGTAACCGTAACCGTTCACCATTACCTCCGTTACGCGCCGGGGTTTAACCAGCGTAGTAAACCCCCCCAAAAACCCCACTTCTGAACCATTTTAGAGGAGCAAGGTCAGCATCCGTCAACTTTAAACCAAATACTTCACTTGTACTGAAACGTTTTTTTAATTATAGGGCGGCAGTATAATGACACGCATTATGATGAATTTTATAGCAGACACGCTGGCCAAATCTTATCAGCGTTATTGCGATGTGAAAAGAAAACCACGTGTGGTGAGAGACTTTTTACAACTGATTATTATTTATTTCTTTTATTATTTTTTTACATGTCAATAGGCAAGAAGCCCAAAACGTCATATCAGTCATTTTTTCACATTCAGCAGTGACATTCGGGTCACTTTATGGGCCGTGAACAACAGGCGTCTTGGACCCTGGGCGAGCAGGAGGCGTTGCCAGGGAAACGAGGTGCTAGGCCCCGGCAGCCCCGGTGTTTGTCGATTCTCCCCATCGCCCTCCGTATGTCTAAAAGCCGAGGTCCACCTTCCCCCGCCACTTAACTCGTGTGTGTGTGTGGGGGGGGGGGGCTTTTTTACTGATCATGTGACTTCCGGTTTCGTGGCATTTCATCCCATTGATGGGGCAGTGGTGGCCTAGCGGTTAAGGAAGCGGCCCCGTAATCAGAAGGTTGCCGGTTCGAATCCCGATCCGCCAAGGTACCACTGAGGTGCCACTGAGCAAAGCACCGTCCCCACACACTGCTCCCCGGGCGCCGGTCATGGCTGCCCACTGCTCACTCAGGGTGATGGGTTAAATGCAGAGGACAAATTTCACTGTGTGCACCGTGTGCTGTGCTGCTGTGTATCACATGTGACAATCACTTCACTTTAAATTCACTTTAAACTTTAATCTAATGAAGGGACATAAAATGCAGAGTTACGCGGTTTAAGTGCAGGACGATATTCATTTTGCTTGTGATTGCAGTCGTGCCAACTCAGTGTTTCCGTCATAACTAGCCCCCTCACACACACGCACACACACGCACACACACACTAGTGCAGTGGTCACTTTGCACAGTAGCATCATAAACGCGTACGATACGACCAGGGATCCAGTGACCATCGAGCACGCAGGAGCTCGGGGGCTGCAAGGCGGATTCATGCACTTTAGTGGGTCATATGCACCCTCTGCAGATGCTTCTGACCAGTGAAGTAATGAAAATGCCAGAAAACATCATCAGGTCACCACATACGCAACAGCCGTTACATTAAAACCACTGGGAGGTGGTGAACAACATTTCCTCCATCCAGACACACTGCACTTTGTATTTTTTTAATGTCATGTGACCTTTAATTGCAAAAAAATTTACAAATATCATTTCTTGTGTTTCTCAGGGATTTTGCCATTGGGCAACATATGAAAGCATTCATTATGTTTAACTTTGCATGTATTTTTTCATAAATCGCATTTTAATCACATGGTAACCAGAAAATGGTGTTCAGGCTGTCACTTGTCGTAACGTCCGTGTTGGTGCTGCGTCTCAGGACATCACCTGACATGATGCCATATCAAGAAACATGGGTCCTGTGTCCATCCGGCCTTGTCCATGCACAGGGGAGGTCCCACTCCTCATATTTATTCATGAAAGCAGCAGTGTATGTGTTCCCAGGCTAATGTGTGACAAACAATATCCGAGTTTAGCTTCATTTAACCCAAAGTGATGTGCAACAAAGCAAATGCCCACGTTCCTGGCATGTAATACTGCTACGATGCCGGGTTTGTCAGTGGCATGCTGGGGGCTACACTTATGCACAATTGTGCAATATGGGGAAGGATAAAAAATGCCCATTTTAATCAAATATGTTCCTTTAAAACATTTAAAATGCTATAAATATTGGTGTTGAAACAGTTCCATCGAAACAATTCCATCGATAATATACATGGTGGTATGTATATACACACACACGCACACGTACCACCATACATATTTATATAGAAAAACTAACCTGTAACTAATATATTGCGATTAATTCAGGATTCATTCTTAAGATTAAAGCTCAATATAATATTTTAAACTATTACAGAGACAAGTGTTTTGAAAAGTGGCGAAAATGGATTCAATTCCCATTCGCTTTAAATTTGCTTTGTTTAACAGTGCTAACTTAACATGGAAAATAATTCAATAATTAGTGATACATAATGCATTATTTAACAATTATACTTATATAATATTACATCATTTTATTACCAGTGGCTATAATATTCTCATTAGTGCTCGGATCCGTGTCTGTGGTCCGTTTCTTTTCCTGGCCACAGCCACTGGCATGTCATAAGGAACCAATGAGAAGGTAGCGAGTCGCCACTCGTGGGTCCAGACATGGTGATTCACCACCGTGTCCCATTTAAGCCGGACTAATCCTCCGCACCCTTTTACACTTGTCCCTCTTATAGGCGTAGCGCCCGCACCTGTCGTTGATGTGCGGGTTTATCTGTGGAGCTGGATCGCTGCCGAACAGCAAGACCACTTTAAGAAGATTATACCACGTGACTCAGAGCAGCTCCATTCAGAGCTGATGAGGAGAACGAGGACACTTGTGGCCAATAATCTGGCCTGAAGAATGAACAAATGACAGTAAAACTATTGACGTTCAATACTTGCACTTGGTGAGGCTGTTCACATTTTTGCATATTGATGAAAGAAATGGAGAAATTTCTCTGTAAACACTTAAACTACAAACTATATCTCCAAGTCAGTCTTACTTCTGTTAACTCAGACTGTCCACTTAGGAAGCAACACTGACTGACCATCACATTTCACATGCTGTTGTGCAAATAGAATAGACAACACTCTATGGAAATTGTAGACAGTTAGCAAGACGTCCCCAATAAAGGCGCGGTCCTGCAGGAGGTGGCCACAGACCACTTCTCAGTTCCTATGCATTCTGGTCACTTTAGAATGCTGGTGGTGCTTTCACTCTAGTGGTAGTCTCAAACGGTCAGAAACAGACTCCATGAAGGTGGTATGAGGTCCCGACGTCCACGGGTTTGCCAGAAAACACCAAGATTGGCAAATTTGATTGGCTCTTCTTAGATGAAAGCAGGTTCACACTGAGGACATGTGACAGACGTGACAGAGTCTGGAGACGCCGTGGAGAACGTTCTGCTGCCTACAGTATCCTCCAGCATGACCGTTTTGGGTCAGAAGTGGTGTGGGGTGGCATTTCTTTTGGGGGCCACACAGCCACCTTGTGCTCACCAGAGGTAGCCTGACTGCCATTAGGTAGCGAGAGGAGATCCTCAGACCCCTTATGAGACCATATGCTGGTGTGGTTGGTCCTGGGTTCCTCCTAATGCCAGACGATGCTAGACCTCATGTGGCACGAGCAGCGTCAGCAGTTCCTTCAAGACGAAGGCATCGATGCTATGGTCTGGCCCGCCCGTTCCCCAGACCTGAATCCATGTTGCACCACGGACTGTCCAGGAGTTGGTGGATGCTTTAGTCCGGGTCTGGGAGGAGATCCCTCAGGAGATCCCATCCTCCACCTCATCAGGAGCATGCCAAGGCATACGGAGGTCATACAGGCAAGTGGAGGCCACACACACTACTGAGCCTCATTTTGACTTGTTTTAAGGACATTACATCAAAGTTGGATCAGCATGTAGTGTGTTTTGCAATTTTGAGAGTGACTCCAAATTCAGACCTCCATGGGATGATAAATTTGATTTTCATCAATTATTTTTTGTGAGATTTTGTTGTCAGCACATTCACCAGCACATGTAAAGAAGAATTTAAGAAGAATATTTCATTCATTCAGATCTAGGATGTCTTATTTTTGCGTCCCTTTCTTTTTTGAGCAGAGTAGTTCCAGCTCTTGGTGTTGTTGCTAAGGAACATGTTTGGGCCGGCCGCTGGGTGGGTAGCGGGTGCTCAACACGTAATGACCACCATCAGTAAAACGCAAGGGCTGCCAATGCTGTGGCATTAAATTGAGAATGCAAGAGACCTCAACATTCGGCTTTCAAAGCCCACGTCAGTGTGTGGTGAGAGGATGAAATGGACATGAAATGGAGTTTCTGCAATTCTCTTCATCCTCCACTACTCACAAAGAAACCCCCACCATACTTCTATGTTGTCTGTTCCGCTCTCCAGGCTTTCGGCGACCAAGCCGCCGTTTTCTACAGCCAAATATTCCAAATTCGGGCTCATCCGTCCAGAGCACCTGCTGCCAGTTTTCGTCACAGTTCCCGTGTTTCGTGCATAATCGAGTCGTTGGCCTGGCTTCCATGCCGGAGGTACTGCTTTTTGGCCGCAGCTCTTCCGGGAAGATGGCTGTGCCTCGGTCCTACTGGTCCGGATCCGAGTTAATGGCGCCCGCTTCTTCGGAAGAGCTTGAACGGCACGTCTTGGCCTGCAAAAACCATGGCTGATGTCATGACACGTGCCATAAACCTGTTTCACTTTCAGGAAATGAACGTATTTCAAATGATGTGCGAAAACTGATGCTGATTAGCACCGATTTGGTGTAATTAATCATACTTCATGCCAACTATCTCCTACAGAAAGATAATGTTGCGAGATGATGAGCCACTAATTTGCATATAAATGACATCATCATTGGACATGGACATTTTGGATATTTTGTTTTTTAACGTCTATTTTACAATGATTTAACAATGATTTCATTTTATTTTATTTTATATATATATATATATGTTACACATTTCTTCTTTAAAATGCCATACATTTTACTGAGCATGTTGCGAATGGGTCAATCCATTGCAGTCCACATATAATATTAGCTTCAAATCTGATCATAAAGTCATCACACATATAATTTCTAGTAAAAAATGTGCTGTCGGCCATCCAACTTGTGGATGGGAGCGACAAACCAGCAAAGGTTTCGAGGTGTGCACACACACGCAGATCAATCCCTTTCCAAGCGCGGGGACGGACGAAGATCTGTAGGGAATGTTGACAACAACGTTTTGGGGGGATAAAAAAAGTCATAACAAGTTGGCAACACTTGGCAACACTTTTGTGCCTACGTGTACCTACGAACTTTTGGTTGTTCACTTTGCATTTCGATGCATTTCGGCCAACACGAAAATCAGATGAAATGTTCTAATGGACGCATAATGGGTTTGTACTGCACCACGTTCTCGAGAAGCAGAGATGAATTTTCTGTCATGACTGGACGTAATCGGCATAAGCATACCGCTATGGCCAAAACAGATAAGGAACGAGGGAACCGCTGTGCTTTCTTATTTTTAGCTACCCCTTCCAACGCTCCCTCCTCGGTCTTGTTCGCTGCGCGTGGGTAGAATTTCGCCTCCGAGTGAAACAAAGGCCTCGGCTCAGAGAGAGAGAGAGAGAGGGGGTGAGAGAGATGGGGGCTGAATGGTCCCAGAATGTTGCCCTCGTTACGCAACGGTTCCCTTTGTTGAGGCTGAGGCCATTCAATACGGCCGAGTGTGTCACACGAACCACCTCGGAGACCGTAAAATGCCTCTTTTTAAGGACGGTGGAACAAAATAGGGCCCAGGGCCATCCGGGGGGCAAAAAAAAAGGGTACTTCTTTCTGAAATCTAGACGCCCCGGAGTAACGTAATCTCGTTAATTAGCCTTTCTAAGACACCTTAAGACCCGGTATTAGGGAAGAGGTCAGGAAATACTTTAATTCCCAGCATGCCGGGCCTGGAGTGGGCCACTGTGTCAAGAGGGCAGCGGCCAACCGCGCGGGAGTGGCCGGATCCGCCTCCTGCCAGCCGGGCACTTGCTTATGTGGGTCAGCCGTGGCGAGTCGCGCACATCTCCCCGCCTTAGTTCCGCCTCGCTGCCGCGCGCCGCAGTGCCCGGTGGGAACTGGCGGTTCGCGACGTGGCCAGTCACTGCCGCAGACGCGCCGCAGAGAAAGGTTGGGCGGGGGAGGGGCGGCCATTGACCTCAAGTCTCCGGAATTAGGGGCGTCACCGGTGCTGCAGGTGGCAGAGGGAGCCGGAATGGCCGCTGGGAGAGCGGGTTATTCCTCGTAATGCGGCTCCGTGGCCCCCTGGGGTTTGGCTGTTGCCCGGGTTTTAGTGTTCCTCAGATCAGTTAACAGCCATTCTGACGCTGAATGTTATAAGGGGGCGGGGCATCCGTACAGCCCTACTGTTATTGTGCATTTTTTTTCCTTTTGCAGATTAAATTACAATAAATTAGATTAATTGAAACTGATTTTGATAATAAAAAAGTGTTTTTGTGGTCACAATAAGTGCCATGCTGATAGACAACTGAATGCTGTAATTAAATTACAAATGGTGCTTCAGCAGATTATTTGTTTAATTGCTTGTGATTTGTGAGATAAGGTGAACACGGTTCAAATTAGTAGAGATGGAAAACACGCGCTCGCTTGCTGTCCATAACCGCTTAGTCAGGGGTGTGGCTGCCGGAGCCCGTCTCAGGGCACCAGCGGACACCGCCTATGGACAATTTAGTCAGCTGGCCAGCTAGTTTGGGTGGCCGGGGGAACCCGGCGAACCCGGAAAACCATGTGAAGGACGATGCAAGAAACAAGCAGCCAAGACGGAGAAAAGCTTGACGTAAATGCTAAATGGCTGCCATCTATGTGTCTTTGCAGCCTCCAGGTAGGTCCTACATTTAGCACGGCAGTCCGAATACTAGC
Source organism: Denticeps clupeoides (assembly GCF_900700375.1). Lineage (NCBI taxonomy): Eukaryota > Metazoa > Chordata > Actinopteri > Clupeiformes > Denticipitidae > Denticeps > Denticeps clupeoides. Next base: position 3,956,166 of record NC_041724.1, read on the forward strand.
TCGAAGGAGGGTGCTGAGCTGGTTCCGTTTTGGGGCCAACGCTGGGCGTTTTTCTGCTGACATTTTAAGGCCGTGTTGTTCAGTGCGGGCCGATTCTTAAGGGACTTGGTTGTTCCCTCTTTGTCCCACTGCACTTAAGGATGGAAGTGAAAACAAGAGCAGCTGAACGTGAGGCTTCACAGCCGGTTTGGTTCGCTCCTTTTTTTATAACTTAATCTTTCTTAGTGGGGGGTTATGTTTAGGTTACGTTATGCCTAGAATAGAATGTTAAGAGGTTTTTGCAGATAATGTATGTTACATATTTATTTTCATGACCATTTACCTCCCTGCGCCCAGTGTCGTGGGACGGGCTCCGACAGCCACAACCCTGGTTAGTATAGTACAGCTATCGAAAGAGAGTGAGTACATATGTGAGGGTTGTTTACATGATTTGTGCCTACTCGCCTGACGCAGTGCTGTCACCGTCCAGAACTGGACCGGTAGCTGTGAACCACATTTAGGGCTTTTTTCTCCTCAAAAAATCTATATATGTTTATTTTCTCCATAGTTCCAGACAAACGTTGCAGTCCCTCAAAGGTCTGACTTTAATTATTAGATTAGATTCAACTTTATTGTCATTACACATGTACAAGTACAGGGCAACGAAATGTAGTAATTTGGACGCCCCTACTCTGTGATGGTTATGGAGACTAAGATGGAGCCATTTTGAAGAATCCAACGTTCTTGATGACTATTGTCATGTTTGCTTTTACATAACCTCACCTGGGCTATTTCATAGTCCTGTGTCTTAAGTTTTACTCTATAATAGGGTGGTAGTAGCCTAGTGGGTAACACACTCGCCTATGAACCAGAAGACCCAGGTTCAAACCCCACTTACTACCATTGTGTCCCAGAGCAAGACACTTAACCCTGAGTGTCTCCAGGGGGGGACTGTCCCTGTGAATACTGACTGTAAGTCGCTCTGGATAAGGGCGTCTGGTAAATGCTGTAAATATAATGTAAAAAATGCAAGAGCCATAAATGAGTAGGTGCGTCCAAACTTTTGACTGGGAATGTAGTCCAGCAGCTTCTACACAGTGGTGCTTGTGTATGGACCGTTAAATCGGTGGGACACACACACGCACTCACGCTGTGTGATATCAAAATGATCTGAAGCTTATCCTCATCCTTTCTCATTATGGATCATGGCTTATTGAAGATCTGTGCAGCCTGGGGCTCAGGAGCCCAATGGTGGGTAAAGCCACAGAGGTTCCTAATGCGGTTTTTATTAACATTGCTCTCCCCCCGTGTTTACCTCCAAGGATTCTGGAGGGATACGTCAGCTGTGGCTTATTTAGTTCGCCTGCATCCTTGAGGGCTGCACATGTTTACCAGATTACCCTGGTCTCCACCACAATATTCTCTGTAGGACAATAGCACGGCGCTGCTGATAACAAGCTCTGCAGAGAGTCCTCATTTGGTCGTTATGCGACTTAAATTGAACCCTTGGGGAATGTTTCCTTTAGACCCTCCAGATAAAGTTGTCGTGTCATATTCACATGCTCAACACAATCACAATCAAACGTGACTTCAAATGAAGTATACTTTCCTCGGAAGATTCATAGAACATTCCAACAATGATTAGGGAATGTTATTTAGTTTGATTAGGATATGGTCGAAATGAATGCCCCATGAATGTGTGCTCCACTCCACTTCTTGTCTATTAAAAAAAAACAAAGATCCATAAAGCTCAGTATTTTTCAGATTATTATAAATAAACTTGCATGATTGAACCCTAAATCCAGGTTGCAGTGACACTTATGTCAGTCATTTTATCTCACATGAACATTTTATAATCAGTTTGTAGGTCTTTAATGTTTCAGAAAAACCGTGTATATATGTATAGAAGGAAAAGCGGTAAAATGTGTGATCTTGGCTATTTTATAGGACACACTTGTAGAGTTATAAAAATGAAGACGCCAAGCATTCTTAATGATAAAGGGAACCTTCGGCCTGAAATCCCGCACCATTTCAGAGATGTGACTGGCGCTCCTCCACCGTTACGTGTGCCCAGCCGCCGCCGCCTCTCCCCGCTCCTCCCCTGCTGCGCTCTGCACTGAAGCGGGTTCGTTCGCCGCCATCTCTGGCAGAACCCTGCCCGCCACTGATAGCTTTGTCTGGTGCTCTGCAGACATCTGGCAGAGAGATCCACGTCAACCCAGAAATCACGCAGCAGAAATGGACCTCAGATAGGCAGGCTTCTTCTAATCCTCTCGCTGTCAGGGTCCTGGGTAATATTACAGGCATTTTTTTCCCCCGCCGCGTGGCTTTTTGAATTATTTGATCTGTCGCTGTCATCTTTTCTCTACGGTTGTTGCTCTTTCAAGTGTGCATTTTAAGCCGCTTCGCCACTTTGTACAGAGATGTTGGCCCATTTCCCTTAAAGGTCCCTCATTATGATTTTTTTTTTTGCTTTTATATCGGTCTTGTTGGTCCCCTAATACTGTATCTGAAGTCTCAGCCGTGTTGCAGAATTACATCCACTTTGATCCAGTCCCACAATGAGATTTGCCAGGGCGCGCCGTTTCGGTGTCTGTGGCTTTAAATGACGAGGAGAGCGGCCTATAGAAGTTGAGCGGGCAGGAATTTGTGTCGTCATTTTCCAGAAAAAAATTTAAATCTCTTGTGAATAAAAAATATTTTTGCATCCAATCACCAAGAAACTGCAATCTTCTGCACTTTTGGAAGCCGTGACGGTCAGTGGAGTTGCTTTTTTATCGGAGAGGTGGGAAATTCTCTGGATGGTAAAAGCATGAGAAATGGGAGGTGACCTTTCCCCTTATGACGTCATAAGCTGCTGCTGTCTGAATGGTGAAGCAGAATGACCAAAGCATTCTTTACACCTATCACCATGTCTAGCCACCGCAGGACCATAGACCGGCTCGCAGGACCATAGACCGGCTCGATTTGATTTAATCCTAAATCAAATAAAATAAAATCTTAAAAAGTGAAATTTTACCTTTTAAATCAATACTGCCATTCTACATAGTTATTAAGTCAATAATAACACTCATATCTAGATGTGTGAACCTTCACTGGTCTCCCAATATGATTCGATTACAATTATCTATGCATCATGATGCAGCCCATCAATTTTTCTACATAACTTCACATTATGTTTTCAATAAAGACAGTGAGATGAGTTCAGTCCTCGTTTACACAGACGTCTGAACCAGGCATTTTAGGCGAAATCCCGACAGACGTTAATGCCATTTATCAGACGCCTTATCCAGAGCAACTTACAATCAGTAGTTACAGGGACAGTCCCCCCTGGAGACACTTAGGCTTAAGTATCTTGCTCAGGGACACAATGGTAGTAAGTGGGGTTTGAACCTGAGTCTTCAGTTTTATAGGCGAGTGTGTTTCCCAGTAGGCTACTACCACCCTACCACCCTGTCAAACGTCCGTGTGGAATAGGCCTTTTACTCTTGTACTCAGATCAGGCAGCCACAGTCACTACCGACACTACGTTTTAACTAGAATTTTTATCCCACTGCCAGAAAATTATCAAGCAATATCATTATGTTGTGATATAATTGATTATGTTCTGCACTGCATCGATGCAGAATCATCCAGGTCTGCTTCGCGGTGCATCGATTGTGATATTTATTACAACACCCCTGCCCATATCTAACGCTGCAGTGATACTCTGCAGATTCAGTTCATGCACTTAGATGTAAACCCATCCTCCTTTTTTCTGCACAAGTCTACCGGGAAAGTTTATGCAATAATTATCACATACCTGGGCATGGGCACCCGCTTCACGCACTTGATATTTCACTATACTGGCACCACAATATTACGGGTTATCATTAATGAATACGACCGCTCGGTTGGGTTCGTATCAGTCTGTTTTAAGGTTAATAATAGATTATATAGTACTACAGTGCATGGTCCTGCCAGTAACTTTACAGGGAATAATAAGAGAGCTCGCGCTAGGTTATGAATTCATATTAATGCAAAATGCATGATTTCTAGGGATATCATAAAACATTGATCAATCGGCTTCTGACTGGCATTTTATTCTAAGATATTTTTGAGGTGTAGATGTGTTGAAATAAAAAAAGCACTTTTAAATAACCGTGCGTGTTCGTTTCGTTTAATATGCGTCTGATTAACACGTGATTAATTGCTGTGTTTTATTTATGCAGCCAGAGGCTGAGCGACAGGGGCGTGTGCTGGAAATGCATCAGGCGCCATGTGAACTGTGATGCCGGCGTTGGCATGAAAGTCACGCTGATGCTGACTGGAGCTGATGCTGGAGAGAGAGTTTTCTGAAGGGACGGTTTCATTCTCGTGATCACGCGTCGTGCTCTCATTTTCTCGGGTTTTTCCTCCATGGAAGCCTCCCGATGGAACGTTCTGGAAGGGCGATGTCTGCATTCGTGCAAGAAGAGCCACTCGCTCTCCCACGCGGGTGGATGATTGCTGCTCATCTCCAGGGGGGTGGCGTGGGTCGGCACCGCGGGCGGATGAGATGCAATTTCAGCCTTGTGAGGCTCCGCCCACTGTGAGGAGAACTGGTACTCCAGGCCACAATTCTTTTACCTCTTAACACCAGTGTGTTTCTCACACTTGCCAGCACACACACGCGTGCTCACACAGCCACTGTCATCTTGTCAGGCGAAAACAGCTTCCTCTGCATTCTGCTCAGGGTTCCCCTGAGTGCGTTAGAATGAATCAGACTGTGAAAGCTGCTCCGGGGTGAGATGATGCCATTCCACTTCAGCTTCACTTCACTCTCGCTGCATCTCCTTTGTCACCCTGAGTCCTGTCAGGATCGGTACCTGGTCCTGGAGACAGGAGGACACGCAGACTGGGAATGGGACGCTTCTTACCCTAAAATTCTTAGGCCTAAAATTGAATTGATTGCAAGAGAGATTTTTTTGCTTGAGTAGCGTGTTAAAATAATTTCGTTTTTCTCTGTGTTTATATGCATCATGTCATTGCTTGAGGGGTGGGCGTGTCAGGTGGGCAGGGAGCACAGGAGTGGCAACCAGCTGTCTCTTCTCGCTTGCAGCAGCATAGCCGCTTAACCTACAATGAACCCAACGTTGTTTAACCTTCTGCTGCATGACCACACTTTCAGTATCCTCAATTAATGTATGACATTGATAAAGTAGCGTTCAGTATCACATGAGGAATTATTTTTTTGTCTTAGGACTAGTCAGCAGCCTCTCTTACATGATCTTTATGCTTTTCAGCATTTTTTTTTATCAATGTGTTGATAAATTTACTTCCTGTGCAGAATGGAAGATAAGCACCGAGCATTCAGCTCCAGTCACAGTTGATACGCTGCTCGTGGAGCTTCGCTTAAACCCCCTGCAGCAGAGCAACCCCAGCCTGAGTTTCCTGACGTGGGTTATGTAATCCCCTCTGCGAGGCAGCCATGATGACGCTCTTTCTATAACCGAATTTGCCCCTAAAGCCGTATGGTTTGCATGGATAATACTAGCATATCTGAGACGGCCGACTACTACTCACCCCCAACAGGCCTCAATCTCGGCCTCACACGGTCCTCTTCACATGGATCAGTGTTCCCCAGTTTACATTACGAAGACCTTCAGACAGAGCATTTCTACATTGTGGGCCATTTATATGGATCCACCTTAATAAAATGGGAATGGTTGGTGATATTAACGTCCTGTTTGTGGCACATTAGTATATGTGAGGGGGGCAAACTTTTCAAGATGGTTGGTGACCATAGTGGCCATTTTGAAGTCGACCATTGGATCCAACTTTTGTTTTTTCAATAGGAAGAGGGTCATGTGACACATCAAATTTATTGGTAATTTCACAAGAAAAACAATGGTGTGGTTTTAACCTAACTATATTCTTTCATGAGTTATTTACAAGTTTCTGACCACTTCTAAAATGTGTTCAATGTCACCAACCATTTCCATTTTATTAAGGTGTATCCATATAAATGGCCCACCCTGTATATGATCTATATTTAATGCAACATGTATAAAGTAACAGAGCATTTTTACAATATAGCTTGTTGGTTGCGTGGCAGCAAGACCATGGAACCGGGTGGCGCGTTCTCCATTTAACCAGCATTCTGATAGCCGGCCGGTGCTCAGTCATTGCGTGTCAATGTAGAAACGACTCGGCTCACCTCAACTCTCCTCATCTGTTCTCCAGTAAGCCCGATCCTTTCTCCTGCCTTCCTCATCCCCACTTCCCGGTTAGTTGTGTTTGTCATGCGAGCGTCAACCTCCGTGGGGGTTGCGGTGTATGCTGAACGCGCTCGCAGGGTTAACGGTGGAGACTCACCCACCACTTCGCGTCTCTTCGCGATGTGGTTCCACGTCTCCTCCGACATTCGCTCTTTCATCGCGTCACACCACAACCCCGTGACAGTAGTCACATTGGAGTGAATTTTAGTTCTTTAATGTATTTTTTGCACAAAGTCGATCGTTTTAGTGGTGGACTTTCAGCAATTTTGAGCAGGGTCTTCATATGTTTCATGACCAGTGAGTGCAATGGGACGGAAGTCATTGAGACACGACACTGAAGACTTCTTCGGCATGGGCACGATGTTGGCTGCCTTGAGACACATTGGAACAAGGGTGGTGATCAGTGAGATGTTGAAGATGTCTGTGAGAACATCTGCCAGCTGGTCTGCACATTCTCTGAGCATCTTCCAGGGATGTTGTCTGGTCCAGCAGCCAACAACTCACGTATTCCTCATGTCCTCCGTGGTTAGACACACTATGTTATGTAGATATATTGTTTTTATATGTTACTACAATATATTTTATGAAAAGAGTGAGCTTTTTATAACTTGTTACTTAACAATTGTCACATGTGATACACAGCAGCACAGCACATGGTGCACACAGTGAAATTTGTCCTCTGCATTTAACCCATCACCCTGAGTGAGCAGTGGGCAGCCATGACAGGCGCCCGGGGAGGAATGTTTCGGGATTCGAACCAGCAACCTTCTGATTACACCTGGTATTCCCAGGCAGTCACCCATCCAAGTACTAACCAGGCCCAAGCCTTCTTAGCTTCAGATCAGATGAGATCGGGCATTCTTCGGCTGGTATGGCCGTAAGCCTTTTTGTGGCCAAACATGATTTAAGTTGATTTAAGGTTTTCAATTCAGTCACTTCCAGTCAATGTGAAAGAATCTATCATTCTCAATAATCAGCTGAAATGTACATGTTGACAAAAAATTCATTTTTGTAAAGTCAAACCCCCCCCCCCCCCCCCCCCCCCCCCCCAGACACTACAATCCATAAAAAAAATGTGTCCTCTGTCAACTCTGCGGTGCTGCTGAGGCTCACTAAAAACGGGAAGAGACCTCGCGTAATCTTTTTTTCGAATAGCCGGTGAATAGAACATTGGGCACCACGAGGAACAGAGAGGGCGTGAGAGAGCCTGTCCAAAAAAAAACAAATTCATCCCTTCCTCAAAACACACACACACACACACACACACTCACAGTTTTCCTGTAGATGTGAAACCTCTGCAATGCGCCAGGAATAAAACCACTTTTTCTTCTGTAAAACTCGCCCTCTGCGGCAGAAAGCCGTCGGCTTTTTTCCTCTATTCATTTAATATTTTTCACGATTCATCTATTGATGTCACTGTGTAATGGACTGAGTTTTTACGAGTCCTCTTTGCCCTAAAATATGATTTTGAGATGCTTAGAATTGATAAAGCATGATAAAAACGTAATAAAGTTACAAACTGCCATTGTTGGTGTTACACTGTAGGTTATAGAATTGAATTTTGGTCTCTGGTATCCACTCTTAATAAAAATCTTCTTTCTGTTGCTGACTAATAACACAAGGAATGTATTATTATACATTTCTTTGGGGTTGTAGTAGCCTAGTGGGTAACACACTCGCCTATGAACCAGAAGACCCAGGTTCAAATCCCACTTACTACCATTGTGTCTCTGAGCAAGACACTTAACCCTGAGTTGCTCCAGGGGGACTGTCCCCTGTATCTAGTGATTGTAAGTCGCTCTGGATAAGGGCGTCTGATAAATGCCGTAAATGTAAATGTATTATGTTCTGAACCATCACAAGTCACCAAAGACATATGTTTTATTCGGGCTAAGGAGACGGGGGCCTAAGGCCATGTTTTATTGCGCCCCAAACATCTCTAGCTACTGTATCTGTCTGCGGAATCGCTGACTGCTCACGTTGGCCCGGAGAAGGCCGTCAACCGCGTTCGTCGCGTAAGCCGCGGTGGCGGCCGGGGACTGCAAGAAGGCGTCTCATGCTGTGTTTGTTTTCTTGCCGCCTTTGCAGATCTCGTCATCAGAGTTGCCAAGGATAAATTTGGGGCGATCCAGACTGAGTACCAGAAGGTAACGCTGTGTGTTCCACGTCTGTGTGTGTGTGTGTGTGTGTGTGTGTGTGTGTGCAGGTATGCTGACACGGTTAATTAGGCTTTGCGCTGTCGTGCCGCATCACGTAGAGCGGAGCGTTAATGGTAAGTGATGGAGCCTTGTTGCCTTAGAGATAACCGTTTTTGGCACAGAAGCTCGTGGCTTCGTCACAGCAGGATTTTAATTAACCAACATTTGTCATTTTGAGGTCTTCGTCTCTGAAGCAGTGGACCAACAGCTTTGTTGTCAAAAATATATTGCCACAATAAATTATGACCTTGTTTCCATGAAGCACCATTTCAAATGTTGCTTTTTTTATTTGTTTGATAATGTGCCATCATCAAATGCCATATACTTTTTTTTTTTTTTTATTCCTGCATGCAAACCCTTCCAGCCAGAGAACATTGTTCTGACTCTTCAGGTAAAGTCTATCACTCCGCCCTCCTCATCCTCCTCCTCCGCCTCACGTCTCTCCCCAGCCCAGCCAATCCCATAGCAGCCTGTTTACTGTTCATCTGTTCACACACGTGCATTTTAACTCCACTGGTGGTGTCATTCATGACCCTCAGGTCGAATTCATCTTTCATCTCTTATCTATAAATATAAATCATTTGAGATTAGATTTAAACCCAACTCTTATTTTGCGAATGTTAAAAGTCATATAAGGAAGCACCACTAGACTGAGCATAATTTTAAAACAAGCATATGGAATATTTTGGAATATGTATGTATGTCAAGCTCTCAAGCAGGAATTTTTTTCCTTCGCTTACCGCAGTAGTGGACACACACACAACACGTGACTCTGCATTAGCAGGTAATCAGACAGAATCTTATGATGTCATGCCCAGCCATTAATCTGAGATCTGCTGACGGGGGGAGAGTTGGTTAACACCCCTTCCTCCGGTGGAGCTCCCGCAGCAGCCGGACAGGTGCTGACGTTCCGTCCGATGCTCAGCGCTTCATTCGTCGCGCGCGTGTTATCGTCAGTCCGGCTGAAGGCTTGATGCAGTAGTCAGAGAGTGTTTCAGAGAAAGGCTTCCCCCTCTGAGGGCTGGCATTTTTACAACCTTCATCAAATATGCTTCCGCAGAGCTGAAGAGAGTGAATATTTTAGATTCAGCGTGCTCCGCTTCCAAAAAAGCAACATCTAACGTGAAATACTTGCAAAGAACTTCAGTGGAAGATAATAAGAATGTTCTAAGATGCAAATATTCACCCGTTCATAATTGCAGCGTGAAATTTAACGTTACCCAGGGATTGTAATGATCACTGGGGGGTGGGGTGTAAAAACCATCAAATCACACCGGTGGTGCAGCACCGGCTACAGGCCCAGCTTTGCAAGATGCGAAGTCCCCGAGGAGGCGCGCCTGTCAGGGTAATCTCCGGTTGATGACAGGGTGTGAAGTTCCCAGAGTTCCTCTCTGTCACATTTGGGAAAACGTCCAGGGAAAAGCTGCCAGCTTGGATCTCCGCTGCCCATATGGAGCAGCCGTTCCTCATCACCGCGACACGTTAGATGCCGAGCGGGGGAATTCATTCAATTTCTCCTGCTTTCCACGACTCCCCCCTGCATGAGGTGCGGACCAGCTCGCCCGAGACTGCTAATAAGGTGTCAGCGGCGGACGTCCTACCCTCTTCTTATGCGGTTAGGACTCGGACGCGTCCCTCATGCGATACAGATTGGAAATTCAAGCCACTTTATCCCACATTGGCATGGTAATAGCCACCTTAGGAATTACTTTCATAAGGGACCACTTGACCAAAGTGGCCTTTCCACCCACCCTCCCCGTGACAGTCAACTTTATTGTCATCTCACCATGTACAAGTACAAAGAGACGAAATTGCGAAGGACATTGTGCAATGACCCCTAATGCAGTGCAGGTTGAGACCAACAAGATGGACAATTAGCATAAATATGATGATATATCAGTATATAATATGATAATATGACATGATTGTCTTCAGCAAAAAATAAACCACGTGTCCTTGTTCCTCATGTTCTTCTAAGTACCATTCCCGTACTCCTTTACATTACAGACTCCTTTATAAGTTTACTCTTATAAAGCTCAACCTATGTATATTCTGCAGTTCTTAACCACAAATTTTGGCACAATCTGACCTTCAGGAGACAGGAAATCAGCGCGCTGACTTCATGATGAAGACTTTTTCAGTTTGTATGTTTCTGAATGGTTATTTGACTAGCTCTCGAAAACGGAAACACGGATTAGTCACTTTTAACAGATGTCATGTTCATTTGACGCAGTAGCACCATTCCTGCACAGTTCATCAGTGTTAGACTCTAACTGTGTTAGCATGTAGCGGCTAACTTTGTTCACTGCCACGTTGAAAGCCATTGATTGGTCTTCTGTAGGAGTTGGTGATTTCACTGCTCTCCTTGCAGGCCATCTACTACGAGATCGGCTTTGTGGTGTGCGCGCTGCTGGGCGTGCTCTTCTTCGTGCTCATGCCGCTGGTGGGCCTGCTGTTCTGCCTGTGCCGCTGTTGCGACAACTGCGGTGGAGAGATGCACCAGCGCCAGCGGAAGAACGCCGACTGCCAGAGGGGCCTGCTGGCCACGCTGCTCTTCTCCACGTCGCTCGTCATCACGTGAGTCCGGATCATGGTGGGATGCTGCAGTAGCCGTTCTTCCGGGTTCTTTGCTCGATGAGTTGAAAGTGAGTTCGTTCCGAATTATCGATACTATCGATACCAAGTTGGTATCAGTATTGGATTGATATTTTCGCTCTTGTATTTCTGTACCACATTCCAGCTGAAGGTAAACGTGCCAGTAGAAATACTGCCTCCTCAAACATCAACATGACACTGAAAGGGGCGGTCCCAGTCGGGTTGGTGCCCAGGCCGAGCACAAATCCCGCCCCCCAGCAGCTCAGTAGCCAGTAACCCCACACCCCATGCTGGAAATTTAAGTCAAGATCAAGTATTGTCATTACTACCATATACAGTACAGGCCAAATGTTTGAACACACCTTCTCATGTTTTCTTTATTTTCATGACCATTTATGCTGGTAGATTCTCACTGAAAGCATCAAAACTATGAATGAACACATGTGGAGTTATGTACTTAACAAAAAGTGGAGACCTGGTCTCCACAGTCACCGGACCTGAACCCAATCCAGATGGTTTGGGGTGAGCTGGACCAACAAGTGCTAAACACCTCTGGGAACTCCTTCAAGACTGTTGGAGAAGCATTTCAGGTGACGACCTCTTGAAGCTCATCGAGAGAATGCCAAGAGTGTGTAAAGCAGTAACCAGAGCAAAGAAACTAGAATATAAAACCTGTTTTCACTTATTTCACCTTTTTTTTGTTAAGTACATAACTCCACATGTGTTCATTCATAGTTTTGATGCCTTCAGTGAGAATCTACCAACGTAAATGGTCATGAAAATAAAGAAAACACATTGAATGAGAAGGCGTATCCAAACTTTTGGCCTGTACCGTACACAATATACGGTATACTATCAAAATACCATTTCATGTGCAAAATATAGAAAACACACTTGTAAAAATTCACACAGCAAAACAGGACCGATATTTGACATGCACTTTTTATTAAGTTCGCTTTTTTTGCTATGAGTATCAGATCAGTACCGCTGATTCCGGCCTTCATGTTTCTTTGTATCGAAAGGAAATCGGTGGTATCGCACATTCCTAGCGTTAGGCTCCCAATGAGGCAGATCTGTATGCCAGCGAACCAGAGTCGGTCGGTGCGCTCATACATCTTCTTCATTTGAGATGCTCGTCCTGTGGCACGCTGTTGCCATGTTTGCAGACCCAGACAATTAGGGGGAGCTTTGGAAAGTTCTGGGAGGACAGAAACCTTCCAGCCAGTGATTGAAATTTCCCGGGCTCTGTTTGATGTTCTTTTCTCTATATGAGAAATTCCGCAGGCCTAGAGATGAGTGTCACGACCACCTCGGCCTCTTATTAAATCTCCAGGGCCACAAGGCACCAATCCAAATAAAACAGCGTGTAGCAGAGATAGATAAGCAGTGGCATGAGGAGCAAAAAAGGGCCGAAAGAGCGACATCTCATATACGGCAAAATAAAAATAAATACCGCCAGTGGGGCCTAGGCACCTCAGCTCTAGACAGTCTCAGCTCTCAGGTTCTTTCAGAGGGCAAGAGGCATGAATCTGATGAACGTGAGGAGGCTTTAGATAGCTCTAAAAATCACACGAGCAGCGAAATTTTGAGTTTGTCAGGTCGGAAACACGTTCAGGGCTTGCCTTGGCTCGTGTTGTCTTCATGCCTGTCCAAGTGAAATAACCCGTTCTGCTCTGCTGCAAATTCCACGGTTAAATTATTCGACGCGGGACTGACGAGCTTTAACTGCCGCTGACACGTCAACATATTTGACTTGTGCTCTTCAAATAAGGCTGCTTCCAAAGCCGACTCCATGGACATTCCGATGTCCATTTTGGAATGTGCGAAGGGCATTTGACAACTGTCACCAGCTAAAATATGATAAAAATGTCCAAAAATACAATTTTTTTCTTCTTTTTTTAAAATTACACCCTTCTCTCTCAAAGAACGGAAACCATAAGAAGGACTTAAACCTCGTATGGCGGACTGGCTGCTGAAGCGCAATAACCGTAACTGCAATTGAATGTACGTGGAGGCACGAGTTTCGGCGAAACCACCAGCCTTTTCGAGCAAGTGACCTTAAAACAAGCAGCAGTCTCAAGGCGCCGCTATGACAGGCTACCGTGCGGCTGGGATGCTGACACACCTTCGCAGTTGGCCTGCACGGCAGCGCCTTATTAATCGCCTTATTTCATGCACGCTGCTGAATAATTAAAGACGCGACCCAGTTAATGAGTGGAAACGCGTGGCCACGACAGTTCTTTCGGCGTTTTTGGGAATTCGTCGTTTTGCGCATTAGAATGTTCGATTCGGCGCAGCGTTTTTCTCAGTCGACGCTCATGGACGAGCAGCTGTTTGCGTGTCAGCCGCGCGGAGCCACCGCAGCGCGGCATCTGCCCTCCGGCGCTGGAGATAAATATAATTTTTTTTGCCTGGCTAATCTGTGCATTCAGACGAGGACAGGGGCCTCCTTCGGTTGACATCAGCGCTTGCGTGTGCATTTCACACTAGGATGTTTTGGTCGGAAATCTCTAAATGAGGCTCTCATGGGACATTTACATTTATGGCATTTATCAGACGCCCTTATCCAGAGCGACTTACAATCAGTAGTTACAGGGACAGTCCCCCTGGAGCAATTTAGGGTTAAGTGTCTTGCTCAGGGACACAATGGTAGTAAGTGGGGTTTGAACCTGGGTCTCCTGGTTCGTAGGCGAGTGTGTTACCCACTAGGCCACTACCACCTGAGTAGGGCGGCAGAACACGGGCATGAAGATGCGTTGGGGCCCTGAACAACTGTTACCAAGACTCTAGGCCAGAGTTAACTGGGTTGAGGCTTCCAGTTCAATCAATTGAAATGGTCAAATCCCAAAACCCCTTTGCTGTGGACAATTTTTTGGTTTATAATGGACTAGTAAGGTCTGGAGTTGAATATGGGTTTGTTTTGTGACCACTTCTTTTTTTAAAAAAAAAAAAAAAATGCTGGAAAAGACCACAACTCAAATTTTTGTTTGTCCACAAAACAGGATTTAGAAGTCAGGATTTTGTAATATTGGTCAGAGCTCGTTGCCTGTCCCTTTGAAATGCTATTTATCTTGTCTAGTCTAGTTGTGAACAACACATTTTTTTTAGATTTCTTGCTTGATTGAGGCTGAAAGCTCGAGAAGTAGCAACCCTGGCTTTTCAAGGCTTGAGTAGTTTTCAAGAGACTCCGGTAAGGCCAGGTAGCATGAAGACGGGCCAGCAGTCACAGCAAGATGTTTCCGGCTGCAGTCGCTAACAGAAGCCACGAAGAGATCAATGCAGAAATGGAAATATGGTCCCGTCAGAGGCGATTAGCAACGCCGCCAGCGCCTCTACCAAATATATCGTGCTGAATAGACCTGCAGTATGAATAAATTAGCATTATCTTGAGAACAGCATTAGCGTTTAGCAGCGGAGGTTTCCTAAGAGATGCTAAGAATATGGTGATTGCGTCTCAAATATTCAGTACAGGCCAAAAGTTTGGACACCTTCTCATTCAATGTGTTTTCTTAATTTTCATGACCGTTTACGTTGGTAGATTCTCACTGAAGGCATCAAAACTATGAATGAACACGTGTGGAGTTATGTACTTAACAAAAAGTGGAGACCCGACCTCCACAGTCACCGGACCTGAAACCAATCCAGATGGTTTGGGGTGAGCTGGACCACAGAGTGAAGGCAAAGGGGCCAACAAGTGCTTATTTCACCTTTTTCTTAAGTACATAACTCCACATGTGTTCATTCATAGTTGTGATGCCTTCAGTGGGAAGGCACATTGGGGAAAAAATAAAAATGAGAAGGTGTGTCCAAACTTTTGGCCTGTACTGTATGTTCTGTATTGCTAGTTACATTAACGCTGACAGTTTGCCAACAAAATTACTTCCCTCAATACTTTACAGCCACATGTTTGCAGCATCCCACTCAACCCTCCACTGATATCCTTCACGAAATTAGACCCCAATTAATTAATCCGGGCTGAACGCAAAATGTGGACGGAATGAAGCTGCGTAGAAATTTGGGACAAACCCTGTCCTGTATAGATTAAATATGGGACACAGAATTTTATCCTTAAATGTCCTTAAATGTTAGCAATACAGTGTATAGGGCTTGGAGACCTAAAAAGTCCCATTGTGTTAAGAAGAGCCGCATCATATATGAATAAATCCAGGCCTGGAGATGCGTTAAACGTCACTGGCGCTGGGCAGCGGGGCAGATGCCGCGAATCATATCAGAATAACTGAGGCCCACAGCCAGACGGAGATGCCTGCAAAGGAAGAAGCAGCCGGCGCTAATAATAGCACCTAATACCATCATTAACAATTGACCTCTTGTTATTTTTACGCTCTACTTCATTCATGAGCTGATTGCTTAGTTACACGACTCTGCTTTTATAACATCAGCAAACGGACGCCTTGGGATTTTTTTAGACGTCATCTGAGGCTCTGCCTGGACCTTTCTGGGATTTTTTTATTTTTTTTAATGCTGTTGTAACCCTTGGACTCCATAATGGATTCGTCCTGCTCTTCGAGTAACCCTCTTGACATTTTTGGGCTTCAGGTTCAATTGATGATGAGGGGAGGAGCCACCTATTAGCCTGTTAAATATGCCACACCCACTGTGGATTTGTGTTGTGTGGCATTATAGTGGTGTATTAGGGTTGTTGTTTTTTTTTCTTTGCCTTTAATTTGTATTAATTACCTTTGTGAAATCTGTCTATAATTTTTGTTTTGAGAAGGTTAGAGGAAAACCTTAATTTTTGAAAGATTGAAAAACTTTGAATAAAAGACAGCATGGCTTCAAATAGGATTTAGAAAAATCCTCGTGTGTTGTGTACTTTTGTTGTGCTTCTTCTAGATGTAGCAGTAATCTAATTACAGTTCAAATTGAGGGGGGACATTTAACGAAAATGAAGCAATTAAATTCCTCATAAAAAAAAATTTATTCTTCAGTTTCATTTCAAGAACTGTAATTTCATTTTCATTTTGATAGCAGTAATAACCATGATTTTCAGCCTCATTTTTGTCAAAAGCTGTTTTTTGTGAATTAGAATTTAGAGCACATCTCTTCCAATCAATCGTTTGTGTGTTCAAACCGTAACCTATTGAACCTTCCTTTTCCTTTGGGTGATATGATACTATTGGTTCTGTATAATATTTTTAAATGTAGTTTAAACTGAGAAAAGTAATGTATTTTTCTGTTTACACTAATTCTTGATCTGTCCATTGGGCTGTGATCATTTCATATCTGAGTTCACAGGTCACATTGAGTAAGACAAATTTTTTTTCTAGCTGTCTCAATAAAACTTCCCCATCATAAAACTTTTTTTTTTTCTCCACTCAGTAATTGGTTCCTGCTCGCCTTGCTGTGGGCCTTTTTTTAGAGCAACAATGTCTGATACGGGCTCAGAGCTCCCTGAGGCCCAAACAATGCAGCCTCCTAAAGGAAGTGTCAAACCTCGTAGCCCCCAGATTTGCAGCCAAACACTGTCCAAACATTTTATCTAGTGTCCAATGTAAAAACGCAAAAAAAAAAAAAAAAAGAAGCATTGCCTGCAGTGGCTTGAGTAACACGTTATGTCTCAGTAATGATTGTCTGGTCTCAACAGAAACCGGGAGTGCAATGGCCTAAATTTAGCGCGCTCCACATTTCCGCCTGCGCTCTCCACGTCGTCTCTGCTGCTTTTTTGTTGCGCCCGTGCCTCTGCAGGCAGTGGTCTACTTCCACGCTCAGCTTTTGTCCCAGCACCTCGGCGACACCCATCTGCTGCCTCAGAGGCTGCGACTGGGGTTACCTGGCACACTAACCGGCATTCAAACCCACAGCGACCCGTTTCAGATGGCCTGTTGTTCTCAGGCACAAGTGTGCGAAACCAACCGGGAGGTCTCAGATATTACAAATTTACTAAGTTGAGCCTTTAATGCACCTTCTAAAGAGTGTAATTAAAGTAAATTAGTCATTTCTGCTCAAATGAGGATCTTTCATATTAACAAGTAAGACAGCAGCGTGATCTAATTATTTGACACTAATGGCAACCACCAGTCGTCACATGTCTCTGCTGTAGAAGGGGGCTTTGTGCAAGACACCCACAGAACCTGCAGAAAAATATCAGATATCCAGAAATCCTCTGTTCTGTTGTTCTGTGTTCTGTGTGTGTGTGTGTGTGTGTGCCTTCTAGAGTGTCAGCATGTTGACAGAACATCCTCGTCTTTACACACACAGTCTCCCCGCCTCTGTGTTCTGCGCCCCCCAGCCATCTGCGGTCCCCTCAGTGGCCCGCCGGTCCAGCGAGTGGTGCAGCCAGACGCCGCAGCCTTCTGTCCAGCCTGAACCTTGCGTTTCTGACCGGGTTGCAGTCTGCGCCCATTACTGTCCCGAACTCATTTTTCACTTCACAGTTTACACGGTAACACACGTCTCTTATGAAACAGCCATTTTGTTAAGGCAAATAACGGCTCTATAATGGAATATTTTCACCGTACTGCATGTTGGTGTTTGTAGTGGGCGTGGTCACGTTTGGGCCTTCCTATGGCACACCCTGTGTACAAGGGATATTAGGAGTGTAAGGAATAAAGGGAAACGGAAGAGAAACGGAGGACACTGCGCTACACCTGGTCATGTGACATGGTGACGGGAGGGCGTTAAATCGTCCAGAAGGGAAATCTGGACTGAACCATGGATTCGGAGAAATAAGAGTCCATAAATGTCTGCTTTCATTCAAAGACTTTTATGTAACAATGAAAATAAATCCGAAGGCCATCCATCACTAGGCCAGTAGTCCTTTGTTCTGGATAAAACATACGAACATGTCGAGAAGTACTTTATACCTGATTTTTTTAAACTGGCCTGCTTATATGATTGCCTCAGTGGACTAACTACATAAAATACAAATGATGGCAACTAGGTCACAAATTGATATATCCTCATATTTAATTTCCTTACTGGTAACAGACTGTAATCTGAGATTGTATTTTGTAACGTTCACTGTGAGCTTGATCGTGCATTGCATGCCTACACAAAAGAAAGTGATTATCTTACACGTCGGTGGCTGTGCCGCCACGGCCTACTTTTCCTGCAGCCATGTGGGATTTGTCGGACGTTCTGTTAAAAAAAGGAAGAACGGAAAGAAGGGCGCAGTGGTGGCCTAGCGGGTAAGGAAGCGGACCCATAATCGGAAGGTTGCGGGATTGAATCATGGCTGCCCACTGCTCACCCTGATGCAGGGTAAAATGCAGGGACACAGTTCGTTGTGTGCACCTCAACATCCTCAACATCCATTCCTCTGTTTTTGTGGCTAGCATCCCAGCAAATGACTCTTCATACTTCAGGGGCCAGTGGTGGCCTAGCGGCTGAGGAAGCGGCCCCGTAATCAGAAGGTTGCCAGTTCGAATCCCGATCCGCCAAGGTGTCACTGAGGTGCCACTGTGCAAAGCACCGTCCCCACACACTGCTCATGGCTGCCCACTGCTCACTCAGGGTGATGGGATAAATGCAGAGGACAAATTTCACTGTGTGCACCGTGTGCTGTGCTGATGTGTATCACATGTGACAATCACTTCACTTGCATCGAACTGTGCCGCTTCATGGCAGGCGAGGGGCCTGTTTGGAAATTGAGAAGCGGTGTGTTCCCGTCTGCGGCCGCAGGTCTATGAAATGGCATATCTGGGAGAAGCCGGGAGTTTACCTGCAGCCGCCATTGTCGGACACTTAACCCTGAGTGTCTCCAGGGGGGGCCTGTCCCCTGTAACTACTGATTGTAAGTTGCTCTGGATAAGGGCGTCTGATAAATGCCGTAAATGTAAAATGTGAATGGGCGAAGCCGGCCTCTCTGGGTGGGTTCCTGTGCCGCGATCGGAGCCCCATTGTGCACGTCAGGGGGCTCCACGCCAGCCTCTGAATGGAGGGTCTTGTTTGGCCAAATGAAAACCATAGAGCCATCAGACCATGCGACACTCCGTCAATTGAACTCCGACCCATATTCTGCATCCTTTAATTAAAGGACACTTTGCTCACCCCACCAGATTAAGTCCCCTTTTCCTTCCGTTGTGCGGAACTGAAACGTGAGTTTTAATATGAATTAATTCTCCAGCCCGTTTTAAGTTGATCATTATTTGCTCTAGTTCGCCTGTATGCTCGGAGCGAGTGGGCAGTTAAACGTGGCCGGGGTCGTCTCGTCGCCCCGCCACAGCGTGTGGAATGCTCCCCTGGTCGTCTTCAAAGGGCTTTTGTTCCCCGGCGCTGACGGTCCGGCCGTTGTTGATGGCAGGCCTCCTAACAGGGGGAGAAGGAGGGACAGGGGCTGGGCAGGGGGAGGAATCACAAAAGCTCTTTGTGATGCAGAGGCCCTTTTGAGTTTTCCACTTGCCCAACAAAGTCAAAAGGAGTTGGAGCTCTTTTAATGAATTTTTATTTTCATTTTTCGTCGTTTTTCGTGCATTTACACTTTTTGCAGTTTGTTTTTTTCCATCAGAGCACATGCCACACACTCACTCCGGCCACAAGCCTTCCATGTTTCCGACGCCAGGTTGGATTCGGTGAAAGGGCGGTGCAGCTGTGTGTCGGTGATAAACAGGGATGCATCATTAACATGAAACGCGCCGCTGCACGCGTGCCTGTGCGTCAGTGATAAGCCTGGTGGGTTTACCACCTGTTTCCTGCCTTTCATTCCCCGCTTCCCGTAAAATAAAACTCCTTCAGGTGCTCGGCTCAACACAAATTATTGGAAATTCGGGTGTGAAGGTATTTATTTTCTGCACTGCACACACCCCATACGCATGCAAAACAAGATAGGAGAAATTAATGCAAATAGAATTTGATCTGTCTTTCTTTCTGTCTTGAAGTTAATCTAATAGTTCCTTCTGTACCTTACATAGCCTTGTTGGGTGATCGGGGTACATTTTGACTGAAAGTGAAAGTGACGTGTTTGTCATTGTGAAACATGGCACAGCACGCGGTGCACACAACGAAATCAACCCATCAGTGGGCCAAGCAGTGGGCAGCCTCGATGGGGCGTTTGCTTCTGATTACAGGTCCATTTCCTTTCCCGCTAGGCCAACCGCTGCATAATGGACTTGTGTAACTGTATATGTGATAAATAAGGAATATGCAAAATTCCCATCAGTCCGGATTTGCCATAGTAGAACTCCCTGGGATCTAGATATTCAATGTGACACGTCCCCGTCTAGGGTTTGGGAAACGTGACTATGAAGGTGAGGGACAATGTGCCAAGTGGAGGGAAAGTGTGAACCACAGACGTTGTTTCTCCATTTAGTTATGGTCACTCAACAGTCTGCCAATAATGTAAATCCAGTATTTACCCACGGCCTTTTAAATGATCGGATAATAACATAAAATAAATCTGTGGGAGTGCCATCACCGCATTTTAGTCTCTACACAAGTTCAGAGTTTACGCCCTCTGAGACCTGGGTTCTAACCTGGGTGAGGTGACTCTCCTCTCATGGTCTTTGTCAAACCATTTCTGACAAAACTTCTGCATCGAAATAGCCTGCTTTTGGGAGGGGTTCATTCCGGCTTCAACTTTGAATTGATATCCCTGGTGGTAGTAGCCTAGGGGGTAACACACTCGCCTATGAACCAGAAGACCCGGGTTCGAATCCCACTTACTACCATTGTGTCCCTGAGCAAGACACTTAACCCTAAGTTGCTCCAGGGAAACTGTCCCTGTAACTACTGACTAATATAACTACTGATAAATGCTGTAAATGTAAATCCGCTTCTTGTGTAGCATTCCTGCAACCTGCAGTTCTACCACGCACCCCTCATCACAGCATGCAGAAGCTGCGAGATCCGCTTTGGGCCTTTGATATTCCCATTTGTTCTAGAGGGGGATGAGTCATAAAGGAACGCTAATACACATGCCGAGATCCCCTTGATGTTGAATCAATTAACAAGGCGGCGTCCTCTGCCTGAAGTGCGGCGCTGGAGACATGGTTAGGTGCCGTTCACGCCTTGACAAGGAGATGCCGCATTGAAGCGGAAAGCGCATTAATCCTGTTTGTGTTTGGTGTTTGGTGGTTTGGTGAGTCGTGTGATGAATCCACGGTGACACACAGCTGTGATCCATGGAATTAGTGGCTTTATTGAAGTCATTGTCATGTTGTTTCAGAAAACTGACTATGTGGGTGCAGGAAATGTGCTGTCGTTTGCATCCTTTTGATGCTGCAAGGAAAAAATGAACAGAAAAAATGAACAGAAAAGTGGCTAAGACAGCATAGCAAGACCATAGCTGCTCCTGTGAGCTTTGGTACCATTAATATTTTATGATAGTTGTGTGTAAAGATATGGAAATTGAGCACGTCTTCCATCCGACACAGTGTGGAGACTATTCTGTTCAACTACTGCCCCCTGGTGTCAGATGTACTGCCTGACACACAAACTCAAAACACAACCCGGAGGGAAGCATTTCAGATCTCTACAAAAAATAAGAAAAGCTAAAATCTCCATTAACGAGATGAAAGACATGATTTGTCTTGGGGGGGTGGGGTAAAGAAAACTACTAAAACCGTCTCGCTCCTTTTACCTAATGCATGCTTGTTTCCATGACAACAGGGCCGGCATCCTGTGTGCATATGCGGCCAATCAGCACCTGAGCTCCCAGCTGAAGAGCATGAGAAGGCTCGTCAATAGCAACCTGAGGGACCTGCACACGTTTGCCAACGACACGCCTGCCGTAAGAGGACCCCATCACTTCCTACTGAGCTGGGGAACAAGTGCACTCAAACCGTTCAAAAAGCTGCCAAAAATATCATATTTTCCATCCTTTTTCCTTCTTCCACTTAATACCAGTGTGACGAGCAGCACTCTCTTCTTTCTCTGCAGCAAATCGATTACCTGGTGTCTCAGTATTTCACTGCCAAGAAGTACGTCACTGCAGATTTGGATAGTAAGTACATACTGAATAAGAAATGGGATTCAGATCTCCAATCTGAGAGGTGTACCTGTTCCCTGTGATCGCTGCGTCACTATGTGTCACTCTCCAGATATTGGGGTTCTTCTTGGGGGACGCATATACGACGAGTTGGGGAAGGAGGTACGGCCTGCACTGGATGGAGTCCTAAACATGGCTGGAGGTACAGAATCCTTTGTATCATTTCTAATATCATTTCGTTGTTTCATGTGAAAGAAGGACATCCAAATCATTAATTGCGTGATATCAAAATATTTTGGACATTTACGCTTTTCTATATTACCTGTTCGTAACCAGGGTGTGAGAACACGCCCTCTGTACTTAGTGGGATGGTCGTCCGACAGTAACTCACTGTTGCCTCTAGTGGTACTCAGTGCTATTGCAGAACAGCACAAGACAGGATGCATTCAGTACTTTTCTTTCTTAAAAAAAGGTTTCTCATACTATTGATAATTTTTAGTTTGTACCGAATTTCTTATACACCAAATTCTTTAGTGTTAAAGGCTGATCATGGGCTTAAACGATTAGCCAAGTCAAAAACTAAGAGTTGATTTTAATTCTGTTTCAGGTAACATTTGGTCCCACTCAAAATTAGAGTAAAATTTGCACAATGGCCATAGTTGACTGTTTCCAGAGTTTATTCTACTTTATTTACTGTTTAACAGTGTTAATTATATCTAAGTGTTAAAAATATTTAACACTAATATGATTACACCTTATATAGTTATCTTTTACTCAATTTAGTTAAAAAATAACACTCGAATTTGTAATGATATATTAGAATCAGAATATCTTTATTGTCACTGTAACAAGTATGACGAAATTAGGTGCCGTCCCTGTGCCATAGAGGTATCTATATATATATATATATATACACTGCTCAAAAAATAAAGGGAACACTTAAACAACACAATGTCAATCACACTTCTGTGGAATCAAACTGTCCACTTAGGAAGCAACACTGATTGACAATCAATTTGACATGCTGTTGTACAAACGGAATAGACAACAGGTGGAAATTATAAACAATAAGCAAGACGTCCCATATAAAGGTTCTGCAGGTGGTGACCACAGACCACTTCTCAGTTTCTTATGCATTCTGGCTGATGTTTTGGTCACTTTTGAATGCCGGAGGTGCTTTCACTCTGGTGGTAGCATGAGACTGAGTCTAGAACCCACACAAGTGCCTCAGGTAGTGCAGCTCATCCAGGATGGAAAATCAATGTGAGCTGTGGCAAGAAAGTAAAGTGAAGTGATTGTCACATGTGATACACAGCAGCACAGCACACGGTGCATACAGTGAAATTTTCTCCTCTGCATTTAACCCATCACCCTGAGTGAGCAGTGGGCAGCCGTGTCAGGTGCCCGAGGAGCAGTGTGTGGGGACAGTGCTTTGCTCAGTGGCACCTCAGTGGCACTTTGGCGGATCAGGATTCGAACCGGCAATCTTCAGATTCCTTAACCGCTAGGCCACCACTGCCCCACTTTTTGAGAAGGTTTGCTGTGTCTGTCAGCGTAGAGTCCAGAACATGGAGGCGCTACCAGGAGACAGGCCAGTACATCAGTACATTATTTTTGTGTTCCCTTAATCTTTATGAGCAGTCTATAGTAAGGAAAGTATAAAAAAAGAGAAAGCTATCATAAAGAGGATACAAAAAGAGGCTCATACTGAACTGGGAGTGCAATGCATGCTGGTACTAATCCACACTGTATACAGTTGAATTTTCACTGCGTGTCTGTGGTACTGTACTTTGACATTTATCTCGGCTGTTAAAGAGAGTTAACGTTAGTATTACTTTGAAATATTGACACACTGACATATTTTACTGTGTGTGGTCAACCTTCTTCCTCACTCTCTTATTCTTCTTTCGCTTTTGGTCGGAAAGTCAAAGTGGAGAAGGCCATGAAAGGTAACAGTTTATATTGGGCCCTGGTTGGAATCCCTTGATCCCCCTGTCCATTTGTCCTGACCGTCATCCCCCCATGCGTCCACCTCTTCCCCAGTGTGACGTGTTGGCCAGCTTTGAGGAACAGAGAGAGGTGCAGTTTTTTGAGGGGATAACTGTTCATCAGTCTGCTTCTGGTGGTGAACAGACCCTACAGTTATAGGGCAGGAATAGACTGATATAAGGCGTGCGACTGTATGTATAAATGCATACAATTTAATCTGTGCTTGCAACTGTGTATGTGCATATCCTTGTGAGGTATGCATTGTACATACACACACACACACACACACACACACACACACACAAGGTCCTCGTGGTTGTGCATGTGTGTAAGTGGATTATAGAATGTTCTATGCTGTGTAAAGGTAACCTGTGAGATGATACTGTGTTCCTCAGCCATGCACGACACCAAAGAGGCTCTGGAGAACGTCAGCATGACGCTGGAGGTCCTGCAGGACGGCAACGTAAAGCTGCAGGTCAACCTGAGCTTGGTGCGCTCCAGTCTCAACGAGAGCCTCGACGACCCGGCCTGTGAAGCTGTCGCTCATATCTGTGGCCGCATACGCAGTTCCCTCGCACAGCTTGACATCAGCGCTAATTACTCCAGGGTAAGAGATAGACAGCCTGTCATGGAGCACCTGGCATCACAGAGGCTCTCAGTGGATCTCACTCTACATTATCAGTATATGAAAAATAGACAAAACTAACCTGGTATTCAGTATTCACTGTGGCCATGACATGAGGTAGGTAGTAGCCTAGTGGTTAACACACTCTGAACCAGAAGACCACAAAGTCACAGGTTCAAACCCCACTTATTAGCATTGTGTCCCCTAGCCAGACGCTCTGGATAAGGCCGTCTGGTAATTGTGAAAGCATACGTCACACGTATAGTGTAACGATTGGCTCATTTTATTACATATATGAGTAAATTATGTAATGTTCAGTCCCATGATGCTGCTGAAATGAAATGCGGCATTATTTTAATACTGACGTACAATGTGCTTTGGATTCTTTTTATTTGCTTGTGTTCAGTCTTTCACTGTTTTTTTTTTTTTTTTCCTGCTGCAGTTGCCAGATGTGGCCGATCAGCTGAACAATGTGAACAACGTCCTGAAGACGGACCTTGATGCTATTGTGCAGAGGGTCAGTCTCCTGCATGTTCTGCCTCAAAATGTGCATCCGTTGTGAAAAAAACTCCCCCTCTCCTTTTTTTTTACATTTTTATAGGGGTTTTTGTCCTTTAATAACACACCATCTCTAGTGGCTGAACAAACAACAAGTGTGGCGAGGGGTGAGTGTGAGACATTACAGTTTCAGTGATGGGAGGTTCAAATCTTCAAACAAGATGGTGTGTCAATTGCAAGCAAAGTAGCGGTCTTGGTTCTTATTGTTCTGTTTTTATTTTGAACTCTATTTAGGCATTAAAGACATGTTGGATGACATCGGCTCCAACATTACCATTTTGCCCAAGTTGTTTTCAATGCACAGTCCTTTGACCAACTTCACCATCTCCATCAGCCACGCACACTCCAAGATTGAGGACCTGTACCCTGAAATTGATCGTTATGATTTCTACAGGTAATGTCAGCTCGAGCCATAACCGGGCCGAAGAGGTTAGGCCTAAGGCCGACAGAATCAAACCCGAACCGACATGTACAACTTTTTAAAAGCCTGGCTTTCTTTGCATGCGCTACGAGTGCTTACCTAAGAGGGAAAGAAAATGAGCGGGTTTAAAACCTAATTGCCAGAAGCTACCCTCCGTTTCACCTTCTCAGCATCCATTTTCACATCTCTCTCATGAATTGCAAACTAAATTAACATATCAAAAAAACATTAACATTTAATAAAAAAATACATTCTCAACATGCTCAAAAACAAATGAACAAGCAACGAATCATAAAGGATAGGTGCTATAGATGTACTATAGATGTGAAAATGTGGGTGGTAGTAGCCTAGTGTGTAACACACTCGCCTATGAACCAGAAGACCCAGGTTCAAATCCCACTTACTACCACTGTGTCCCTGAGCAAGACACTTAACCCTAAATTGCTCCGGGGGGGGACTGTCCCTGTAACTACTGATTGTAATTCGCACTGGATAAGGGCGTCTGATAAATGCCATAAATGTTGGAAACACTGGCCTGCTCTATAGATCGGAGGTTCGTGTTTGCTGACCGCTCATTTATCGCACAAGCTTGACCAGACCCAACCCCATCCCGCCCCACCCCAACTCCT
Organism: Denticeps clupeoides; assembly: GCF_900700375.1. Lineage (NCBI taxonomy): Eukaryota > Metazoa > Chordata > Actinopteri > Clupeiformes > Denticipitidae > Denticeps > Denticeps clupeoides. The sequence goes on from NC_041724.1 coordinate 3,982,284, forward strand.
ACTGAAATGATCGGAACGTTTACAGCTCTAATGTCAGCCATTACCATCTACAGCCCAATCAGTTCAATGCCTGGTTCTAGGATGTTCAATTTGCCATCATAATGGCCTCACTTGCAGGTGGGTTGGCTGCATTACTCTCTGCTGCATGGTGGTGATGGTCCTGGCTTTCAACTACTTGGGGCTGCTGTGCGGCATTCTGGGATTTGATAGGCATGCCACACCCACAACACGTGGCTGCATCTCCAACACTGGAGGAAACTTGCTCATGGCGTGAGTACCCCAGTGAATCATGGGAAATGTTCTGTTGTAATGCACTGAACATAAATTACAAGGTGTGAGAGTGCTTTTTTTTTTTTCTTTAGTGGCGTTGGCTTTAGCTTCCTGTTCTCCTGGGTGCTGATGGCAGTGGTGACGACTACCTTCCTGGCTGGGGGAAATGTAGAGAAACTGGTGTGTGAGCCCTTCCACACCAAAGAGCTGTTTAAGGCAAGTAGATTAAAGACATTACTGGTATGCAAGCAGTACCCTCATCCCCACATCTAACAACCTCTTCATACGACATGGTACAATAATGTATTTTAAAATGTATTATCTATCTTTGAAATGGATATTGCTGGAGGGGAGTAAAACTTTATACAAGAAAAGTGTTATTTACCATGTTTCCATTGGAAGACACAGTTATAAGCAGAGCTAAAAATCTGGCCTGTTGGTGTCTCCCATGTTCAATAAATGAACCTCCCACCCTTTAACTTTAATTTACCACAATTGCTTACAAGAGAATCAAACAGAATTTTTCTTCTGAATTTTGTTCAGTCAGTGATTCGGCTCCTGAACTGGCTCAGTTTGGAAGATATCTTACTTTTATTGCTAGAGATCATATCTTTGCTTTGCTCATCTGGTCTAGTGTTTCTGCAACCACAGTATAATTCTGTGCAGGTGCTGGACACGCCGTATCTCATCATGCCTGCCTGGAAGAACTTCATCCCCGGCTACCTGTACAATGAACCCGACATGGACCTCACGATAGAGAGTCTTTACACGTGAGATGTTTTCAGTAAAAACTGAATTCAAAAATGAATCATATCTTTATGTTTTTTTTACATTCCCTTTTTTCAGAGACTGTGAGGAGAACCGAGGGATTTACTCGGCACTACACCTGGATAGAGTCTTCAACATCACCGCTTTCCTGAACTCAAGAGTGGTGGGTGTCCCAGATCCTGAACTTTACCTTAATTCCACAGAACAAACAAGATAATTTACCTTATTTTCTGTGCTGAATGAAGTGTTTGTAGGGGTGTGTTGCTGTGAGAAAACAGCAGCCTTTACCATGTGTCCATGGAGAGCCCATTAAAGGGAATGAAACAGCTCCGTCCTGAATGTTCTAGAACACTTTCTACTCCATTGTAATCATGTAATCATGTAACCATCATGTAATCAGAAGCCTCATGTCGAGGCTTCTGAAAGTATATTTAATTGATGCCTAGTGGGTATATATGCACACACACACACACACACACACACACACACACATATATGAATGCACTAAAAAGCCATCTTTTCCTGTGCTCTCCAGTATGCTAAGCACGTGTCGCAGAAGATTGATGGCATTCGAGTGGACCTGAGAGGCATCGTCCTGCTGGAGACGGAAGGCAGGAAGAACTTGGTGGACTTCACAGAGGCCGGCATCGGCGACATCAACTACGCCGCGTACCTGGAGGAGGTGAGCGTCACTAAGAGGGGCCGAGAGCGTGTAGACACAGTGCATGTGTGTACAGTGGGTTTTCACGCTGTGTGTCTGCTCGCACGCAGGTCAGTAAACGAGTTACTCGTGTCGACCTGCTCTCATTTGCCAGTGACTTGGAGGCCCAGAGCAAACAGGTGGTGAGTTGCACCAAACGATTTGGCAAATCCGTGTAAACCTGTGTAATTTGCATCTTTTCCATTCCGGTTTGGGCCACTTCTAATGTGGTCTAAGATCCTAAACAGGTCAGATTTTTTGCAACGTTTACACACTAAATGCTCACATCTCTATGTGCAAAAAAATCCAGATTGTCGATGTGATTTCATTGTGGCAAGTTTTGAGGCTTGTAGTTTGATATTATCTAAGTTAAGCAATGCAGCATACAGGCAGTCCACAATGCATTTTTGTCTTTTTATGAGCTGTCAATTAGACATCTATTCAAAGAAATCTTCATTGATTTAAATTATTCATTGATATTGTGCAAAGAAAGAAAAAGAAATAAATCAAATCATTAATTGCTACATTTCATTGTGTTTTAATTCTGTTTCCTGTCTGTCTGTGTTTCCTCCTCAGCCGAGCGGGAGCCTGCAGACATCTTTGAAGAACCACGTCAACTCCATCAGACAGATCCACGCTCAGCTGGCTGTTCCAATGGAGCAGTCTGTGGTAATCCATCATCCACCCTCTTTATACACAACAATCGGGCCAAAATGATATTCATGATTATTTTTATCAATATTGTAATCACGATAATTAAGCACAATCATTCATTATTTTAGGTAAAACTATTTTTTTTATTGCACTTTCTATTTTTAACATACAGTAAGTGAACAAGACTTTCAGATTTTTGGCTAGTGAACATTTTCTCACAATTTGAGGTTGCCGCTCAGTCTATGCTTTCGTCCCCCCGGTAGTTGGTTATTTTAAAGTAAATATCGGCGACAATCATCTTAATTCAATCATGGCAGCCACAATCGTGATCGTGATTAAAATTCAATTAATCGTGCAGCCCTAGGACACAATGGGTGGTAAGTGGGGTTTTGAGCATGTGACTTCACAGGTGAGTGTGTCACCCACTAGGCCAGCAGGCCACATATTATGTATGCTACACTTTTTAGATACATCAAAAGGACCCGAGTTACTCAGCATATTTAAGGTTCCTTTCTGATCGTTATCTCTCTCTATTCCTCCTAAAAATGTCGTCTTCGTTCGTGGGGCGCCAAGAAATATGTTAGAGCGAGGGTAAGATGCTGTCTTTGTCTCCTGTGGACATTTTAACACCATTGAGAGAAATTTGTGGTGAAATGTGAATGTGTGGAATGAAAAGCCAAAGTCAAATTGAGCCCTGGCTCCATTTGGAGCTTTTTGACTTTTCATTTTTCATCCGCTGACAGGCAGCGCATGATCTCGCCCGCAGGGGGTCAAAGCCACACCCGTGTCAAGACGCGCGCGCAAAAAGTTCATACCAAAGCGGGTCAGATTGGCGCATGAGGATGACCTCATTCCATTTGTTCTTTGGAACCCCGTTTATGTTTTGTGTTGTAGCGCCCTCTAGTTTCGACACTGATGTGGCATGTGAAGCAACTCTCACCGTAAGGAAAGATGACAGAGTGGAGTCAACGTTTACTTCCACGCATGTTGAAATACTACTTTCTAAATGATTTTAGCACTTTGTGAACACTCAATTTCATTTACAATTTTGTGTTGTGATATCAAGGGGTAAGAACCAGAGGACGGGTTTTAAGTGACATTTTGGGTTAAATATATCAAATGAAAAATGAAATCTCTTGACACACAATCGGTTGTGCCAAAAGGACACAAATAAACTGATTCAGATTATGTTATTTTTTGGCCCTGTAAGATACGCCCCTCTGGTTCTTGCATTTCACTCTGTGCTGCTGTTGGAACATTTTTCATTTACATTTAGAATTTTATTGCCTGAAAGGCCACAACAAATTACATGTTTCTGTATATGTGTGTGTGTGTGTTTGTATATATATACGAAAACATTGAATGACTGCACTTTGATCTTTTGTGTATATTTCCAGTGAAATATTCTATAACATTCCTGCAATTATTCCAATTACTGAGTTACAATATACACTGCTCATAAAATAAAGGGAACACAAAGTAAGACATCCTAGGTATGAATGAAGGAAATATTCTTATTAAATACTTTGTTCTTTACATAGCTGACTGTGCAACAAAACCACACAAAAAATAATTGATGAAAATCAAATTTATCAACTTTTGGAGGTCTGGATTTGGAGTCACTCTCAAAATTGGAAAACACACTACATGCTGTTCCAACTTTGATGTAATGTCCTTAAAACAAGTAGTGTGTGTGGACTCCACTTGCCTGTATGACCTCCGTACACCTGGGCATGCTCCTGATGAGATGGAGGATGGGATCTCCTGAGGGATCTCCTCCCACACCCGGACGAAAGCATCTGTCAACTCCTGGACAGTCCGTGGTGCAACATGGATTCAGGTGTGGGGAACGGGCGGGCCAGACCATAGCATCGATGCCTTCGTCTTGCAGGAACTGCTGACGCACTCCTGCCACATGAGGTCTAGCATCGTCTGGCATTAGGAGGAACCCAGGACCAACCGCACCAGCATATGGTCACATAAGGGGTCTGAGGATCTCATCTTCATTCCTAATGGCAGACAGGCTACCTGGAGGGTATGTGAACCTGCTTTCATCTGTGAAGAGCACAGGGCACCAGTGGCAAATTTGCCAATCTTGGTGTTTTCTGGCAAATGCCAAATATGCTGCATGTGTTGGGCTATAAGCACAACCCCCACCTGTGGATGTCGGACCCTCATACCACCTTCATGAAGTCTGTTTCTGACCGTTTGAGCAGACACATGCACATTTGTGGCCTGCTGGAGGTCATTTTGCAGGCTCTGGCAGTGCTCCTCCTGTTGCTCCTTGCACATGGGTGGAGGCACCGGTCCTGCTGCTGGGTTATTGCCCTCCTACGACCTCCTCCATGTCTCCTGATGTACTGGACTGTCTCCTGGAAGCGCCTCCATGCTCTGGACACTACGCTGACAGACACAGTAAACCATCTGTCCACATTGATGTGCCATCCTGGATGAGCTGCACTACCTGAGCCACTTGTGTGGGTTCTGGACTCCGTCTCATGGTACCACCAGTGTGAAAGCACCTCCGGCATTCAAAAGTGACCAAAACATCAGCCAGAAAGCATAGGAACTGAGAAGTGGTCTGTGGACACCACCTGCAGAACCCCGCCCTTATTGGGGACGTCTGTCTATAATTTCCACCTGTTGTCTATTCCGTTTGCACAACAGCATGTCAAAGTGATTGTCAATCAGTGTCGCTTCCTAAGTGGACAGTTTCATTTCACAGAAGCGTGACTGACTTGGAGTTACATTGTGTTCCGTTTATTTTTTTGAGTTATGAGTATGTATTTAAAGTTCACAGTGGTGGTGTTTTTGTCAGTGTTTGTGATGTAGTTTTGTTTTTCATATTAAAGAGTACTTTGAACCAGAGCATCAGATATCTGCAGGCAACGGCAGCAGATTTACCGGTACGCCTTTAAAATGTCATACTGAGCGCTACAATAAAAGCATTTTATGTCAATATTTAGTGTGCTTTGTCCATACCATTTTTTTCTTGTTTTCATTTGTTTTTCTTTAGAGCAAAGTGTCTGACGTCCTGAACACTGTGGATGTGGCCCAGTTTCTCATCTCCCACAATGCATCATTTGTTGTCAGTCAGGTAACTGCATACACATAATAATATCAAGAGATACGTGCTGTAATTTGACGTCGTGACAAGACAGTGGCATAACGCATTATGTGTGTTATTACAGGAAACGGCGAAATTCCGAGACACGATCCTCGGTTACATCAAGCAGTATTTAGAATGGCTAGTGAATGCGGTAAGAGTCGTTCTGTGCTTAACGGATGGTGATTATGTTGCCATAATTGTGGATGTGCATGCTCGTAAACTTCCAATAATGGCCCAGGGCCTAATGTTAAACCAAAATGACTATCAAATGACTCGGCTAGAGAGGGGAATATTTCCTTTTATACTAAATTAATTTAAATAAAACCAAAACCTTTCATCGGTTCTTTGTTACTTTGACTAGCACGATCGGGGAAGGAATGGAAGTGACTAGGCATGTAGGATGCGGGTAAGGTAACGGACCCGTAGTCGAATCCCGAGCTGGCAAGGTGCCACTAAGCAAAGGTACCGTCCCTACTACTAAGGGGATGGTTAAGTGCAGAGGACACATTTCGTTGTGTCACCGTGTGCTGTGACACTTAAAAAGGGGGGTTTGTGACCCACCAGCTAAGAATCTCCAGACAGCAAATTTCTGGTTGGTTGTTTGAAATCGCTCTTATTGGAGATGATTCCATGATTGAAAGTTTTAAGAGATGTGTTTCCATGGTTGCGTTGTCGAGTACCGCTGATGTTTGCTAACTCCACTGTCCTGCAGCTGGCGACAGAGGTGGCCGGGTGCAAACCATTCAGTAACATTGTGGACTCGCTGGAGATCGTGGGCTGCAGTTTCCTCATGGACTCAATGGTGGGTTTCAGCTCCGCTTGCATGCAGCAGGGCGCCGTGCGTCAATAAACATTCCGTGTTTTTTCAGAACACCTTCTGGTTTGGACTCGGAGGTGCTACCCTCTTCCTGCTTCCAAGCATCATATTTGCTGTCAAATTAGCCAAGTTTTACCGCAGAATGGACACAGAGGACGTTTACGATGAGTGAGTATCTGACTGAATCATTAAAAAATATGCGTTTAATATGCAGAAATCTATACAAACTGTAAATGTGCATCAGATTAGACTCTAGTTTGAATAATATGCATGTTGTATGAAGGTGAATCTATGAACTATGCAATACCAGTACAAAATCAATTTTAATGGCCAACTGTGCTATGTGCCACGATGCTGGTCTTTCTCTCGTCTTTCTGTTCTTGACTTTACTCTTCACTCTGCCTTTCTCTCTTGTCTCCTCTCTTATTTCTCTGCTGCAGTTCCTCTGTTTGTGGGACTTGGCATTTTACTTTGTGATAACCAATTCCTGCCACTTTTCCATCTCATCCATCCTTTCTGTTTCTATTCTCTGTCTGTGCGGCTCTTTGTATTCATAAGCAAATATTAATATATTTGTGCACAACCCTTTGTTTTTTTCCATTTACATTCAGCCATTCACTGTCATACAGTAATTTGTAATACATAGTGAATTAGAGACATCACCAAGTGTCCTGATCACAGTTGATGTGTTGCATGACTGGTGCCTCATCCGCGCCAACGCACACAGACCTTATGGTGCATAGGCTAACAATTCTGCAGCAAAGCATTAACAAGTTTGCCTGTTTTGTATCTTTTTAGCATTGAGACAATTCCCATGAAAAAGTAAGCTTTACCTGTTCCAATTCTTCTCTTTCTTTCCAAGTATTCCTTCTATTATGTTTACTTTTTCTTTTGCACATCTTTTGTACATAGATGTATAAATGCTAAAATTCTTGGTGCTGATTTTTTTAGCTGTATAATTTTTTGTTTCGGTAATGCTTCTGTGGTGGAGGGCCTTTTTTCTTTTTCCTATGCTGTGTTTCGGGGAAAATATCTTTCTTTTGCTTCTGTTAAATGTCAAGGGCTGTAAAACTGTCGTCACCTTAACGACGCCGACAATCCCTCTGAGTTCCTGCACGGTGTCAGTGTTTGATAGCATTTGAGATTTGTACCGTTTTATACACACAAGCTGCTGCCGATGCTTATGAATTATTATAACCAGGCTAAACCCGTTCGCTGCAGCTGTTTGAGCGCATGCCACATGTCACAAGTCATGTTCTGTTGTCTTTGTTTTCCACACATTTTAAAAATATATGTGTAAATGCGATGTTCTGTTTCAGTATGGAAATTGGTAATAATGGTTATCATAACGAACGTTTACAAGGTGTCCATAACCCTGTAATGGCAAGGTAAACAGCCCAAATTCTCACGTCTTGCATGCACAAGTGTTGGAAGCGAATGTGGCTCATGGGTTTTGGGGGGGAGTTCTTCTGACCTGGCTAATGATCTCAGCTGCCGGCACTAACCGCATGTTCTTTGCCTGCATGGGATCATGGGAGCATACTTAATGGATAATCGTTGTAATGAATGTTTTCTTGTGCGCTACAGAAACAAAAAATGATTTGGCTGGACTTAAGTGTCCAGATAGCAAAGACAGAGTGGGCCGGACCTATTGTAACGTTCGGGTGCGACCCAAACCTGGACATTTTTAATCAGAAAGAACAGTTTTTCACCGCGGCCATCATACGATTGTGGCCCCGAAGATTTGCTTTGCTACCTGGGCGACCACTTACCAGTTAATCACGCTGTACGTCTAACTGCATGTCCCTGAGCATGAGCCCTGGTTAAAGCAGCACTACGTCTGCCATTGCCGATTGGAATTTGCATGCTGTTGGCAAGAACAGGGTTAAATCACGACTTTTCCCCTAAAAATTATTTAAATATCAGTATAGCCCTCAGTTATGTAATCATCAGCGTTTATAAGAGACCGCATATAAGAGGCCGTAAAACGTACGTAGTGTTGCTTTAATCGTTGCTGCTTGTGGGTTGCAGGGCTGTGGGCGAGGTTTGTTGTGTTTAGCCCTTGCCTGCTCCTGACCTTTTCTCCCTCTTTGCCACTAGCATCCCCGCCTATGACACAATGACTCGCTTCCCGCGAGCCTCCGCCCCACCTCGACACGGCAACTGGTGAACCACCGCTGGATTTTTTTTATTTCGTTTTTTTTATATATATATATATATAGAGAGAGAGAGAGAGATTTTTTTGGTTATGCTCTGTTCACCGGTTGAAGAAAGGTACTGATGGCCAAACTCTTGGACTCTCATCTGCCCCTTTTCTTCTTCCTACTAATACATAATTGTTGTTTTTCCTTTCTTCCGGCATGTCTGTACTCACCTGACCTTAAATTTAACATGTTGAAATTAAATGAAATGAATTGGCTAGTTTACGCTCACACATGCGCTTGAGGGTGGGCATGTCGGAGACATTTTACGACATTAAAGCTGCTTAACCCGCTGAGAACCCAACAGATTCAGATTCAGATTTGATTGGCTCAACATTTTTTAACTTTCTATCACAAGCAAGATGAAGTAATGGACCCATTATTCCATTTTGGTGGCACATGACGTCTCCTTATCGGAAGTGAATGGGAAACGTTCCGAGCCTTTTTCTTTTCTCTGTAATAGTTTTAAATATGCATTATAACATGTAAGGTGTCCAATCAGTTTATTACACTGATGGCCCGTGCACTTTAAATCGATTGACAACCCCAAGAGCGAAATATGTCTAGATTTACTGTAAATGTTCAACTTTAAACTAACTAACGTACCAGTATGTCGGTTAGTTTTTGGTGGGTTTTTTTTGTCTCACTCCTGTTTTGTAATTGTTTGTAATTTCTGTGCTTGTTCCTGTCTGCTCTGTCTGTGTGTTTGAACCGGCAGTGGGGGTGGCCTTTTGGCTGATTGCCTTTTTTCTCTTTTTCCAGTGCCATTGAAAACTGGAACTGAATTATCCGCACTGTTGTTTGTAAGTACGTTTGGACTTCCGGAACTCCGAAAACTCGATTATGACCAATCACGTAAAAGATACTATTGTAAAAGAACTAGAGTGCTATAGGGTGCTATTTCAACCGTGAAAACAATAAGTTGAACACTGTAGGCGATAAAGCTTAAAGTACTGGATGCCACGCCCTGCTCTGCTAAATGTCAACAACCTTTTTCATTAATGACATTTCCTAATTTAGTCGTTAAATGGTAATTAATGATATATAAGATCTGATAAAGCATAAGTGTTTTGTAACCGCTTGGAAACTAGATATGAATTCTTTTTCATAGTCAAGCCCCTCTCACAGCTTTCTTTTTAAAAAGCAAGTTCTGTAATAGCTCGTTGTTTTAGTATAACAATCACATTTTCCCGTAAAACTAAATATATTGTTCCTTTTGCTTTTACAGATTGGACATTTCCCAAACCGCAGAAACCCGCTGGCGTCCGGACGAGGTTTCTGTCTGCACCTCAGGCGCACGGGATCCACATTCACCCCAAATTCTCAAGGCACGCCCACCCGTCCTGCTGCCCCATCTTCTCGGAGGATTTGCCCCGATATGCGGGTGGAACGTCGCTGTTCACTGCTGAATTAACCTGCAGCCTACGGGCACGCCGTGACTTTTTATTGCAAAATTCAAAAAGCCCCAGACACATGAAATGGGTGGCTGGAAATAAAAAAAGAGTTCTTAATGTATTCTTTTTTCTTTCCTTCCCTCCACTGAGTCAGCAGCTCACACGTTGGGGCGAATTAGTCGTACGGTGGTCCGTACCAACCCTTCATACACACATTTTACCCCTGGGGACAACACTGTCGTTGCCTTCACAAATATAATTTTTGCATCTTTACAAAAAATGATTAAATCAGTGCTAGTGGGTGATTTAAAATCATTAATTAGAATTATTATCCCATGCACTATGTTCACCTTTGTTAATTAACATAATTTTGGGCTTCTGTTAGCAGATGCTGTTTGAAGCCAGAAGCTAGTTCTGTTGTAGGTTCTTCTGAGGTCTTAGTTTTAGGCCTAGAATGGTTCCCTGTTTTATTGAAGGACCATGTAGTGGTGTGGAAGGGGAATGTACTGTACATGTGAAATATTTGTATATTACAGATGTTGTGCTTACGTGGATTTTTGTGAGATCTCGTTATGTCTCATCTCCCCTCTGTCTGATGGAGCCAGTCCAGCACCGCGGACATGAGAGGGTCTTTCTCATCTGCTGCGGCTCTCTAGAACCTGGCAGTGTCAAACGCTCCGCGCCCACCTGTCCTCGGTTCTCCGCGAGGAACCCGAGGAAGCCCTTGCGCCGGACCTTCGGATGCTGAACCGCTGCGTCTCACTCGCCGTCATTCGGATTCTGCTGATGCTCGTTCACGTCCCTGTTATCTGAGTGAAGGTGTACAAATTGTGAATAAAATGACAACTTTGAGTTTGTTTCTTTTTCATGCTTTTTTTGTTGTGATTGGGCCACAGATGGAATCTGGGTTTTGCTTAAACCAAGTAACAGTGTTTGTTGGAATATTTTTTACTCATGAAGACACAACTGCAAGAGTCTTAATAGAAATGAAATAGCAGCAGTGAGTAGAATCAAATTAAATAGATTATGAAATAAATTTCATGGTCTGTTTTGCTATGATCAGACAAAAAGGCATGCACCCTCTAAAAAAAGTCAAACTTATACAAAGTCAGTTGTGGCGCAAAGAACACACAGAACTCCAAACTTTATTTACATTTATGGCATTTATCAGACGCCCTTATCCAGAGTGACTTACAATCAGTATTACAGGAACAGTCTCCCTGGAGCAATTTAGGGTTAAGTGTCTTGCTCTGGGACACGATGGTAGTAAGTGGGATTCGAACCCGGGTCTTCTGGTTCACAGGCGAGTGTGTTACCCACTAGGCTACTACCACCCTGCGCGTGTGCGAGACCAACACAGTTTTATTTTGCCACACTGATACTGGACAGTTATAACAAAAATACATGTTTCAGTGAAGGGATTGTCATTGTGATACCCTGCAGCATGGCACATATGCACACACCGAAATGTGTCCTCTGCTTTTAACCGTCACCCTGGGTGAGCAGGTGCTCAGTGGCACCTTGGCGGATCGGGACTCGAACTGGCAACCTTCTGATTACCCGCTTCCTTAACTTCTAGGCCACCACTGCGTCTTGTAGTTTCCATGCTGTCTATCGGCATTCATTGACTGTCATGGCTGCCCACCGCTCACTAAGAATGGTGGTTAAATGCAGAGGACATGTTTCACTGTGTGCGGTGTTTCACAATGACAATCACTTCACCTTCACACACTTCCTGCTCACACCTTTTAGCTTCAGCCTGCTGTGCAGTTCTCTGGGTTGGTTAATCAGACCAAACAAGACGAGAGAAACTGACCGGATGGAAGATGGAAGACGTTAAAATTGATATTTGCTGCTTTTTGCAGAACCCCTACACCAAACTGACACGGCGAGAGGGACAGCGAGGACAAGCGAGCTGCAGTGGCTGTTAGCGGAGGGTTTGTACGAAATTATGCTCCATGAAAAACCAAGGATTTGTCCAGTTTTAAAGGCAGACATGATGTGATGAACATCTGCAATAGTGTCACATTAATCTAACACACTTTTTTTGAAGGGGCTCCATCATCTCGATCGGCACGTTTTCTTATTGTTTGTAGAAAGATGAAGATTTATGCTGTTTATCTTTCCCATGACGGCCTTTTATTGACACACCATCAGACACTCATTTTGGCCACAGAGCTCCCATCAGACGTTCCTCTCGGGCCGTAATTACATGCTACGTGGCCTAAATTTGCGCTCCCTCCCCGCATGTTTATTCTGTCTATTTTCCCCATTTTTTGAATGCCTCAGGATTTAGTATTTCAGTAAAAACGCTGTTTTGCTCCTCGTTTTTAGCAGGAAAAAAGGAAACGAGTCCCCATCATCGTGCATCCTTCGGTTCGCCGCAGCACTCTGGCAAACCACCCGATGTTCGCGGAGAGCCATTTACCAACAAGGGCCCCCTAAAAAGCTGCGGCCGCGGCCTCCTGATGCCACATTGTTCTAGTGGGTTTTTTTTTTTGTTGTTTTTTTGTTTTACCCGCTTTCAGTGGAGCGTGATTCCGATTCTGAGCTCAAACACCCTAAAGGCGAGGAAACTTGAGCAACGTCGCCCCAATATAGATGCTGTGTAGAATTCGGCACACTTTATACAATGTTCACTAAATTGGTTCCATGTGTCCATAACATCAAGAGGGGTGTGTGTGTGTGTGTTTGGGATAAATAGCAGAGTTTGGACTCTGAGAGGAAACAGACACAGTTCGACTGCATCATGCAGAGCAGCGTGGGTGCCCTCCTCTTCCTCACCCACTGCCTGTGGGCGGCCGAGGGTCAACTGACCCACGCAGACCGGGTCTGGGCCGATCCCATCAGGTTCCTCACCAAGGCCCGGGACGCCTGCACGATGAGCTTGACGGGCCAGCGGGACCTCACCAAGATGCGGGTCCACTGCCGAGGGCCGAAGCGCGAGTACTGGTGCGAGTACGAAGGCCGGCCGCAAGCGTGCCGCTCCTACAGCAAGAACCCGCGCCACTACTTCACCCAGATCATGTGGGACCTCCGCAAGCTCCACGACGCGTGCCAGGCCCGCCGCACCATCAAGCCTCAGATGTGCAAGAGGGCACCGGACGAGGCGCAGATGGTCTTCACGGCCTCCTCCGCTTCCGGCCCGTACAGAGCTCCGCCGACCAGGCCCCGACCGTTCCAATACGGCGCCACCACGACTCCTGGCCCGACACACCCTCCCCCGCTGACCGAGGCCCAGAAGCTTGCCCAGGAGAAATGCTGGAAGTCCTTCTACCGCGTCTGCGCCTTTTTTATCGGCCTCTTCCGGAACTGAGAGCGGGGAGGTGAGTTCTGAACGTTTGCTATAAATACAGACATTTGCTGTTCTTTCGGGTTTTTTTTATTAATTTTTTGTTGCAGGTTTTTTTTTTTTTTTACAGACATTATGTTTGAAGACAGGTGGATCGTTCGTCCCTCAGTTGTGGAAAAGAGTTCGGCAGGGAATGGATGAGATGCTGGGACGTGTCCTGCAGTTGGTGCCACGCCTTCTTCTGTTTTGCTCGACATTATGAAATATCTTGTCTAGAGCTTGAGAACATTTATTGGCTATCGAATAAATAAATAAACTGAAAATACGACAATAATGCAACAAAAATGACACTTAAATAATAAAATAATCATAAAATAATTGATCTGATCATCATGTTGTAGACGGTGTATTTGTGTTTCTATGGCTGACACAGAAGTATAAAAAAAAAGTTGATATCTTTTTCCACATCTGAAATCAATTTACCTGAAAGACATTTTCCTTCTTTGTTACCATGGTTACTGACATTAAATAAATAACCAGGTATTCTATAATGAGAACCATGGCGTAGATTTGGGAAAGCATACATTTTCTATGATTTATGTATTTATATTTGAAATGCCTATTAATGTAAATGTCAAATGATTATCTTGCATTAATGTGCATGTGTTTATATGATTATGTATAAAGGTTTGAATACAAACATATTTGCTTATTATGTGTGTTTTTCCCTTATTTCATACACTATTCAGTAAAAGTTGCAGATGAAGTGTGCTCACAAAATGCAAATCAAAGATTATATCCTGTACCTCCTAGAGCACCTACTGGTTCTATAATATGTATAGATTAATGGGGTTGTGCTTTATTAAAAGCACCAGATATTGTGCTTCTATGATTTTGCATTCTGCTTCTCAAGAACACCAAATTTTGCACAATAAAGAGTTAACCCCCCTCCCCCAATCCCGACCTTGACCCACAAAAATATGAACACCACACAAGGGTTAGCCAAAACTAATCCAATATGAAAAAACTATTCTTGTTAAATTTGCATTGAAAAAGGCTTTTAGGTGGCATTGTATAGAAAAAATGGTTAAACCTGGAGTCTGCCTAAAATATGTGTTTTAGTGGCATTTGGCCAGGAGGGGGCCGTCGTGAGCCGTCCGGACATTCCAAAGCCACCCCAGTCACTCCGGAAAACAGCTTTATGATTCTGTAAAATATGACCGCCTGAAGTAAACAAAATGTTCATAAAAGTCTGAAATATGCAGCATGTTTGAAGGCCGAGCCAAACGAATGCACTTCACATTGCTGCAGTTTAATAAAGAATAATAAAAAAAAGGCCAGTCTCTTCCCAGAACGCACTTCACACGTCACAAATGCACTTCACATTGCTGCAGTTTAATAAAGTATAATAAAAAAAAGGCCAGTCTCTTCCCAGAAATGGCTGTGAAAGAAATGCAATGTCTGACTGTACTGCGAACAGCACGTCAAGGCCCGGTGATGTGCGCCACATTCATTTTGTTCTGTAGTGTTAGTGTATTAAATACATATATCTCAGTCTTTGATGGAGAGCGAGAGAGAGAGAGAGAGGGCGAGAGAGGGCGAGAGAGGGAGGGAGGGAGGGAAGGAGGGAGGGGGTCTATAAAAAGCTCCTGAGCACTTTCAGGTGTTCCAGAGCAATAAAAGTCTCCCCTGAGCGCCTCCTCCGACTCTGTGAGCAGGTAAGCGAAGACGCCATCGGCAGGTGAGGAGATGTCCTGTCCGCAGTTCTTATGCCATTTCTTTGCATTCTTTTGCATTCGCAGGCAGATGAAGAGACGATGCCCTGGAAGAACGCTGCTCTGCCGCTGCTGCTGCTGCTTGTCTGCCTCAGGGCAGAAGGTCAGAGGTCAAGAAAGAAGGGACGATCGGGGGGAAGCTTGAGAGGAGACAACCCAGAACCGGAATTTTCCACCCCAGGCCCCGCTGGGAATAAGAATGGACCAGGGTTGGAAGTGTTAAGGGGAAGATTCTCTACCTGGGATAAATACCAATGCAGATGGGCTATAAGAGACAACGGCGGGCTTGCGGTCAAATGTAAAAAAAACGGGGCTAAAGGCGTGGCCTGTGAGTACACCGCTAATCCACGCTCGTGTCCCGAGTACCTGTCCAACCCCAGGGCGTACTGGAAGCAAGTTGAACGCTCCCTGAAGAGGCAGAAGAAGATCTGCCAGGGCGACGCGTCTCCGATCAGGACGAGGATGTGCCGGAACGCCGGAGACGAGGCGCATTTCAGACTTCACAGGTTAACCCCTGGCTCTCCGGAGGAGGGGGAACCGTGTCCACACAGGATGGACAAGCACAAGCTGTCCGAGGAGTTCTGCAAAAAACAGTGGTCCTCTTTTTGCACCTTCTTCTTCTACATGATTCAGAATGATTGTTAGCGTCTCATGACTGAACACGACAAATGAGATTTTGGTTCAATGTTGTCAAATATTTGGATTAGGTTTACTGAGTATACTGCCATTAAAGTATTTACTAATGTATTCAGTTAAAATAGACTTTTTTGCAGCATTTATGGGTGGTGAAAGTGTCAACGTGAATAAATTACTTATTGACCATCGCCCATCTGAGCTTGCAATGCAGATTCAGATATTTCTTTGCATTGTGGCTGATGTATTATATAACAATTCTCTTATTTAAAAATGTAACTGTGTTGCAAAATGCAGTATGAGTATGTTGAGTATGTTTCGCCCGATATTTCAGGCAATAAATGAATGTTGTTGTAAAGGTGAACAAGCGTCCTGTAGATGCCCTGAACGTTCTAAAAAACAAGAATATTTTCGTGTACACGTCGCAATGCAGTGAAACTCCTTGGAGTAGCGCAGGTTTTATTTCAGGGTGTGAAGCGGTGGGCAACATCATACCGAACAACACCAGACTGCAAAAGCTACAGTAGGGATTGGAATCAATTATTGGAATAATTGTACAGTTCAATGTGTGTAAGGAACTGGGCTGGTGGTAGCCTAGTGGGTAACACACACGCCTATGAACCAGAAGACCCAGGTTCAAACCCCACTTCCTACCATTGTGTCCCTGAGCAAGACACTTAACCCTAAATTGCCCTCGGGAGGGGACTGTCTCTGTAACTACTGATTGTAAGTCGCTCTGGATAAGGGCATCTGGTAAATGCTGTAAATGTGAATGTAAATGGAACTGAAGGGAATAGTAATGATCTCTAATGATCATGAATACCTGACGTGTTTTTAAAAGGACGCTGCTGCCCTGAGGGTGCACAGTTCCTCTGACACACACACACACACACACACACACGTCCAGAGTGGACAGGACTATTAGTCACTGGCTTCGTTAATCACAGAATTATTTAGCCATTAGTTAACATTGCCCCTGCTGGTGGTTTTTACCTGACATGACAAGTGCCAAAACTAGCTGGTCAACCAAATTAACCTGGTCAGGCAGCTTTTACTTGGACTTATCTTGCATCTACGTGCTGAAGGCAAGAACTAAAGTTAAATATACAATAATATATAATACAACACACTGTATTTTCAACATACTGTCAAACACACACAGCAGCTGTGAATATTAATCTAGGATCAATAATCTGTTGTACCAGGGAGCCTACGGTACGCTTACCATAGTCTCACAGTCCTCAAAATGTGTGGTTATGATTATTATAGGACATGATATGTAGTGACATTGCACCATGATTTCATCTCTTTTATGGACACACCATTTCCGTCTCTGCATCCTCTGCACACTGGCGGGACGTTCCAGACGACACGTGGACAACGTGAAGACTTTGGAACCGCGGCGGCTCTCCAGATAAACAACAAGGTGAGTTTTCTGATGTCACTGCCGCTGCACGGCAGAAAAGCTTCTGCAGACGTTCTTCCACCTTGAAGGAACCAGAGGATTTTCCCTCCTTAGCAGCTCTTGCATAAGAGTTGACGGGAACGCAAGCGGCTCGAGAACGCAGTTCGGGGGGAGGCGACGCCTGAGGCAGATTATTTGGAACTAGGAAACTGGGCCACATCATTGCCGTTGGATTATGGCGGTGAAAAAGAGTTCAAAGGTCACGCGGCTGCATTCTTTACCTGACCCACCCAAGGCTGCAGACATCATGGTCACAAGACTGATAAAGTTCTTACATGGAAGGTCCTTGTCATCGGAAGGTGATTCATCATAACTCCTTTATTAGTATGTATGGGAGGTAAACCTGGAGAAGAAAGGTCAGCTCATGTCTGAACAATCCCCCGGCGCGGATTCTTGCCGGATTCCGCCTGGCACTTCCTCCAGGCCCACAGTGGGCGGGGCATGGTGCATGATTGCCATGTGGACTGAGGTGGTCCGATTCCACACCCTGCACGCCCCCGTCCTCCATTGGCTAGCGTTCCATATTAAAGAATTCCTGAAGAGGGTTCAAGAGTGGGATTTGGGGAAAACTGTGCCAGCTGAGGGGCTTTAAGGTTTAAGGCCAGAGCTGGTGCTGGGTTTATTTGAAGTCATTCCCACACACTCTCTCCCTTAAACAAATCATTATTAGCAGTTTAGGTCAAGTAACTTTAATAATTAAACAACACATTGTATGAAATATTACATAGACAATCTCCTATTAGAACTGCAGAATTACAGCCACTTTGATCCAGTCCCACAATGAGATTTCCCAGGATGCACCATTTCGGTGTCTGTAGCTTTAAATGCTGATGAGGAGCAGAGAGGTGGGACGAGGAGGAGAATAGAAGTTGAGCGTAAATGATGTCATTCACCAACCACAATGTTTGGTGAAGACAGGAAGTTGTGCAAGAACCAACTGGTCCTGCGTGACGAAACAACAAAAAAATTAATTTGTGCTTGTTTTTACATCCAATCATGAGAAACTGCAATGCTTCACATGTTTGGAAGCCATGATGGTCAGTGGAGTTACTTTTTTATGGGAGGGGAGGGAAATTCTCTGAGCGGAAAAAGCCAGAGAAACGGGAGGTAACCTTTCCCCTTATGATGTCATAAGGGGACAAAATCCAGATCCGACCGTCTGAGCTGCCGCTCTCTGAATGGGGAAGAAGAATGAACAAAGCTCTCTTTACACCTATCACCTTTTCTAGCCACTGCGGGACCATAGACAGGCTGGGGGAACTCGTATTGATGTTAAATAATCTCACAAAGTGACATATTTATAATAGGGGACCTTTAAAAAAAACTAATACATTTTGACCCCCAAACTTGCAGGGTTATGTGCAGTCTTGACTCCGACCCTGAGAGATGTCTAAGAACTCAGTCTCAGCGACACTGGAAATTAAGATTAAGCAAGAGACAAATACTGGGCACCTATTCAACTGTAATATCATTACATGTCCCCTTTGACATGTAAATAAGTGAATAATAAGAAAGTGTTCAGCATAAACCTTCAGGAATGTTGGAAACAAGAGTGTGAACCTCACGCGTGTTATTTCATACTCCCACATCTTCAGTTTTGTTCTATAAAGTAAAAAAGGCAAGACCCATAAATGAGTAGGTGCATGTACAGGGGTGCATGTACAGATCAGACTTGAACAGCAATGCAAGCAACACTTTCCTCCCAACGCTAGAGAGACCTGGGAATTTCAGTCAATGCATCTTTTTAACTGCTGCATAATTGCGCCATCTGGCGGCAACAGACGGAGACCAGACCACAGTGGGGAGGAATTATTCTGTTTTATTTGCACACAGGACAGTGACAAGTACAACTACAGAAAATACCCACAGGCAGATTTCAAGTCTGTCTCTGTTTAGTTTTAAGGATCAATCAAAGATACTCGCTTAGAAAATATTACCATGAAGACATATACTGTCACTGTTCACAAATCAATATCAAACTAATTCAAACAGAGCCACGCAGAGATAACAATTTGTGTCTGAGAGGGAAAAAAAAAGGCGGGTCTAATCGTTCCCGCCAGAGAGGTAGAGCAGGGCCTTCTGGTAATCTCCATCGGTGTCCTCCTGCACGCCGTAATGAAGTCCCCAAGTGACGCGCCGGCAACAAACACAAAGCAGATGCGACAGGCAACAATAAAACCAGAGATTAATCTCAGCCTGAAAACACACACACACACACACAGCACCGAAGTGCAAACAGTCCTCACAGGCACTAATTACCATGAGTTACGGCTCATTTAAATTCTCTCACGGTGGAGTTGCTGCAGAGATTAATTGCTAAACCTTGAAGACTGAAAGACTTCAGAGAAATTCTAAATAAGCTCTAAATTCTCTGTTCTCCGTCGTTGTCCCTGGCTGGTGGGACAACTTGCCCTCCTCCATTCGACTAGCCCAGACTACCACCACCTTTAAGAAGCAGTTGAAAACCCGCTTATTCAAAAAGTATTTCAGACAAATCTAACACTTACACACGCACACACACTGCACAAAATAATACAAATATATATATATATATATATATATATATATATATATATATATATATATATATATATATATATATATATATATATATATATATATATATATATATATATATATATATATATATATATATATATAAATAATGTTTTCTTCATCTAGCACTTAACAATCTCTGAGCATGCTCTTTGCTGACAAGTTAGGCCTTATCAGGGCCCTTAGTTTTTGTAAACTCAAAATTCTATAGAAATGGAACGAGAATTGCTGGTGTCTTCCTCCTGTAAGTCGCTTTGGATAAAAGCGTCGGCAAAATAAAGTAAAGTAAAGTAAATTCTGGAGTTACGGAGAAACCCCCTGGTCCAAAAAGGAGGGCGAATGGGTAAAAGAAGCCGTGGCGTCCACACAATCACCTGTATGCTTGAGTAGAGTGAGCAGCCGTAGTTCTTCTTAAAGTATGCCCTGATGTCCAGCATGTCCACCTCGCTCCTGGACACCATGATCCGGATCAGAGTCTCGTCATCGGTCCCGGCGCGCTTCGCCCGGCGGGAAAAAAAAAAAAGCACGTTCAGAACAACAGAACGTCGCATGTAACGGTGAACAAGGGCTGCCGGTTTTAGGGAATAGGGACGTACCCTCATAGACTCGCGGAGGCATTCTGCAAAGTATCCCGGGATGCTTCTGGCACACTTCACTACACAGGCAAAAATGACACAGCAGACGCTTTTTATTTCAATATTATGTCTACAAAAAAACAAAAAAAATTTCAATTCATGGTGTGCTGGTTAGTTCATGGGGCCCTACTGGTCAGGACATTCGCCTCTGAACCAGAAGACCACAAAGACCCAGGTCCAGACCCTGCTTACTACCGCTGTGTCCCCGAGCAAGACACTTAACCCTGAGTGTCCCCGGGGGGAGACTGGCCCTGTCACTACTGATTGTAAGTCGCTCTGGATAAGGGTGTCCGATAAATGCCAAACCACCATGTTTGCACTTGCACAGCAAAAATGAATTATTTATTTGTATTTAAAGCAAATTTAGTCAAATCACGCAAAAAATGGGGTGAGTGAAGTTTTCTTGGTGGGAATTTTCAAAACTAGATCCTAATCTAGAGGCAAGCTTTTACCTTTTTCTTTTTTTTATATTATTACCTGCCAACTACCTCACTTGTCACTTTGTCACTTTAAACTTACCTCTGTTGCACTACATGGTTTTGCACTCTCCACCATGCCCTTATTTGTATATGGTGTTTTTAAAATTGTATATTGTGTTTTTTAAAATTGTATTTATACCTTTGTATTCAATGTTACTGTTTTGTATTTAATGTTACTTGTATGGGTCTGAGAGTAACGTAATTTCAATTCTATGCATGTCCTGTACATGTGGCAGAATTGACAATAAAGCTGACTTTGACTTATCTAAATGTGACGATTATTGTGATCTTGTAACATAAGATCACAATTTTGTTGTTCAAAATGTGCATCACAAATGCTCTATATATGCATATATATGCCCGACACCCCCACCAGAGTTGTTAGTCAGTTTTTTTCAATTAGAGCAGCGTTCCAAAATCTGACGCCTCTTGGGGTGAGTAAACAGTTGTTTGCGATATTTAGCGTTTATTGATTTGCATATGTTGTGTAGAGTTAGCATCTCCTCTTTTTCCCCCAAACATGTCCAAATAGAGCTTTAAGGGGCTGGTAGTAGCCTAGTGGGTAACACACTCGCCTATGAACCAGAAGACCCAGGTTCAAATCCCGCTTACTACCATTGTGTCCCTGAGCAAGACACTTAACCCTAAATTGCTCCAGGGAGACTGTCCCTGTAACTACTGATTGTAAGTCGCTCTGGATAAGGGCGTCTGATAAATGCCGTAAAATGTAAAAAAAAAAAAAAAAAAAAAAAGACTTGTCTGGGTCATTAAACGCTTATGATTTAACTTTCTGGCCCTCTTGCATTTTCCTTGTCTGGGATGGAGCCGCTCTGACCCGCTGCGAGCAGCAGGTTCTCCAGGTTCCCGGTGCACTCGTCCTTAATGCTCTCCTCAATCTCGCAGCCGGCGATCGTCCTGTAAACGTCGAACACTGCAAGAGACGGGGGAAAGCGCGTGAGGCCCGATGAAGCGGCGCGGCCAGAGGAAGGGGCGTCGAGCGCGTGCGCGCACCTTTGCGGAGGTGCTCGAAGCTCCTGGTGCCGAGGATGTTCACAAACTTGTCCTCATCCGTGCCAAACTTCTCCTCACCGGCGGCGAAGAGGTCCTGAGAAAGGAGCCCTTATCAAAGCGTTTATTCCTGGGACGCTGATGTAGGTCAGACCGCTGGCGTCGTCCCCTTTGGGACGAGTTTGATTGACACCGAGCGCCGTTTTCGTTTGTAAGCAAAGCTCCACTCAGCGGTGACTTGTACCGTGTCACGGCGATCTGAGGAAGCCGCACTAGTCACTCCTTCCACGCTTTCTAAATTATTCACGCGGCGTCTGGCGCGGGTCTCTTACCTTGGCGTCCCGCTCGACCTGCCCTTCGTCCACACCTTCTTCTCTGTCTCCCTGAATGGAGAGAGTCGGGGCCAGAGAAAAGGTCAGCCTGTCACTTCGGTTAAGAGGTCCTGGGTGGTAGTAGTCTAGTGGGTAACACACTCGCCTATGAACCAGAAGACCCGGGTTCGAATCCCACTTACTACCATCGTGTCCCTGAGCAAGACACTTAACCCTAAATTGCTCCAGGGGGACTGTCCCTGTAACTACTGATTGTAAGTCCCTCTGGATAAGGGCGTCTGATAAATGCTGTAAATATACAGGGACAGGAGCGGATTGACAAGTGCAGACCCAACCTGGCAACCCCTTGGATATGGAGTTGCTGCGCCGAGCCTCCGGAAGGCCATTTTATACCCTGTCGGCACCTTTAATTACTCACCACCGCCCCATAACCCCATATTTCTGGTTGCCGACCTGACGCCCGCCTCTGCTCACCTGCAGGAGTATGACCAGGAGCTGCTGGTAGTGGCCGGAGGTGTCACCCATTATGTCCTTCTCCAGCTTCCCGCTGTGATCTGGGCGGGGAAACATGAGACCGGAGGTCAGAAGATTGCTTGCACTTCTCTCTGGCAGGAGGACGCTAATGATGTCAATCAGCCTAAATTGGACGAGTCCTTCTTTTGTGATACACCTCCGTCTGGCATCCAATTAGTCCAGACAAGGGATGCTGTTCCCTCTCCAGTGTCTGTATCGGGTGGCCTCTGTGGTCTTTTTTTCTACTCTTGCCCTGGTGTTTTGCTAGATGATCCCTCAAGAACCTTAAGAGGGACTCAAATTTGTCTTCCCCAAAGAACAGAACCTGCATGCGTAGCCCAACAGTCGTCAAAATGGTCAGTTGTTACTCTGATGTACTGTATGTCTCTCCAAATTGGGGGGCTTCTGCTGTGATGGCAGCATTTCACACTCTTGGCTCCTCTCCACCCCCTTAAGCTGGACGGTGTCCAACGGTCCTCAAGGTTTATGGTGAACACTTTCGTATCGTTCACATCTCATCAAGCGACTAAATACAAACTCTTAATACGTTTCTCGCGTCAGATTCTTCGGAATGGCTCCGTAAGTGCCACAGAGTTGGTGCATCCATACTTTGGCCTGGTAGTGTGATCTTGTAAATTCATGTGATCTTGTGATCTTGTTCTTACAGCATTTGATAGTAGCCTACAGCGGGTGATAGTAGCCTAGTGGTTAACACACTCGCCTATGAACCAGAAGACCCAGGTTCAAATCCCACTTACTACCATTGTGTCCCCGAGCAAGACACTTAATCCTAAATTGCTCCAGGGGGGGACTGTCCCTGTAACTACTGATTGTAAGTCGCTCTGGATAAGGGCGTCTGGTAAATACTGGAAATGTAAATGAATGCGAGTAGAGCCACTTATAGTGTGTGTTCGTGTAAATAGTCCCTGTCTTAGTCCACACAGCCTCTATACTTTGACTTAGATTGTAAGAATCAGTCATTACAGAAAATGTGGTAATGGACTAGAATGGAATGGGGCACATGAAAGCACCGTCCTAGTCTGGAACCCCAGCAGGCTCACGCCCGTCTCACCCTTTTTGTAAGCCTTGACGATGGCGTTAATCTCCTCGGACGTCCTTGAAGGCAGGATCTCAATCAGGACCTTGTCATCGGTCCCTGCGCCCTGTTATACACAAAGGAGAGGGAACAGTTCCAGATTAATAATTCATAGCCCGCTCGCTCGTAGAAGACCAATTACTCTTCCGCGTCAACTGCTTTTCACATGGTCACGGGCTCAGGATGAAGAAGACTGAAGTAACGATTCATTTTGGGAAAATGAAAATCTGACTTTCATTATTCTTGCTACGGCTGCACATATACTAAAAAAAATTGATCGATAGGGTGGTAGTAGCCTAGTGGGTAAAACACTCGCCTATGGACCAGAAGACCCAGGTTCAAATCCCGCTTACTACCATTGTGTCCCTGAGCAAGACACTTAACCCTGAGTGTCTCCAGGGGGGGACTGTCCCTGTAACTACTGACTGTAAGTCGCTCTGGATGAGAGTAAATGTACTGTAAATGTAATGTAAATGTAAATGTAAATTATTCAGGTGGTAGGAGCCTAGAGGGTAAGCGGCTCGCCCCTGAACCAAACCCCACTTACTACCACTGTGTCCCTGAGTGTCTCCAGGGGGACTGTCCCTGTCACCGCTGATTGTAAGGCGCTCTGGATGACTAACGTAAATGCAACTAACTTCAGCGCGATCTAGACGTGGGGAAAAGAGCGCTGCGGCGTGCTAATCACCTTCAGCGCTTTGTGAAGTTCGTTGGCATCATAGGACGCAGGTGGAGTCATCAAAGCGACGATCAGATCTTCCAGTTTTCCACCCAGCTCTGACTTCAGTTCTTTCACAAGGTCCTGCAAGGTTCAAAAACATGTCATCTGCCATCACGTTGGTCATGTCCACACACAGCCACAGCCGATGAATGAAAATCGAGTGCATGCACAGACTCCGGGCTGCTAAATTCGGCCAGATCTTTGAGGACGTCGGGGTTCATCCCAACGACTGAACGTGGCTCGTTCCTCAATGATCCCCGAAATCCACTCTTGTCACCTCGTGCACAAGCGTCTCAGCAACTGGGCGGCAGTTTGTCCAACCTTGCCATGGGATTTCTTGTACGCAGCTTTGATCTCCTGCCGCTGGTCGTTGGAGCGGGAGGTCAGCAGCATCAGGATTGTGTCTTCGTCCGTGCCTGGGAGGGACAAAGCGCTTGACCTTAAAAACGCCGATTCTGCAACCAAGCTCTGTATGATATCTCGGCGACCATCTATTGATGGTTATTAACTAAAAACTGGGAGGTGGCATGGGGCCCAGAGAAAGGCGACGCATATTTTCTAATCAAGACAATAATCGCTACCGAATCCACGTCCTTCAACAACAACAACAAAAAATCTTCCGCTCCCAGCGTGATGAAGTGTCAGATTGCCGCTAATCTGGCGGAGTAGAATTTCCACAGTTTGACCTTGGCCGCGAAAAACAATTATGTGGATGCGCTGATCATTAATTGATACCAATAAATAGGCCACGGGATGGCGTAAGTTAATCTGACGAGGCGTGTGCCTCGGTTCACGGGCAGGGATCGCTTTCGTGGCGGAGCCGGGGCACAGCGCAGCATTTCATTTCACGTATCACCCCGTGGTGGTGATTAAAGCTGCTGATCTCGGTCGCCTTACCGATCCCCTTCATGGCTTTTTTCAGGAGGTCGGCGTCCTGCTTCGCGTTGAAGTGGACGAACGGCTTCACGCTCCCTCTGGACTCCTGCGCGGGAAAATCGGAAAAGTCCTGTTCACACGCACGGCTCAGATTGACGCTGGGACGGGAGGGCGTGGCCTAGTGGGTAACACACCCGCCTAGGAACCAGAGGACCCAGGTTCGACCCCGCTTACTGCCATTGTGACCCTGACCAAGACACTTAACCCTGAGTGTAAGTGGATAAGTACCGTAAAAGTAAATGTTTGGTAAAGGTTGGGCACGTGATGTGAAATCACACGAATGTGGTAAAAACATGGTGTTTTAGACTGCGGTGTGAACCTCGTCCAAATAGGATAACTCCAGAACACTTGGACAGGTCTCAGCCTCATTTAAAAAATGTTGTGCTTTTTTTTGTTTAACAAAGAGATGAATTTGCTGGATCGTAATTGGTTTTGTTGGTATTTATTCGGAGATAATGAGACTGAATTGATGAAGACAGCCCTTGGTTTTACACCAGAAGCCACCTATACGTGTCGCCGGTGAAGGGTGAAAATGTGACGGGGTCTTCACCGCCACCCGATCCGCCGCCACGGATTACTTTTCCGGGCGGAAGGCGATGCGACACCCCGCCTGCCACCTCGGGTCAGCAGTCGGCGCGTCGGCCCAAAATATTGCGATAATCCGAGGCAGCGGGGTGTCGCAACGCGCGAAAATAATGTCGCGTCCCGTCACGTGACGTCACCCACGCTGGCGCACACCGTCTTATTCGTTGTTTTATTATTATTGCTCAGCCATTTTTGTATTATAAAACATAAAAGAAGATGTCCGGGAAATATGGGCACGTTTTAACGATCTTGATGACGGAAAGAAAATACAAAAAATACGTTTTTTTTTCTATTAAAAACGCGTGCGCAATGTTGATGTTGAAAAGGACATGTAAAACAGTTATTTGTAGTGTGAATACTCACCATGTTTGACGTTTTTGACTCGATGCTGTAAAGGTGGAAAAAAAATAATGAATCAACATCAATATCATTCAGACATACATGACAGCACTGCTTTGCGGGAAAATATGTATTTATATTTAAGAACTCTTACCCGCCTTGACACTTGATAACTTGTGTGCGCGAACCGAAAACTTCTATCTATTTGTTCATCCATCACTCCCCCCCGCCAATCCGTAACGCCCACTGGCCGCGGTCCCTGGTGACGTCACCGCGATACTTGCCCAGGTGGGCTGTCCCAGGCAGGCGCCACCATCTGAAACCCGACACGCTCCGAGCGACAAATTGGCTTCTCAGTTCAACGCCGTTAGGAGGATTTTGTCACTTTGTATGTGTATGGCTATCAGACAATATGATGAATTAAAATGTATTATAAATCTACTAAATGGGGAGTAAACCGCCTTTATTAGCTTATAATATAATAATAATCATTTTGTTTGTATTATATATTCTTGTTATTATTATTATGATGTACTTATGTATTATAACACTTATGATGTTTATATTGATTTTGTATAAGAAGATATGTACATCTGTGTATGTGTACTGGAAACACCGTATCGTGTTCCACCGGTACCTTTATTAAATTTGTGTGGCACAGACACCTCTCTGCCTCTCAGCCAACTTGAAAACTTATCCGGAAGTTCAGGCACAGTTCCCCTCCTGTCAGCACGCCGGCCCATTTCCAAAAAGTACAGTGTCAGCAGCCAATCAATAGTGGAAATATTTATGTATAAGCTGCACCGGCGGTGACAAAAGAATAATCACACCGCCTGCTTTATGCGTGCTGATCGATGGGCCTATAAATGACATTTTTTCAACCTAATAAATGCATTCAGTCTCATATTTTTTCCATATGGGAATGTGGTGGATGCATTTATGAGGTATTTCCATGGATATGGACAACTCCTGGTGTGTATTAAGCCCAAGATAAAATCCTCTGCTGTTATCGACGCGTACGTTTATATCTCACCACCATACAGAGGTTCGCAGACATGTTCATCATACTCCAGCTCACTTCTATTTCTATGTTAAAAAAATTACATCAATACAAATGTAAAAGCGACAAAACAACAATTTTTAGGCTTAACCAGCTGGCCCTCATGTCACACTTCCCAATTCATTCAGTAGCACCTCTGTGTCTGTTTCACACCGTCACACTGACAGTTCCTGTTTCCTTTCATTTTACATCTGTGACTGACTTGCCTATCTCTCTATTTCAATGTGGTTCTAAGCACCGCCCTATTACTATTGAAATAGGTCTTAACATCTGGTGTGAAAGAGGCTAAAAACTGCTCAGTAATACACAACACCACTCAAATTCACTGAAAGTACAGAGAAGACCAGAAAAGATTCCACCCCCCAACAAAAAAAACTATTACTGCAACCAAGTTGATGGACAAAAAGTGAAGGCTTTAAATCAACCATATTTCCGCTTTATCAGGCCTTTTTAGCCATGAAGTCGATCGTGGATTTAAAATATTAAATGGTATGCAGGTACAGAGTGCAGACTACCAATAAAATTTAATATTAGACACAAGAAAATCTTAACCATCAAAAGACTAAAAACAGCTCCCTTGTGTCCTATTGGTCAGCACTGTTAAATAAAACATTATGAATTATGAATCTTTACTCCTTAGATATACGTTCATTGGCATGCATAAATTATGCTGCAGAAACAAATACATTATTTCTGCCAAAATTTGATATTTAAATCAGTGGCTTTCATGTGGGCTCCTCTTCCTGAAACAGTCATGTGTGTCTCATGTTATTTGCAGCCATTATACAGGTGCCAGCAGTTCTGTCCTCATCCATGAATTCCTCAGAACATAGCCCCGCAGATGTCTGCAGGATTCAGGAGGGATGGCGACTGTCACTCACAGCACGTACTTCGCGGCGAGGCTCTCTGATGGACCGGCACGACTGCAGGCTCACGCCGCTCACCGAGTTCCTCAGCTGCATCAGCACCATCCACAGCAGGAGCCCCAGCAGCAGCAGCAGCAGGGCGAAGAGTCCCACATAGATGGTGAGATTCCAGCCCCAGCCTACCGCTATCGGCATGGATCGCGACAAAAATCAGGCTTCACGAGACACAAGTCCCAGACCTCAGGACTTGTGGCTATATGGTCGTACCCTCCTCCATCCTGCTGAAAGGTGGTGTGGTGGAGGAAAGCTTTCTTTGTGTTTTCAGCATCGGTCTGAATCAAATCCCTCCTGAATCCACCCGTGAGCCACTGCCACACATCCACGCCCCCAACTCATGAAGTGGTGTTGAAAAACAGACACAGATGCACGCTGCCTCCCACAGGCAAACAGCACACAACATATAGAGAAGGCACAATAACATACAATACACTGGGATATTATCTGATACTTTTAATGATTGCAATCAGAGTATTTAAAATTATAAAAGTGAAATGTTTATTTAATTGTAGATAGTAAAATATATCTGGTCCAATGCTAGACATATCATATGGCAGTTTAGTGTATGGGTCCAGTTGCTCTCAACACATTTGTTTCAAGAGAGACCAACCTCATAATGTCGGTTGCCAGGTGTGCGATAAAATAAACCCCCAAAAAGGTTATAAAAATAAGACCTTACGTGCTTTTTTATTATGTATTTAACATTTGCCTTAATATATTTTACCCGAGGTCAGACAGCCAGCTAATAAAAGCCAACTTTGCCTAAATCCGGACAGAATTTGAGACGTACTTCAATTTCGCAGTTAAATGCACAGAGTTGGTAACACCTTCCTTACGTTTGATTTAAGAGACACAAACCTCATAATGTCGGTTGCCAGGTGTGGCTAAATCTGCCTCGCAAATGGATATAATTATGTGACATGACGTGCTTTTTATTATGTATTTAACATTTGCAATGATTTACTTTACCCGAGGTCAGACGGCCATTTCATAAAAGCCAACTTCGCCTAACTCCGGAGATAATAATTTCGCGGTTAAATACTACAAGCTGGCAACGTCTTCCTCGCCGCCCATGTCTCCATGGAAACGCCTAGCATGTTAGGAGATGGGGAGCTTTGCTAGCTAAACCCCTTACTCGTCCATAAAGAGCATTGCTAGGACATTAAAAGCATGGCTTTTGGCGTAAATTACAGTTTATACGGGTTAACTTGTAAAGGCTGTGCTCCTCTTTAATGGGCCAGTTGTTCTCGTTTCTCCATACCCAGGCTAACTAGCAGGCTAATTACCTAGCAAGTCAGCAAGCGGCTGATCCCTGTCTTAATCCCCGCTAATAAGTGCCGGCGCGCATCCAGAGCTCCGACTTCCGCCACTGATCATAATTATTTTACTAGTCAGAGACGCAGAAGCTGAGGAGATGGACGTCGTCTTGAATCACGTCGATTATCTGCAGGTAACGTGGCCGCCGCGGGGTTTCGCAGTTGTGCCGGGGGACGCAACGTGTGACGTGCGTCACGTCGTTTCTTGCATCCGTCGCAGGTCGGAGTGACATCGCAGAAGACCACGAGGCTTCTGCCTGCGATCGGGCGCAAAGCGAACCAAAAGGTACTTCGGGTATTCCCTCTTGGCCTCTGACCTCCGACCCCTGACCCCAGGCCTTCGTTGGGCCTGGTTTTGTGGAACGTGACGGTGTCCCTCTCTCCTGGCAGGTTGCTGTTGCTGACAGTGATGGGGTGATCACTTGCTTCGGGATGAAAAAAGGCGAGGCCGTCGTACGTGCCACCGCGCCCGCCACATTCGACACCTTCTTAACTGGGTTGAAAGCACTGACCGCGGTCGCCTGTGTTGTTTCCAGCCCGTGTTCAGAACGCTCCCCGGGCAGAGGATCTCCAGGCTGGAGCTTGGCGGCGCGCCGGGGACGCCGCAGGAGAAGATCTTTGTCTCGTCTGGTTCCGAAGTCAGGGGCTTTACCAAGAAGGGCAAGCAGTTCCTCTCGTTCGAAGCGAATCTTACAGAGAACATAAATGCCATGTGAGACCACATTACTCCTTGATGTCCTTCATAAACCTATGATTAATACGATCGGCGTAAACGGCATGAACGTTTTTCAGGCACGTCTCTGGGGCGGACCTCTTCGTTTGTGCAAGTTACATTTACAACCACTACTGTGACTGTAAGGACCAGGATTACTACCTGTCCGGGGACAAGATCAATGACATCGTGTGCCTGCCTGGGGACAAGGTGGGCCGAGCGGTTCCCATCCTGGCCTGTCAGGACCGAGTGCTTCGGGTGCTGCAGGTGACGTGGCTCAAAACAGCCTCCATAGGGCGGCGCATGTTCACCAGCGTCCTCTGAACGTCCTCTAAAGCTCCTGTCCCGTTGACAGGGCTCAGAGCTGCTGTATGGTGTTGAGGTCCCCGGGCCGCCGTCCGTGTTGGAGCTGAACAACAAAGATGGCGGTACAGCTGCTCTCGAGGCACCCCGCGCTCGCCTTGGCTTTGGCCACACAGTTCATTAGACCCGTGTCTGTTCCCTCTAGGTACGGATGGAGATGAAATTCTGTACGGGACCACAGATGGAAGACTGGGTCTTGTCAAGATAACAGAATCGGCCCCTGTCGTTAAATGGGAAATGGATAACGAGAAGAAAAAAGGAGGTTTGTCTCCATCGCCCTTGCCTTGCTCCAACACCGACGTGTTTTCTGTTCACTCTAGATCTGTGCGTTTTCCTGTTTCTGGTAGGCATTTTGTGCATCGACACCTTTGACATCCTCGGTGACGGTGTGAAAGACATCCTGGTCGGAAGGGACGATGGGACCGTGGAGATTTACGCCCTGGACGCTTCGAACGAGCTCTCGCTGCGATTTGAGCACGTGAGTTTAGTTTTGAAGGTTTTGAACATTTTGAAGAAGAAGAAAGTGAAGTGATTGTCACTTGTGATACACAGCAGCACAGCACACAGTGAAATTTGTCCTCTGCATTTAACCCATCACCCTGAGTGAGCAGTGGGCAGCCATGACAGGAGCCCGGGGAGCAGTGTGTGGGGACGGTGCTTTGCTCAGTGACACCTCAGTGGCACCTTGGCAGATCGGGATTCGAACCGGCAACCTTCTGATTTCGGGGCCGCTTCCTTAACCGCTAGGCCACCACTGCCCCTGATAGGCCACCACTGCCCCTAAGCCATGACCCTGGAATCTTCTCGTCTTTCTCCAGGTACTATCTGAGAGTGTCACATCAATCCAGGGCGGCTGCGTAGGAAAAGAGAATTATGACGAAGTGCTGACAACAACCTACACAGGTCAAGCGCAACCACACCTCCACGATCTCCCTCCGCTGGAAAAAACTGTGATTGAAATGGTTTAAAACGGTGTTTTAAGTTGCTTAATTTCTGACCAAATTCTCAGGCTGGGTCAGCGGTCTGACCACAGAGCCACAGCAGATGGAGGCGGGGCCTGGAGAGGAACTGAAGATGAGCAAAGAGACCCAGAGCAAAGTGGCGGCCCTCAGGTACGAATCGCTTCCTGTTGTTCGCTCCACAGCGGTCCGTTGGGCTTGAAGCGTAAAATCACTTCACGCTTGTGTGTGTGTGTGTGTGTGTGCAGGTCCGAGCTGGAGCAGCTGCAGGTGAAGGTTCTGCAGGGCAGAGAGAAGTACCAGCAAAGCTCTCAGTCCAGCACTGCCGTCTCCACCGTGCCGGCGTTCAGCGTCAACGACAAGTTCACCCTCTGCCAGGACGACGCCAGTTACAGCCTCGCCCTGGAGGTGCAGACGGCCATCGACAACCTGCTCCTGCAGGTGAGCGCCGCTTACACCGCGCAACGGTGGGTTCGAATCGGAGCGCCGTCCCCACACGCTGCTCCAAGAGGGGGCCCAAAAAATCACCCTGGCTTCACTGAAACTCTCCTTCCAAACAGAGCGATGTCCCGATAGACCTGTTGGATGTGGACAAAAACTCCGCCGTGGTGAGCTTCAGCGAGTGTGATTCCGAGGTGAGCCACATTGCTACATTTTTTTTATTTTTTTTTTGCCCGTTGGGGCTGCGGTGGCCTAGCAGGTGAGGAAGCGGGTTCAAATCCCAAACCGTCTAGGTGCCGCGGAGGTCCCATCGTTCAAGGTACAGTCCCCACACACCGGTGCCCTGGCACTGGTCATGGCTGCCCAAGGATGATGGGTGCATCACAATGACAAAAAAAAACAATGACTTTACAGACTTTCACAGTTTTATTTCCTCCCCAGCAGCCGAATGGCAATTTCCTCCTTGCGACGTACCGATGTCAGGCAAACACCACGAGGCTTGAGCTTAAGGTAGGACGGGTGTTGCTGCAAGATGCTTTCTATGTGGGAATATAGAAAATGTAGTTGTTGGTTGTTTTGTTTTTTTTGTTTTTTTTTGTGATTCAATACATACTAGATTTAAAACATAACTGAACATCACAGTAGTAACTGCTGTTATTTAGAATTTTAGAGATGTATTGAAACGGATTAGTTGTGTTCACCCTTTTTTCCAGGTCCGGTCCATTGAAGGTCAGTATGGCACCCTCCAGGCCTACATTACCCCCCGCCTGCAGCCCAAAACCTGCCAGGTCCGTCAGTATCAGATCAAGCCCCTGTCCCTCCACCAGAGAACTCATTCTATTGCTCAGGACAGGTGAGGATACATGATCGCAGGAGACGGACCACCAATGTCTGGTTTTTTTATAGTGGGGTGGTAGTAGCCTAGTGGGTAACTACT
Source organism: Denticeps clupeoides (assembly GCF_900700375.1). NCBI lineage: Eukaryota > Metazoa > Chordata > Actinopteri > Clupeiformes > Denticipitidae > Denticeps > Denticeps clupeoides. Next base: position 4,015,273 of record NC_041724.1, read on the forward strand.
GATTGTCCCTGACTACTGACTGTAAGTCGCTCTGGATACGGGCGTCTGATAAATGCTGTAAATGTAAATATTCGCCGTTTTTGGAACGCTGTCACATCTCTGGTCTCCTCGTATTCCGCAGGCCTATGAACACGCTGAGGCTCGTGGGTCAGTTTAGCTTTGCAGAGGTCCACTCCTGGGTGGTGTTCTGCTTACCGGAGGTCCCAGAGAAAACGCCCGCGGCAGAAAGTGTCACTTTCTACTTTCAGAACACTTTCCTGGGCACCCAGCTGGAGGCCACGTACAGGTCAGAGCAGTAATCCAGTCCGGAAGACCTGAAGCTCCGCATTTAACAACAGCAAACGTCCTATTCCATGATCATTTTATTTCCGATTCTGGATCAGTCTCGCTTTTTCTTTTCTTTTATAGCAAAGGCGAAGGCAACTTTAAATCAGACAACATCTCCACCATCTCCATCCTGAAAGACGTCCTTTCCAAAGAAGCCACTAAGCGCAAAATCAACCTCAACATCTCCTACGGTAAATGTGCCTCCAGGCTGAGTACGTCATGGAGGACGGCGCAGCGACTGTTAATGTGACGTGCACCGTAATTCTAACCCCCACACAGATGTTAATGAGAACTCGGTGAGCCACACTCTGATGATGATCCACCCAAAGCTGGAGTATCAGCTGCTTCTGTCCAAAAAGGTGCAGCTGATTGACGCATTAAAGGTTCGTGTCAGTAGGGTCTCTCCGTTGCCTCAATATTTCTGGAAGCCGTCGTCACTGTTTATTAATCTCATTGTGGCGTTCTGATTGGCCAGGAGCTTCAGGTCCATGAGGGGAACGCAGACTTTCTCATTCCTGAGTACCGCAGCATACTGGACGAGTCTGCGCGCCTTTTGGACGAGTATAAGAAGCAGCCGGCGCACCTGGAGAGGCTGTATGGTACGAGCCGCCATTTCAACATACGCCCAACAAACCTCTTGTACAGCAAGGAAATGGCTCTGCTTCATGTCTATGCTTTACAGGAATGATAACGGACCTCTTCATCGACAAGTTCAAATTCAAAGGACAGAATGTGAAGACGAAGGTTTCAGCACTGCTGGAAATCTTGGACAACTATGATCTGAATTCCCTCATTGATTTTTTTAATGAAGCTTGATGTAGGGCTATGGTATACTAAGAAATGCGAATAAACTTGTATTGTGCTGAAAAGCTAGATTATATCCTGTTATCAGTGATGTATTAGTGAACATAAGAGACAGATACTGTATTTAATCCTCATCATGACCATGTTTTGTATTAGAAAATTGGTTTTAAATAAAAGCAAAGAAACCTTTGCTTTCTTTGGGTGACTTTTATTTCACAGTTTCTATTTCTGAAAATGGAACTGCCCTTTTCAAAACCTAAATAAAATACACTGGAACAGTTTTCTCAGTTGAGACCCTGTCCACAATGGAACCTAAAGGCAATGATTTTTTTAGCTACAATCAGGCCGTTCACAGAATCAGCAGGGTTAAAAAAAAAAAAAAAAAAGCTATAAACTACAACAAGCTTTACTTTACTTAGCAGATGTTTTTATCCAAAGCGACTTATAAGAGGAAGACACCAGCAATTCTTGTTTGATTTCTTTAGATTTTGAGTTTACAAAACTAAGAGCCCAGATAAGGCCTAACTTGTCAGAAAAAAAGAACACGCTCGGAAGATTTTTTTTTTTAAATTTTGTGCATTGTGTGTGCATATGCGTGTGTAAGTGACCATTTATACTGCGTATGATACTGACCATTTTGAAAGTAAAAGTGTTTGTTGTTGTGAAACACTGCAGCACAGCACATGGTGACGCAACGAAATGTCATCTGTATTTAACCATCACCCTTAGTGAGCAGTGGGCAGCCATGACAGGCACCTGGGGAGTGTGCAGGGACGGTGCTTTGCTCAGTTTTTGCACCTTGACTGATCGGGATTCAAACCGTCAACCTTCTGACAATGGGGCCGCTTCCTTAACCGCTAGGCCACCACTGCCACAGTTCACATGATCTGAACATCTTGCACATCTTGAACTATGTGAAACATTATTTCAATACACGGTATACTGTTGTACTGACAATAAACCAATCTTGAATCTTGAACACGGCCGGGCTTGGTAATCAATGGCTGATGAAGTCATTAGAACATAAGGTAGAAAACAGATTAGGGTTCTCCAACTCTCTGATCCAAAACCCAGATTGGCCACAGAGACCTCACAACTGAGTCGTAGTGAAAGCAAGGCTGCAAAAGCCGACATTACCGGTCATTTAAACAACAGCGAAACGGAACGCGCGGTCTGGGGCTCGGCGGCCGCCGTAGGACGGTCACGTGTTCCGCGCTGCGCGTCGCTATTGGACCATTTCAATAGTCGCGGGCTACTTGAACTGAGAAAGAGACGCAGTACGAGGCTCGCCAGCTGGTGTCGCGGGTTCGCTGGACGTTTCTTCCCGGTGTCGGTGAGGCCCTTCTTCACGGCGCCGTTTTTACGTGACCGGCCGCTGGTTGATCGCCTTTTAATCGCGTTTACCTGGTCCGGGCTGCTTCGCTGTCGGTGCGATTCTTATCTCGTGTTTGTGTGTTGTTGTTGTTGTTTTGTTTCGTCTCCAGCGGTCGAGGTGCACAATAAATTTTAAAAAATGTCCGCCTTCACACACGGAAGCGCCCTTCAGCGCCTCGAGAGGAACCAGGAGAACCGGCCGCCCAGGCTCCGCGCCGCCAAGGCCGCCGCCGACAGCCAGGAGAATGTGGAGCCGAACCCGAAGCCCGCCAACCGCACCGTCCTGGGCGTCCTGGAGAGGAACCACCAGCGCAAGGCCGGCGTCGCGGTGAGTCGCCGCCGTCGGTTAATGTTCGGCTTCCGCGCTGTGATTTTAATCGCTTTAAAACCGCCGCGTTCGGTTTATTATGCGTTTCGGTCACGGCGATCCGGTTCGTAGCAGCATGGCTGCTGTTCGCCTCGGCTGGCGGACTTTTTGTCGATGCTTCTTCAAAAGCGCGACTCGCGTAGCAACTTTTACTTTTTTTTTTTTTTTTTCCCTCGTTCTCTGGAATGTGTTAGTGGAATAAAAACGCGCATCTTCGTGGACGTAGATGTTTAAAAGCGCTCCCTCCCATGGAGACCGCCATTTTTGGCCAGTCAGGCATTTTCCCACCATAGCCGCTTCGTCTCCGTCTCTTTCCCTTCTCCTCCTATTTGTTCAATGTGCTGCGGATCTTTTCTCCTCCTTTCTGACCGCAGGCCACGAACCAGGCGCTTCCCGGCAAACCCGACGACTATGGCCGAGGCTGTGCGGACAAGGGCCCCGCCAGGCAGCCCACCTTCCAGGTCCATGTGGACGAGCCCGATGGTGCCTGCGTCCAGAAGCGGCCCAGCGTGGAGAGGTCGTCCTCGTCCCCCCTGAAAGCCACCTCCGCCCTGTGCCGCCTGCCCCTCGCCACCCTGGATGTGCGCATGGACGTGAGCTTTGGTAGGCCAGGATTTTTTTATTATTATTATTATTTTAATAATCAGGCAAATAAGGGTCTGTGATGGCCTGGCGGATCAGGGACTGGCCCGTAATCAGAAGGTAGGGTGTTGGTAGCCTAGTGGTTAACACATTAAACAGTTTCTTAGTACTTACACAAGACCCAGGTTCAAACCCCAGTTACTACCATTGTGTCCCTGACAAGGCACTTAACCTTAAGTTGCTCTAGGGGGACTAAGTCGCTCTGGATAAGGGCGTCTGGTAAATGGATCACACTGCTCGTCAAAGGTGATCGCTAAAAGCAGAGGGCTCGTTATCACTTTCTCCCTCTGTTCCTTTTCAAATGATCTCTTGCCATTACAGATTCTCCCATGGACGTGGACCGGTCCGTACACTACGAAGCGCGGCCCGCGGTAGAGGTCACAGACTACGCGGACGAGATACACACGCATTTGAGAGACATGGAGGTGGGTGACCTCCTTCCCCTCCCCCTTGAACCCTGGCGTGGGACCGCTTCTGGCGTCTGACTTTCCGACCCGTCTGTTGCAGCTGAAGTGCCGCCCCAGAGCCGGCTACATGAAGAAGCAGCCCGACATTACCAACAGCATGCGCGCCATCCTGGTGGACTGGCTGGTGGAGGTGGGCGAGGAGTACAAGCTCCACAACGAGACGCTGTACCTGGCTGTGAACTACATCGACCGCTTCCTGTCCACCATGTCCGTGCTGCGGGGGAAGCTGCAGCTCGTCGGAACCGCTGCCATGCTGATCGCCTCGTGAGTGTCTCGTTTGACGGCCGCCGCGATTTTTGCATGGTGTGCCTGGTGACCTTCTGTCAGCTGCTCATGGTCCGTGTTTCTCTGAAGGAAATTTGAAGAGATCTACCCCCCGGAGGTGGCGGAGTTTGTTTATATCACTGACGACACCTACACAAAGAAGCAAGTGTTGAGGATGGAGCACCTCATCCTGAAGGTGCTTTCTTTCGAGCTGTCGGCGCCAACGATCAACCAGTTCCTCCGGCGGTACTTCCTTACACAGCCGGTCAGCAAGAAGGTGGAGAATCTTTCACGGGTAGGCGCTACTCGCACTTCAGTAAAAAAAATAAATAAAAAATCTTCCTCACTTCACGTTAACATTTATTTTCTCTTTATTAGCTTCTTGGCGAGCTGAGCTTGATCGAATCAGACCCCTTCCTGAAGTACCTTCCATCGCACACTGCTGCTGCTGCTTTTGTTCTGGCAAATTACACAGTCACACAGGGCACTTGGGTAAGATTTAAATTTTTTTTTTTTTTTTTTTTTTTTTTTTTTTTTTTGTAACTTTGGCTTTAATATGAAACCAGGGCTTTTATTGACTGTTTCTTTCCCTGTTTTTAGGACCAGTCACTGGTTGACTTGACTGGATACACGTTAGAGGACTTAATGCCCTGCGTCCACGACCTGCACCAAATGTACCTCAGTGCTGCTAAACATGCACAGCAGTCGATAAGGGAGAAATACAAGAGTGCCAAGTAGGTATTTTAAACACCGCAAGCAGATTTTTTTTATATATATATATTTTTTTTAATGACTTTTTTTGTTTTTATTTCTCTTAGGTATTCTGAAGTCTCCCTTATCGAGCCACCAGAGGACTTGTGTCTTTGAGCTTTACTTTATATACATTTTTTTTTAGTATTTTGCAGTCTTTGGCTCTGTGATGTAAATTTTTTTTTTTTTTTAATATACCCTTCTCCCTCCCCCCAGCTAAATAGCCTTCCCCCATTTTTGTCCTTTTTGGGACACAGATGTGCTCTTTAACTATTTTTGCAGTTTTTAAATAAAACTCCTTGCATCTGTTTGCCCAACATGGTCATTTGAATGGATTTTCTTTATTCTCAAGAGAGTACACTCAGGGCCATTTTGTACATACGAAGCAAGTGTGAGGCTATGGGGCTTTTTTTTTTTTTTTTTTTTTCCCAAATGTAAAATTGTATTAATAGCTGTAAATAAATACCTAAAGAAAAATTGAGTGGCTGTCCTCCCTGAGCAACTGTAATTTTGACTTTGATTCCTATTGTTATGTGGGGGTTTTTAAGTCTGTCTGATTTCACATGTGCCTCTGTGCAGCCATGAAAGGTATGTGCAGCTTGTACTTTTTTTTTTTTTTTTTTTTTTTAAATAGTAAAAAAGTTGATAAATCAGTGTTAACCAGCAGTTAACTTTCTGGCGAGGCAACATTTTGAACACCTCTTCATTTTTATTTTTTTCCCACCCCCACACTGCTGTAATCTTTAATTCACACACGTGTAAAAAAAAAAAAGACTTTCAAGTGAAACATCATTACAAATTATTTTAAATTTAATTTGTTCAAAAACCAGGACTAAGAACTAGCCTGGTTAAAAATGCCTCCACGCATAGCATTGTTAAAGTATCATTAATCCAGTGAGTACATAAAAAAAACATGACTAAATTCTCATTGCATGGTGCAGGCAAATGTCAATTTTCAAAAATTTAACTCATTAAGCCCCCCACCACCCAATCTCCCCACCCCAAAGTGTTAGATTTAACAGGCGTAATGACAAGCTGCCTTCTCAACACATAACAGCATGGCAGGACAAAAAAAAGAATAAATTTTCTCTACACTTTACATCTACATAACCTCAGCGCATTAAAATTTCTATAAATAAATAGACCCAATAAAGACAGAGGGAGCCATTCTGGAGGAAGCAGGCCCAGAACAGGCCTGTGTGATAAATAGCTGACGTGTCCATTGCAGCAGAGGTTTTTGGGTATGCGACGAACAGACCCTACAGAGTTTAATGGCTCTTGTGTCAAGTCTCTCGGCGCCGCACCAGCTTTAAACCCCGTTCGGGGCCAGGCGACTGACGAAGGCAATGCTGTTCAGGCACATTCGTCTGAAGAAGGCCGGGCACGTGGGCTTCATGATGAAATGCTCGAGCAGAATCCGCAGCTCAGTGAAGAGCGTGCTGTTGTGAAAAAAAGAATATATATATATATATATTTTTTTTTTTTACAAAAAATTCAAGTAAAGCTTTAGGCGTTAAATTACGTACCGACAGTATGGGTTCCGTCTGGAGGAGTAGCGGAGGGTTAGGAATCTGTAGTATATGAAGGGCTGCAGCAGACTTCCTTGGCCACTTAAATCATTAAAAAGGAAACCAAATAATAATCTCAAAGGATCCAAACATATTTAACTACATATGCAAACAGTGTTAACCTGGTTGGAGGCCTTTCATTTATGAACATCATCATCAAGTTGTGCTGGGAAGTATACAAGATCATACCGAAAATGTTTATTTTAGAGTGTGATATTATGATTTTTGTTTTCTTAGAACACAATACCAGTTGAAATAGCCTAAATAAAAAGTTTCACTGAAACTGGACAGGAAGTAGTCCAAAACTGAAGTTGAAGAGAAGTGATTGACTTTTAGGTTGAATATAATGAATGTGTCCTCTGCTCTTAACCATCACCCTTGCTGAGCAGTGGGCAGCCATGACAGGCGCCCGGGGAGCAGTGTGTGGGGACGGTGCTTTGCTCAGTGGCACATTGGCAGCTCAGGATTCGAACAGTCAACCTTCTGATTACGGGGCCACTTCCTTAGCCGCTAGGCCACCACTGCCCTGTATCGAACCGAGGACCTTTCGACAGAAGACTGTTTTCTGGGAACAGATGTGGACTTTTTGTGGTAAATGCTGTCGAGCAAGTTTGTCATAGGAGGTGACAAACACCAAGAATGTATGAAACTAAGATAGTCAGACAGGAAAAAAAAAAAAAGGCATAATTTTGACAAAACACAGTGGTATAGAATTTTGGTTAAACAGGCCTTGCACTTTAAACCTGTGATTGTCGGTCGCGCGGAGAGCCGGCGTCTTCCTCACCTGAACAGCATGAACACTGTGGCTGGCATGAGGAAGATCTCGTTGCAGGCAATGAACTTCAATATATTCTGCTGATTGGCTGTGAGCTTGTTGAGAAGATTCCTCATAAAAATTAGACTTTGGGGACCCACAGACTAGAAAAAAATAAATAAATAAATGTTATTAAACGCTATATATGAAAAACAGAAATAATCTCCATGGTGATGATGTTCCCTAATAAACTTACATCAAGGACCTTCTTCGTGTATGTGGTAGCATGAAGCAGGGAGAAGAGGAAAACTGGAAATATACTCACTAAAATACTTTGTCAAGAAACTTAAAACCCAGGAAGATAATTTTTGGCAGACAATTACCAACACAGACCAATTACAACACACCTGTACATGTTCTTTATATACATACATACACGCACACACATATACATATTAAAAAAACGATTAACCCTTGGCATCAGAAGGAGTGTAAAGCCAGATGAGAAGGATACTGGTGATGGGGTAGGAGTTGACGAAGATGAGCGAGTAGAGGAGGTAGTGGCAGCTGTCCTCCTGCAGGGCCTGCGCCAGGAAGGCCCTGCTGAGCTGGAAGCGGGGAAGTCTCTGGTGTAGCCTCAAAGCACTGGTCAGGGCGTTGGCCAGGAGTGCGCGCTGGTAGAAGTTTGAAGCCGCATACGGCCTGGGACAGACGTTTGAAACAGCTCAGCATAAGCCACGGGTACAGGCCAGGGGTTAATGAGTCAGATGGCCACTAAGTACCAGGTTCGAACCCCACTTGCTACATTTGAACAAGTCGCTTAACCCTGAGTGTCTCCAGGTGGACTGTCCCTGTATCTACTGAATGGATAAGGAAGTGTGATAAATGGCGAAAATGTAAAAGGACTGATATTACACAGCATTTTAACCTGTTACTCATCCTCGTGTGGATGGTAGCACGCTCGCCTATGAACCAGAAGACCCAGGTTCAAACCCAACTTACTACCATTGTGTCCCTGAGCAAGACACTTAACCCTAAGTTGCTCCAGGGGGGGACTGTCCCTGTAACTACTGATTGTAAGTCCCTCAGAATAAGGGCGCCTGGTAAATGCTGCAAATGTAAATCATTCAGTGAAAGGTTCCTCACCCCAAAAGAGGCAGGATGAACATAACAGAGCAGTAGACAGTGAAGAGCCGTGAGAGCCACATTGCCGTCTCCAGTTTATTGGCCAATAAGAATTGCTGTCGAGGGGAGACAAAAAATAAATAAATAAATCTATTACTGTTAATGATTAAAGACACAGAGAACCCAGGTAACATATTCGACTTACCACAGGCCCCGCCTGAGGAGGTGGACTCCGCTGCTCCGTGTCTGCCATCTTCTCACGAGTAATTTAACGATTGACAGACCTAAAATAAGTTCATAAAATAAGTTTTTTTTAGAGAAGTTATATGGGGAAACGGGTGGTTTTAAGGGTTTTAATAGCCTAGTGGGTAACACACTCGCCTTTGAACCAGAAGACCCAGGTTCAAATCCCGTTTACTATCATTGTGTCCCTGAGCAGGACAACCCTAAGTGTCTCCTGGGGGGACTGTCCCTACTTGTAAGTCACTCTGGATAAGGGCGTCTGATAAATGCTGTAAATGTAAATGGAGAAACCGCCCATCAAGAAAACGTTATTACTGCCGCAAACTCGAACGCCCCGCCAGATAAAGCACCTCATCGTACTTAACACCTAAATCTGCCAATTCCCTCATTTTCAAGAAACAGTGACATGCATAGGAAGAGACTCTACGTCTGATCATTTTATTGGTTTATAGAGGTCTTACAGCACATGCTGTTTGAGTGTTTCGACTCTTGTCAGCGATTCTTTTTTTTTTAAATTACTATTGAAAAGATGGAGGGAGGGGGTTGTTCCTCAACCAGCTAGTTCCGTCTCAGTGGAGCCTCGCATCAAGACGATTATCCGGCAGAATATAAATGTCACCAGATCACAATGTGGACGCTGCGAGGAACGTCAAGCGGGCTTCTGTGAACAGGGGCGAACTCCCCTGGGCGACGTGGTTAGTAACGCTAACAAACGGATTAAACCCGAACATTTCGTTCTGGTCCGCCTTTACTGGCAGTTTTGCGCGTTGTTGAAAGAGCTACACGGTTAATGAATAGCAGACGTCGACGGTCAGCGTCTGGTGGGTTAAAGAGGCATAAGGTCTCCGGTGCAGAAGCCGGGGGCGACTTATCAGAGGGCTGTACGCCTCTCTCCGGGGAGAGAGAGAGAGAGAAAAAATCTGGAAGGTTCGCAGAGGCTAATGCTAACGAGCTAACGCAGCATCCTCTTCCCCGACTCGTGCCATTTCACCGGAGCTAAAGGCTAACGCGGACCTAGTGGCGGCGTCCGGACCGACCGCCGAGGCCCCGTCCCACCCGCGACTCGTTGAAGCGCAGCGACGCGCGGTCTCACCTCGTGTACGACGAACACCGCCGAAGAGTTTCCCTGCCGGAACCGGGGCTAGGCGCACTAGCTGGGCTGACTTCGCGGTCACGTGGTGGTCGGGGCGAGATATCGCGAGAACTCCCCGCATGCTGACGTCACACGTCGGGTTCGGAGCGTAACATGTTTCGGACGCAACACAAACGACGCGTTCTACCATCGGCTCGCAAATTTCACCCGTCCCCACCCAAAAAGTGATTCGATTGGGAAATTTAAAGCTTCTGCCGAATCTCGGGCGCACACCAGCCATTTTCAACATTATTCCTACTCGTTTTTTTTACGCCAATTTTCTTTCTGTAGTTCTAACAAAGATCAATGTCGTTTTTTTTTTTTTTTTTTCAAAATTTGTTTGAGGTAAAATGCAGCTTTCTGATTCAAATGCCTGCGTTCACTTCCACAAGACGGCGCTAGAGTTCAGGACTAGTTAACCGCCAGTTTTAACTATCTAGTTTTACGTCATCCCCTTTTTTTGAACACAGTCATAATAATAAATCATATTTAAAAAAAAAAACCCTACCCGCCCACCGTCTTCATATTTTTACTCTTACGTTTACTTTCTTTTCATTATTTATCCAGAGAATTAGTCTTCTGTTTATTCCGTTCCCGCAAGGCGCTCGTCACTCGACCAACAGCAGAGCGCGCACTTTCCACGAAAACGAGGGGTGCAATAAATTAGTTATTTATCGTAATGGCCAGAAACGTCGTTTATTTCGCATTTTTCCATCGGAGCGTGTGTCCCATAACTGCGCGGTGTCCGTAAACGTGTAGTAACCGAGGCGCAGACCGTGCACGGATTCCCGTGTCGCCTCGGAACGCGCGGCGATGTAAGCGACGCGCAATCTAATTATTTCTTTGCAAAACCTAATTAAGGCATTAAAAAAAAAAGAAGGTTAACGCCGGCGCCTGGAACCGTTTTTGTTTAATAATCCCATTACTGGCGGCTCATCATGTATAAAACGGCGCGCAGGAGGACGCCGACGTCGCACTCGCCGCGAAACCGGCGGCGGCGGCGGCGCGCACTTCGCCGGGACACGGGCGACGTCGGCGGCGGGGACGCGCACCGGGCTCGGCGGCCAGCCGTAAGTGGGGAATACGACGCTTCTTTCTCATTTGCAAAAAAAAAAAAAAAAGACATAATAATATGCCTGGTCCATTTGGATGTCGGTTTCGGTTTTCCCACGTCGAGGCAGATGGGAATTATAAAATAGGCACTTTTCGATATTTTATTTTGAATGATGGGGATATCGTGGGGATATAATGACACGATTAATCGTTTAACAGTTATTAATCGATGTATAAATAAAATTCGAGCCATTGCCCGGGTAACGTGCCCCCTGCTCGCTGCAAAGCTGATCCATCAGCATCGCCTTTATAACAAAAGCGCGCCGACTGTCAGGTTAAAATCAAAGACTCTTTTGAGAAGGAGGGAGGGGAGAGAAAGAGAAAGAAAAAAAGAGAGTAAATATTCAAATGTTATCGGGGAAAGAGAAGTTGCCTCTTTCAGCGCCTGTATTTGGGCCGAAATAAAGCCATTAAACAAACAGGGGGCGGACCGGGCCGAAACAAACGAGAATTGGGACAAGCGAGGAGGACTGGTGAAAAGAGGAAGAAAGGCGGACGCGGTGAATCGATTCTTTCACGGTGCTCGTCAAAGAGACAACAGCAGAAGTCGGCCGACTATATAAATAAACGCGCTTTATAAACGTCCGAACAAAAGAGTGGAAATAATGGAGAATCCCGCTTATATATCGCCGCGACACCGCAAATTATAAAGAAGTACACATTCTAACGAAATCGCTAATATCTAAGCCTATTTGATGGGAAATTGGTTAGATGAGCATTGTAAAAAAAAAAAAAACATTAAAAACGAATACTAATACTACTGATAAAAACTATTTTTACATTTTATTTATTTCCTCTTGTATTTTTATTTTATTTATTAATGGGAGAATTGATTTGCGCGCTCCGTCGTGTTTAAAATGCAAAGTTGTCCCGTGGGCATTTTAACGTCGAGGCGCAAATTAGGCGCCGTTAAGCGAAACCCGTCGCATTAATAATTGACCGATCAAAATGAAAACCCCGTGGCCGCGGCGTCCCGCGGAGGGCCGCGTTATTGCTTCATCAGACGCAATCAGCGCGTAAATTCATCAAGCGCACAAGGAGCCGGCGTCGCGGCGCGTCGTTGGTGTTTAATAGATGGCCCCAGAATCCGGGCGGTATTATTTCCCGTCGTTTCCGGGAAACGAATTGAACGTTTATTGCATATATATTAAAAATTACGCGCGAAAGGGCTGATGTCTCTGTTATTGAAGGCGCTGGGAAGGTGAGGTCTCGGCGGATCAATTTATTTTATTTTTTTCCTGTCTTGTTACTCCCGCCGGAGAATGTGTTTAAAAAAAAAAGAAGAAGGAGAGAGAGATAGAATCGAAAAAGGCGTCTCAGAAGCACTAAATTGATTCAGAAAAGAAGCGAGAGCCGAGCTGCGCCTCCGTGCGCCACACAGAGCCTCTGTGTTGGAGAGGAGGAGGAGGAGGAGGAGGAGGAAGGGCGCATCCCTTCTGCTTCGGCCGAATGGCAACTTCATACATTTACGGTGGCTTTCATAAACATCGCCATTAAGGAATCACAAAGCTTTTATTGTGAATTTGATGTGAAAATGGCCGGGACTGGCCTGGCCCTTTGTGTCCGCGCCCGGAGATGAATGACCGGTGTCACGCACATGATTGGTTTGCGCTATTAAATTGTCAAAAAAGGAAGGATTTCCCTAATAATGCGTTTTTATGGGGAATTATGGAATTCGAGTGTGTCTGAAGGGCTGAGAAGCTGGTGCCGAGGTCAGGCGAAGTTCTCAGCGACTGTCGTGGCAAAAGGCCACGCTGTCGGGCCTGGCCTTCAGTCTGCCACATGTACTAAAAATAAAAATGACAAAATGCTAAAGCATAGGCTCCTAGTTTGTAATATGTGGAGTGTTTTTTTAATTATAAGTGGTAAATGGTTGTATTCTTGTGTTAAGTTACGCCTTGCAAAATGCCAAATTTTTAAATAAAATAATGGTAATTGTAAAATACCACAATATAAGTCAAGCATAATATACGTTTTTTTTTACACACACACACACATACATATATATATATTGAATTTTTAAAAAATTCGGCACAATTTCTCCCCATGTTTATCCCCTTTTCAGTAGATACAAAAATATATTAAAACCAAAGCTGCATTTTGTTGGATTACGCTCTCCGCTGCAGAGGACGTGGCCTTTTCTCTTCACACAGTTCCCATTCTGCGGACGTTTTTGTGTTAAATGTTAACAACTTGGGCCCTATCTTTTCTATCAGCTACAACAAATCAGTGTTGACTCGAACACTCGCCCCCTTTGTGCCCATTGTGCGGCTGCCCTCACTTGAAGATTTATGTATTTTTGATATTAAATTCCTTCTGTCATCAAGACTGCTCTCTTGTTGACTTTTCTTGACCCCGTGACCCGCTCGCCAAACTTTCCCATATTTAACGCGGGATCTTTCCTCCCCTCGCCTTTTAGCTTGCTTGACTCCTTTGGCGCCGCTGTTGAATGCCGTGCCCATTGTTGGCATGTGCTGTTTGCTCTGTTCTTGAACTTCGGTGGTCTGTGCCACACAGGGGCCGCTGCCGTGTCCCCGTCCTGTACTTTGAACTCCGGATCTTCCTTCCGGCTGAATGCCTCGCCCTACAAGCCTCCCCCCCCGGCTGCCCGGCCGGCTAATTAGTTAAACAAACGCACCAGCTAATGATTCCCTGGGCAGAGCAGGCACGGCAGTTTTGTTCGGCCGCTGGCGCGGACGCCGCTCGTCCTGCTGGAGGCATGGCCTTTCTGACCCAGGCCGGCTGGACGGCCCGGTCCGGAGTCCGCCCCCCCCCCGCCAGGCCAAAGGCCAGCGCTGGGACAGGCCGGAATGCCACCACCAGCTGCTCGTGGTGACAACTTGCCACAAAGGCCTGCGGTGAGCGGTCGCAAAACAAAAAAAAAAAATGCAACAAAATGCAGTAAAAATGTGCAAAATTCCCCTCACGGAATACAACAGACACCCACGACGTTCCCCCCAAATTGTGGCTTCAGAGAGGGATGCGTGTCTGAATGATCTACACTGCTGGGCCAGGCTACGCTACGCTACGCGCTAAAGAAAGGGAGACTATAAATCCCCACAATGAACCTTTTTTAAACCTTTTTTTAATGAACACCAACAGGCGTGGAGCAGCCATAAATTCCCTTTCTCCGAACCCGCCGGTTAGCAATGATTTAGAGCCGAATTGCACGTTAATGGCGGGCCACGGGTGAACGTGGACGCGTTCAACGAGGATTGGCGATTTATTTGAACGCAAATGAGCTTTACGACCCCGAATGTGGCGGGGGGTTGAGGCGCTGATCCGAGAACAGTCCGTAAATCCGGTCGCCGCTGCGCGAATGACGTCACGCGGCCAGAACACCGTTCGCGGAACAGTGGTGCGTAATGCAACGCAAAGACCCATATTAATGCGGAGAGTGAGTGCTGACCTGGGAACAGTCTTTAACCCCGAACATTACGCTAATTTATTTGTATTTATTTTATTTTAACGAAAGCCCATTGCTTTGTTTAAGGTTTTTGTCGAGCGACCGGAAGTTCAAAACTGCGACACCCGCGAATAAAGCGAAAGATGACTAAATAAATAAAAAAAAACCCGTCGCTCGCCATTTGGCCGCCCGGCCGAGCCGCGTCTCCGCGGAGGTCCAGACAGGAATGGAGACTAATTGCGGGCCCTGCGCCGCTGCTGGCCGCCGCATGGCCCCCGGGCTCGTCACCGGGCTAATTGACAAGGGCTTGTCTGTTTTTCCCGAGCAGCTGCTCCTAAGCACCGGCACCCGAACGCAATCTCGCCGCGGCCCCCACGCCGCCCGAGGCCCTTCGGAGGCGCAACCTCCGCGGTCCAAATAGAGGGAGATTTATTGAAGCTCCCCGTGGGCGAGGCAGCGTTAAGTAAGACGTCCCCGACGGCTGCTGAGCGCCATAACCCCCTCCTCCTCCTCCTCATCATCATTATTATTATTATTAACATTATTAAAGCAGCTAATGATCCCATGACGTCATTTATTGCTTATACAAATGCACGGAACCGCTTTACCGGGATAGAAGACGGCCGGAGGGAATGAGAGCCGGTATTGTGTGTGTGTGTGTGTGTGTGTGTGTGTGTGTGTTCTCTCCAGCTTTCCCACCCCCTCGCGTCTGCCCCTCTTCTTCTTCTTCTTCTTCTTCTTTTTTTTTTTTTTTTTTTTTTGCGCGCGGAAATCGCGACGTTTTTCTCGCGCATTCTCACGCAGCTCCCCCCTCATGTCACCGCAACAATGACGCCGCTGAAGCGCCCCGTCGGAGCGACGCAGTTGGAGATCTCCCGGATTGTTTTAGGCATCTTTGGATTTCATCAATCAAAATGACTGCGGTTTTCCATAAAAATGCAGAATTCGGGTCCCGTGGCTGAGGGAGCTAGGTAGAAATTGTGACGCTGTCTCGATCGATGATAAATTGCCACCCCTTTATTGGACAAATGGAGAGATACGTGCCCAAGTCACCTTTTTTTCCCTGAAAAAGAAAGAAAAAAAAAAAAGAGACAGATTTCACGGTCGTTTAGGTGTCCCCACTTCATCTGGGTAATAAAGGGCGTCTTCGGAGTGGCTGCTGGGATAGGTGTGCAGCCAGAATATGGGGACCAAAACGTGGACTTTGGTGTGAAAGGCCTTTCAAGTTCAGGCCCATTGCTGTTGTACAGGATGCACTGCGTTTAAGAGCCCCGTGAACCGAATCTTTTCCCCTCCTCTGCGGACGTTGGTGGCCGGTCCACACGGACCACGCCGCTTATTCGCCTGCCGTCGCCGTGAGAAAAGGGCCAAATTTGTAAAATGATCCTCAGAAGGCCTCTCGTAAGCGGTTCAGTTGGCAGTCGCCCCTTGTTCAGTTTCAGGGTGGTAGTGGCCTAGTGGGTCACACACTCGTCTGTGAACCAGAAGACCCGGGTTCAAATCCCACTTACTACCATGATGTCCCTGAGCAGGACACTTAACCCGCTCTGGTAAATGCTGTACATGTAAATGTAAACAGTTTCGTGCCGGTGTTTGGCCCGCCAGGTTCTCGTTCAGGTGAAGGTTTTGCGTTTGCGACTGTGACCCCTGGGCCTTAAACGTAACGCAGGTTCTGTCCTCTGGCCTTGCAGACGTCGGGCCGATATGAGGCCCTGCAGGAAGTCACACCGGCGCTGGCAGGAAGGTGAAAAGGGAAGAGGAGACGCGAGCGGCTCGTCGCCGTGAAGAATTGTTTAATTTCACCGGCGCGCCGGGGAAGGGGAGGAGGGCGTACGCGGTGTGTTTCCTGCGGTGAGCTCTGCAGCCGGCTGCTGTTAAGAGATCTAATTGATGAGCGAAGTCCCCGCATCCGTGCGCCCCGCTCTTATTGCGCCCCGGCGCCTGCCGCCGAGCGGCGGCGTAATCGGATCCCGCAACTCCACCAGGAGCCGAGCGCGTGGCCGAAGGGGGGGGGGGGGGTTATTAAAAAAGTTGCGCTCGTGGAGGAGACTTCGACGTGGCAGGATGAGGGAGGGAGATCGGCCTCACTGTACTAAACTCTAAAAGAAAAAGGGAGCCGATTTTTTTTTTTTTTTTATCGTCCTTCCGAGTATAAAACGCCAGTTTTAATGGGGTCCCCCCCCCCCCCCCCTTCCTCCCTCGCCCGCTCCCTGCCCGTCCTCTCGCTCTCTGGAAGGGGAGAGCGCATTGTGGCCCGCCTTTGCTCAGATAGTGGCTCCGGCGACAGATGATTGATGAGGAGAGGGGGCAAGGCCGAGCACTTGCTGCATAAAGCCCCATAGATGCCTCAATAAAGGCGGCCTAGTCAAGGGACCAGCCCGGCTCAATAGACGCCGCCACAAGTATATTGAGAGGAGAAGCGCAGGGGAAGGTGCTCTGTTGTTCCGTAATCCGGTTAGCCATTGAGCCACCAGCCGTCTGAGGCCGGGATGAGTGCCGGAGGGATGGATGTGTGCCGGAGAGGAGAGGAGAGGAGAGGAGGAAAGCAGCAAGGGGGCCGGCGCTCTGATAGAGACAGAGGAAGAAGCATCACACACACACACACTCACACACACATTTTCAGCCAGAATGGACGTCTTGCGCACTCGACAAATAGACGGCGGCGCGAATTAATCTGGAGGAGTTGCGGTCGTGCCACAATTCTGTTTGTTTACAGGAAACCGGGTCAGTCTTGTCGCCGGGGACAACAGTAGTGGACAAATGACTAATTCCAATGCTATTCCAATAATATTCCATAATGTTGCGTGTTCTGTCTCGTATATGTACTAAAGCAGGTATTCTACGCCGTGGACCACCATTAACGGGCCACACGGTCCTCAGAAGACAAGGATCTGAGAAGAAAAATGAAAATGCATAAGTGGAATTTGAGACGTTATTGATCACCCACTCTCCCTCTCTCTCTCTTTCAGAGCTTCCTGGAAGGGGCTGCGTTGCGGCCTGCAAGACGGATCGCGCAATAAAGAGATATTTCACGTCGGCGTGAAATATGGTGTTAGCATAACTAGTCACGACGAGCTCATCCTCCTCGTAAACAACTCACGATGTCCTGCTTTTCCTCCCCCGTTTTATTTGTTTCGTTATTCTAATTAAAAATATATATTCATACTTCCTGCCTGGTTGTCGGTTTATTGTGATATATTG
Organism: Denticeps clupeoides; assembly: GCF_900700375.1. NCBI lineage: Eukaryota > Metazoa > Chordata > Actinopteri > Clupeiformes > Denticipitidae > Denticeps > Denticeps clupeoides. Next base: position 4,032,810 of record NC_041724.1, read on the forward strand.
TATTGCAATATATAATGCACTTTGCACAAACTGGTCACTGTTTTTTGGTGAAAACGTATGATTTGAGACACAAATGTCACGCGTCTGAAGTCAGCATAAAATACGCAAATAATATGATAATAAGTGCCACAATCTTGTACTTTAACTCATAACTGTAGTCTTGTTAAAACCTTGAGGGGACCTGGAATATTGGTGTTTTTTTTAATGCGAACGTGCAGACACACACACAAACACACACACACACACACACATTTGACTCAGTGACTCCCCTGACTCCTCTACCGCACGCAGAACAGCACAGCATCTCTCAAAAGCACAATTAGCCCAGCAATCATCTCCTGCGGGCCATCTTTTCACCGAGCCAAGTGCGGAGACAAGGTGCCCTGCAGCACGGCGTTGTTCCCGGAGGCGGCGCGAGGGCGGCGGGGCCGGGCCGGAGGCCGCGCCCCGTGGCCCGGGGTTCCTGTCTGCCCTCTGTCACTCCCACAGCAGGCCTCTCCCAGCGGAGGGCAGGGCCCTTTCTCCCGGCTCCACGCCTCGTATGACTGGGCCTGCTGGGCCAGGAAGCATTGGGCTTTTTCAGCCAAAGGACATTTGTCAAACTTCCGTCAAACCGTGACAGTTTCCCACCAAGAACACAGAAGGACTTTACAGTGCGGGTGTCAGCCGGGGTCTGATAAACTGCTGGGAAATTTGTCTTTTATAAGTGGCGCAAGTGGAAGATTTGAGGCCCGAGAGAGAGTGTAGCCGTTCTTCACAGCACCACAAAATATATTTACGCTGATAACACAACCAATGACGGCGATGCCGTTTCTGTTTCCCGGAGTGAAGCCTGAACTGTATGTTACCTTCAATTTGTTTAATCAACGACTTTCTCCACAACCCTGTCAGGGGCCGCCGCTCAATGGCTGCCAGTCTGTTGCTCAGGCAACAAGTTGATGAAAACATAAAAATTCAATATGTCTGAGTTGATTTGCGATTAGTGCAGGGGAGGGTGGCCATCTTTGTAACCGCAGGGTCCCTTTAATCCAATTCCAGGTTGGGTTTTAATTGTTTAATTGAAGCAATTATTTAACCGTAGGAATCCTTTTTACCTGTCCTCCAAACCGCGAAGTTGTCGTTCTCTCAATAGCGTTCGATCCCCCGATTATCATCATGATGTATGCATTTATTCAGTAAATTATTTGGTTAATTATACATTTATTTCTTAACTTTGAATTACTACAGTACAAATTCCATTTAAAAAGAACACATTCTTATCAAATTTAATTTGTCAGATTCAGTTAAGGTGCGGTGAACAACGGACAGTGGAATAAAACACACTGTAGGGGCATCGCATCAGCATTAAACACTAAAATATGCGGCTGCTGTACAAAAATATACACAAATGCAGAGGGATCTGGAGCTGTAATTGATCCAAGTCATTAAAAATATAATAAAGAATAAGTAAATGTCTCTTTGATGCATACAGATTCATTTAGATAAAATAACCTTTAACGTGCAAATGGCATAAGAGATAATTGAAATGTGTGTGTGTGTGTTTTTTTGTTATATTACTGCAGGTGTATTATCGGGCAGGCCTGTCTTTCCTCTGGGTCACGAGGAGGGGGGGGGGGCGTACAGGAGTTGGCCGGCCGAATGCAAAGACATCCCGGAGCTGGGGAATAATCCGGCTCTAATCAGATTCCCAGGTTTGATAATGGACACTCCGATAAATGCGGAGAATTCCAGGCAAATTTTTGCAAATGAAAAAGGATTCTTCCTGACATAATGGGCCGGTGAGAGTCGGCCTCTAATGAGGTGTCATTTGTCTAAGAGCCCCCGCCCCGCCTGCCCCCCCCTCCACATGCCTCCCGGCTCTCCCTCCAACCCAACACTGCGGTGCCCATTACTTTACCTCCGAAACACACACGTACACCCCCCAACCTCCTTGTCGTTTCTTATCTCGGCCTCTTTTCCCTCCCAAGCAGCGCTGCAGATTGGTGCAACGCGAATAAGCAGAGTGTGTGTGTGTGTGTGTGTGTGTGTGTGTTTTTTTTTTGTGCACGAGAGTGTGTATTTCTGCCCCACAAATTGTCGGACGAGCTGAACCGCGCTCCCCTCCGGCGAGGGGGACGCTTTTCCTGTCTCCAGGGGAAAATTACCTCTCCGGTAGCCGGCGCGGCCCTGCGCCGTCCCTGACAACTCACATAAATTATTGGGCATTTTCATATTTCAAATTTCATCTGCATTCATCTGGCGGGGCCTCGCCAGGGAGCGGCGGGGAGGAGGCCTGCTCGCCGGCCCAGCCATCGGCAGCCTGGCCGGCAGGCCCCAGAGACCGGGGATAATTCAATTGTGTCCCCTTGATTAGATTAGGCTTGCGGCAGCTTGCTGCCAATCTGAAGTATGGCCGCCTTCTTTCCTACTTAACCCCTCTGCCCCCCTTCCACCACCACCCCCCCCAAACGCCCACTGCAGCCGGCGCGCACCGCAAAGCCAGGCGGAGCGGCCCATGCGTTCGGAACCATCCGGGCCATTTTTCTTCCTGTTGTCTCTCCTTGTAAAAACACCGATCTCTCACCGGCGGCCTTGCCAACGTCCCACACCGTACAGCTGCTTATGGCCAACGGAGAATCCATTTCTCTCTGTTTGCTTGCTTTCGGGGTGCGTTGCTTTGTGCATTCTTCCTTTCTTCCTTCCTTCCTTTCTTTTTTTTTTTTTTTTTTTTTTGTTCCTTCCCATAAAGGTCCTGGCTGCTACATGGTTGCGGGAAAAAATCTTGCTCTATTAAATTATGTCATTCTTGATATATTGCCTCCGAGTGGGAATCAGCGGGGGGGGGGGGGGGGGGGGGGGGGGGGGGGGACGGAGAGGCTGGGAGAGGTTCAACCAGGGACTGTGTGTGTGTGTGTGTGTGTGCGTGTGTGTGTTTTTTTAATGCAATCATAACTGATAAACATATTCCTGATCAATTTCTGAGCACTTTGACACGGGACTCACCTGCCTGGTGACGATGCTCGAAAGGAGCAGATGAAGTGGAGTAGCACGCGCTATTACATCAACCTGTGGCACTATTGATTATCTTTCAGCATTCGTTCGTCCAGGCTCGGGTCATAAACCTCAAGATTCTTTTTTATTTATTTATTTATTTATTTATTTTTTACATAAAATTGTACCACATCCCTGCACACATTTTTGCAAATAAAAGCACATCTTTGCACCCAAAAGCAATGATCTGCTATCGAATATGCAACAGTATTCATCAGGGATGTAAATCTTTTCTGTCATTCACATTTAATGGACATGTCTGTATGTTAAAGCAACAGCGCCGCGGTCTACAGTTCCAGGATTGTTTACGGGTGTTGGGATATTCCTGCCTTTGTGGCCTTAAACATTGTAATACACAAATACATTTTAACGGCAACTGTGGGACATCAACCACATCAACAGAGGATGCAGGAATTATTATAAGCAGACAAAATACACGCCTGCCCACCCACCCCCATGCCACATAATTACATATTAAAAAAGAAACCTGTTTCACATGTGCACTGGATGCGGCAGCGCACCGCTCTCCCAGCATGCAACGGGCTCACGCCGCTCTCAGGGCCCTGCACACAGAGCTCTGGCCCTGTCTTTTTTTTTTTTTTTTTTTTTACATGCCATGTTTGGACTTGGAGTCAATGCATAAGGCAGATGAATATGTACTCTACACCAAGGAGAGATCATGTTGTGATGCAATTATCATCTATTGCTTCCTGTAATTGTATCAGATCTCTTTTTAGCAATAATCTCATGTTGGATGTCTGAGGCCAGGTCCCTTCTCTCTTTATTGTTCTCCACTCTGGTAAAAAGCAATTGAATTGGAGGCTGCGCTATTGGATTTTTGCTCTGTAGAATAAACCGGAATCATATTTTTGTTGGAAATTATCAATACATCTTTGCCCAGGAAAAGTAAGAAGACACGGGAACGGCGGAGGGGCGCGAATTGAGAAATGATAAACAGCCGCAGCGGTGATTTAGAAAGCGCGAGCCGTGGGACTTCCAACGTTCGGGTAAATATTGAACACTGTGGGAGTGGGTTCAGTTTAAATGGCGGCGATGTCTATCTGAGATGATTCGGTTTTCTTCATTTACACCCCACCCCTTCCCCGTGACTTCTTCCCAAATCATCACAGCGGTGTGACAGTTACCAGAATAAGAATATCTGAAGCCTTCTTTCAGAGGAGAGAAGAAGGGCGGGGCAAAACAGACAAGGGTGGCAAAAGGTACAGAAGAACGGAACCATCTTGCACACAGCAGGTTAATGACATTTAATAGAAATGCAAGTAACTGGAACACTTCCATTGGTGCAGATGTTAATAGAATGAAAAAAATATAGAATTATTATGCTGAAAACTGTTTTAATGTGTTGGAAACCTTTCTGCATTAAAGAGATGGACGAGATTCTTCCATACATCTAAAACGTTATCCCGAAATCTAAATCTGCCAAAAAAAGTAAAAAAAAAAAAAGTGAACAAAGTTGACACTATGCACTAGACTGGAAGTCTGTCTAGAGACGAGAACCATAATTTTGACCTTTTTAAAACACATTGATGACAGTATACACAGTGAGCAAAATGTTTTAATTTTATTGCACACTTTTTCTATATTCAAAACACACACAACTGCACAACTGTTAAGTAGTTTTTTTCTTAAATCCATTTGATATGTCTATCTAAATTTCTCAGAATATGTCACATGATATTCCGTAAATATCGTGTCCTGTGTCATCATCATCATTATCATCATCGTCCTGGAGCCTTTGATGGGGGACACATGGCTCCAGCGGAACGGAGTAGATGTGTCTTTCATAATAGATCGTTTTTCCGACCCTTTCGCCGTCGCCATGTGGAGGGGCTGCTCTGCCCCATTGGGTGACCCCACCCACTCCGCTCACCTGTACTGGGAGGGTCCCACAGGGTCCTCAGGGGCCCCGGTCCAGCTGCACCCACATCCCGTCCCGCCTCGCTGCAGCCATCCGTCCGTCCGTGCGGCCTCTCCGACTCACTTTTCATAATTATTAAATTACGTTCCTTGGCACCCATTAAAGGCAGGACATTTTCTTCTTAACCACCTGCTCTGCCCCCCCACTCACACACACACACACACCCCTCGCAACCAGCCACCCATTTTGCACCATCAATCTTTCAGCGTTACCGGACCCCTAAAAGCTTTCTGACTCGTCTATAATGGGGGACACAGAGGGGTCAGGGGGCTCTGTGTGGTGTGTGTACGTGTGTGTGCACTGATGCCTCAGCACTGGACTGTGAAGGGGGGGGGGGGCAGGGTGGTCATTCTGTCAGTGTCCCTTCTAAGCGACGGGGAGGGTAGAGGGGTGGTCTGGGAAGAAGGGGTCAGTCGCTGCATGACCTCGTGACAGAAAAGGGGCGGGGGAACCGAGGCAGTCGAGTTTACTAACTGCCCCCTCTCTTTCTCTCTCTCTCGCACACACACACACACACACACACACACACACTGGTCTGGTCAGCATTCTGTTATGACAAAGTTTGTGCCTTGGGGTACACGGGGTAGGACACTGACCCCCTGTGTCACCAGGACAAACGGGGCTAATATTAACACAGCGGTCTTTCCCTGGACCCCCAAACTCGGCAATAAATCCAAAGACGATGACAAGCTGGCTCTGCATCGTGCATCATCCAAAGATCACCATATTCATAATTTTAGGTTGCGTTTAGGTTACTTAAGCATGTCAGTACATGCCTTATGACACCTTTTCGGCAATCCTTATAATTAATATCTGCTTATTAAATAACATCTAGTGCAGCTTATACCATAAAAAGTTCTCGTAAGAGTTTTAACACCCTGTCACTCATTCCATGAAGTTACCTTGTTACTGCCTCAGTGGTGAATAGTACAGAGAAAGTTCCGACTGCGTCTTAACAAAATCCATCACACCTCAGCGCCGAAATGCACTAGTTATTGTTTTCAATGTGGGGAAATATGGCCGCGTGGTTCGTGTGTCCGTGTGTGAGCATGTGGTCGGGCGCATGTGTGTGAGTGTGTATGTAATCAGAGTGTCAGCACAGATGGAGGAGCACACACTGCCGGTGCTTATCGCTCACCTCCCAGCATGCCTCTCATTACCTAATGCTCATAAACCTGCTTATATTATTCATCCCTGACAGCCCGCCTGCTTTGCATAACCTAAACAAATCATTCATTCGCACACACACACACACACACACACACACACACACACACACACACACAGACAGATAGACCTTCACAGCCATGTTTCCTTTTCTTAAAAAAAAAAAGTAAAATAATAAGCAACATAAATAAATAAAAAGCACACCACTTTCCACACTCAGACATGAAAAATGAACAACGTTAATAACACCTTAAACTTTCTTCCTCCTCCCCCTCCCCGCCCAGACTCACTTCCCCCTTTAACGTCCGGTAATCGGATTAGAGTCGGGCTAATGGCTTTTCCTTATGGTGCTCAGAGACATTCTGCCCAGACCTTGGAAGGCTCGCCAGTCCTGCTGCAGAAGGTCTACATCTGCAGAGAGAGAGGGAGAGAGAGAGAGACAACCCCCCCCCCCCTCTTGGCGAATCTATAGGGAGAGAAGGCAGAGACAGGTGCATTTCTCCACAAATTGAGTTAGCCAAGACATGCCACATCCAATTGGGCTAAATTGATGTGAGAGTTTGTGATGTATGCCGTGGGTACTACAGCAAAGGTCAGTGTGCCGAGACAATGACATCAATCTGCTTCCACGTGGCGTAGGGGGGGGTTTTAAGAAAAACTGTGTTTGGTTCCAATTTAGCAATGTCACATAAATACTGGCAAAGTTCTAGCAGCGAGACTTTATTTGAAGGAGCGCGCACTGCGGGATAGTGGCGTGTCTGATTCACGGCGCGTCCGCAGCACACTGGCTCAACTCGCAATGAAAATATCCATTCGCAATGAATGCAGGAAGCCAGAAGAAAACATATCACAACCTACATACCGTCTACATACCGTCTACATACCGTCATTATGGGTTTGCCTTTGGAAGTGTCTGATTTGTGCTTAAGTAAACGTTGATTAGCCTCAAGATTGTGTTTCGTAAAAATAATTCTTAGTTGTATCACAATGCAATAATCATAAACACCAGATGATAAGACCATATTGTGCTAACACAAGGGGTGGGGACCACATGGGTGTAAGTGACAACTTAACTGATTTTAGGGCAGCGGTGGCCTAGGAATTATCTTAAGGAAGCGGTCCCGTAATCAGAAGGTTGCCGGTTCGAATCCCAGGTCCGCCAAGGTGCCACTGAGGTGCCACCGGGCGCCTGTCATGGCTGCCCACTGTTAAAAGCAGAGGACACATTTCGTTGTGTCACCGTGTGCTGTGCTGCAGTGTTTCACAACGACAATCACTTTCACTCACTTAAAAATCAAGGACAAGACATTGTCTGCTGGTTTCATTTTTTTTTTATCTCATGTCTTTAAACTTATAGAGTTTTACTGCAGCTTTCTACATTTTAAATTTCAAAAATATATGTTTTCTGACCCGTTGAATTGCAGTTTATAGATGTGAATAACACTTCTGAACGGCTGTAGGAAGGATCTTGCAGTTGATGAACACCCCAGGCCTTCCAGGAATAGCGGATTCTTCCTTCCTGTGGGTGAAGCTGGAGCTGAGGCTTCGAATCCGGGCCAAGATTGGGTTTCATTCCTCCGACTCACCTCGGGCAGAGGTCTGGAAATAGATATCGCGGCGTATCGCTTTCGCCCCACCTATATTCAGAAAGCCATTCTGGGCTTATGATGTTAGCGTTATTGCTGTTCACAGGTGAGATTGGACTTTCCAGCGCAATCCAATATATCACCTCAGGGCGATCGGCTTTCTCTCTGTGGGCTGGACTGGGCTCACGCCGAGCCAAGGACTCCAAAAAATATCAGTTCTGAACTAAAATATGTGGCTGCAGTGACTCAACTTTGCTGAATCATACCTGGAAGGCTGAACATTATAATTTTTTTGGTTTATAATTTTTGATCATGCTACCATTAAAACCTCAAATTAACCATTTATATGTGTTGTACATATGTGAACTTGGTCTCTCTCTCTCTCTCTCTCTCTCTATAGCATTTCATATATATATAGCATTTCACTCACAGGTTTGAATGACACGATACCACCTTTAAAAAATTCAGTTTGCTTCACAGTCGCTTCATCCACCACAGTATCTGTGCTCCAAAAGACGTTCAGCCGCATGAGACGTGCGTTAGGCTCCTTAAACGAAGGCAACGTGACTCCTTAACGCTCCCAAGGTGGCCAAAGTGGCTCGGAGGAATCGCTAAATACTTTCCTCCTCCTTGTGATGGGCGCAATTCATTCTCATTTGCCATTTGTGTTGCAGCTTGAGTCTGCAGTCATCTTTTACAAAATGACAATACATCATGCCACAATCCCGGCACCATGGGCACGTCCTTATTGCATTTGAGCGCGGCGACGAGAAAGCTGCTTGACAAGCGAAAGTCACCTGACTATTTGTCAGCTGTGTCACCGAAGTCTCACGAGAAGTCGAGATGCTGAGAGCGCTTATCTGAATCTCAGAGACCTGATGGACTGAAGGCTTCTGCATGGATTCCTGTCTGCAATTAGTTCAAGAGACAAATTCATTCAAACACCAGGGTCTACAATTAACCAGTCAATCATTTTTCTGATTAGATTAGTAAAAACAGTATTTAATTTAACAATATTAGTACTTAATCCTCTGAAAATGTTGAAAAACGCTTCCTCTGTCATCCATTAATTTGTGAATGAATCTGATTAATGCCACAATTGTGTTAATGCTCACTGAGTCGATTTCCCCTGACAGTTTCACCCACAAATGTTCAAACCAGGAGGCCAGATTTCAGAAAATGATCTTTGATTATGTTTTTATGAATAGAGTTTTTAAAGGGGAGGAGCCTGTAGGCATGATTGACAGCTCTCACACAGCCTCCTTCCTCACCCTGGACGATATGTCCATATTGACAGCCACTGTGGACAAATCACGTGATTATGGCACAAGACAACGGCGAGACATCTCGGACATGAAGTAACTCAATAAGGAGTCGCTAATCTCCCCCTCCAAAAAAAGAGAATAAACTATCTTGTACTCCAGGCCAACTTCAGGTTCCAATTGTGTCGTGGTGCTCATCATTGTGACCTTTCGGTGGCCTCTGTATTCATCGAAATATTTCATCTTTCTGCAAGATAAATGAAACGGTTGCAGAATATGACACGGGCCGCTATTTGATTTATTAGCACTTTTGGGCCGGGGGAAGAATGCTGCCTTTTGTCTTCTGAGTGGGAGCGATGCTCTTGTTCCACTCGACACGCTTTCATCTTACGACTTCCACAGTGGACTGGGGCGGTGCAAAAATGAGTCCAACTCAGTGAATAAAGATGAAAGATTATTGCCATTATTAATAATAGGTGCTGTGGTTGTCTGATTATGCTAAATTCAAATTTTTTTCTTACTATTGTGGACAGCAGGAGTGACATAAGTCAAACAGAAAAATACGTTTTTTTTTTGGAATGGACCACAGACAAAAAGTAGTTTGGGGTTTCAAAGAAACACATAAAATTAAAAATAAGTTGGTTCTGGCCCCAATCAGATGGTTAAGTTATACGTCAGAAATGGCTAAATATACTGTACTAAAAAAATAGATTTAAGAAAGTAAAGAGGAAACATCCGAAATGCGCAATAATGATGCTGGGCCCAACTCCTCACAATGGCGCCCTGATTAACGCGGCGCAGCAACGTGCCTTGGGGCTGTGGTGGTGGGGTCCTGGTTAATGACACTGACCCCGACTTCCCCACCAGCCATTCAGCCCCGGCAACAATAATCCCGGGCCGGCGGCTGATTTATGAGCTCGGGCCTGGCGCGCTGAATAATGACCCGGCCGGGTTTCCGAGTGAAGACGGGGATTATGGGGTCGGATTTAGGCCGCACCACGCTGTCGGAGTACGCATGCGCACACCTTCACGCCGCGCAACGTTGCAGGAACCTAAATGTTGAAGGTTAAATTTGTCATATACACGCAGATTAAAATTGTCATATACACGCAATTTCCATTGACACATATTATATCCTGTGCGTATTTTGGTGTATAATAATGCAACTTTTACCGAAGGAACGGGTCGCGTTCGGCAAGGCGACTGGAGCATTGCATTGTGGGATCTGTAGTCTGTGCGTTATTAGTGCTTCATATCGCCGGGCCATCATAACAGATCTAGGTTAAATGATTTCGCTGAACTTATGTGGCCAGCGGGTCGCGGGCTTGTCGTTTATGCGTTACATCGCGTATTGACCGGCTATAAAGGCTCTTGAGACGTCTGCGCAGCCAGACTTTATAACAAAACGAAGCGGTAGAACGATCGTACGTTGTGGGATTTGGGGAATTTTGGACGGTACAGGGGGGTGTACCTGGCAACACTGAATCCGCTCCCGTTTTTGTTGTCGCGATGCAGGTGGAGGGCGATTCGCTGAAACGATGACAGCCGGCCCCGACAATACGGTCTCATTTTACACGGTTTTATTTTATGAATCAAATTCTCCAGGAGTGCGTGGCGATAGATTAAATGATCGCATCTCTTCTTCTTCTTTTTTTTTTTCTCGTTCCAAATCTTATTTCAGTCCGGTCGATGGCGGCGGGTTTTTTTTTTCTCCTCCTCCCCCGCCGGTTAATGTCGATTTAGAGGTTGGAGTCATTTAGTAATTGATTTCGAGCGCAGCCACGTTTCCCTAATCCCGTTCCCACATAATAACGTTTTTATGATCACCTGGCTGGCGATAATTATGAGTGTTGTTATTACTGTTGTTGTAGCGCCGAAATACATTTAATGTGGTATGTACGTGCCATTCGCGTCCGTGTGACGTCATCGCGCAGGAACGCGGCGTCGCCATGTTGTAGTAACGGAAACAAAATAAGAAGTTTTGGCAACAACGTCAAAGTTGACGGGAATGTCTGGTATACGAGAACATTAGCAGCCGCGATGGGAAATTAAAACAGCCAATTAAGCCCGGCAGACTTCAGGCGACACGCGACCTTTAGCCGGGTTAGCGGTGCATGATGGGTATTTACCTCATTATTAAACGAGCGGAATGTAATGTGATTATAAGGAAGATGTCGGCGCGGGTAAAGGTGGGGATTTCCTGGACACGCGTGAAAGCAGCATCTGCTGGACTTCTGGGACAACACGCTCCTGGCGCCGCGGAAATGTTTCCCGCGCCCGGCGCGTCGACGTTCCCGCGGGGGCGCGGCGCGCCACGCCCCGTTTTCGACGCGTTAAGTGAGACGTTTGCGTTTAAACGTGACAGCGCGCACCGCCCATCTTTGTGTGTGTGTGTGTGTGTGTGTGTGTGAGTGTCCTGTCCGCTCGGACCCGCCCTCTTCTTTATTTGTCGCATTCCTGCGTCAGCGCGCTGAAGAGGGAGGAGACTTTCTTTCTTTCTTGTTGTTTGTTGTTGTTGTTGTTGTTGTTGTTGTTTTTTCCCCTCCCCTCCCTCTGATTATTTATTGATGGGCGGCACCCATTTGCCACTCATTAAGCCACAAATTACGCCTCCGTTTATTGTAATTAAACCAACGCGGCACCGTTCATCACCCGGACCCTGGTGCTTCATCTGGAGTGGAGCTCACTGCCACACACTACCACTACACATTATCTATCTGTAATATCATCTATCCATGCATCGTTCCTGTTTGATTATATATCTGTAATATCATCTATCCATGCATCGTTCCTGTTTGATTATATATCTGTAATATCATCTATCCATGCATCGTTCCTGTTTGATTATATATCTGTAATATCATCTATCCATGCATCGTTCCTGTTTGATTATATATCTGTAATATCATCTATCCATGCATCGTTCCTGTTTGATTATATATCTGTAATATCATCTATCCATGCATCGTTCCTGTTTGATTATATATCTGTAATATCATCTATCCATGCATCGTTCCTGTTTGATTATATATCTGTAATATCATCTATTCATGCATCGTTCCTGTTTGATTAAATATCTGTAATATCATCTATTCATGCATCGTTCCTGTTTGATTATATATCTGTAATATCATCTATCCATGCATCGTTCCTGTTTGATTATATATCTGTAATATCATCTATCCATGCATCGTTCCTGTTTGATTATATATCTGTAATATCATCTATCCATGCATCGTTCCTGTTTGATTATATATCTGTAATATCATCTATCCATGCATCGTTCCTGTTGGATTATATATCTGTAATATCATCTATCCATGCATCGTTCCTGTTGGATTATATATCTGTAATATCATCTATTCATGCATCGTTCCTGTTTGCACAGCAATATTTGCATATTTGTACTTTGCACATTTATTATACATTATTATTCATGTTTAGCGCTGTCTGTGTCATCGTTGTCTACATGTTTTTTTGTACTGCCCGTGTCCCGTTTGCACTTTTTGTTGCCCAGTTTGTCGCTGTCGCAGACGTGCTCAGTGTGTAACTTTGTCTAATCGTTCAAATGTTACATGTAGCGCCAGGTTCTGGAGAAACGTTTCGTGAAATGACAATAAAGTTCAACTTCAACTCTGTGTGTGTGTGTGTGTGTGTGTTTCTGCGACACCTTAACCTGAGATTTTCGTCCATCTGACATATGACCTGATAAATGACCAACGTTGTCATATATTAGGAAACATTTCATGAAATAGGAGGAATATGTCCAGTTAAACACATTTGATGCTTATGTGTGACGCATATGTTCAGATTCATCACATTTCACGAAAAGGTAAAAGCATGTCTTTGTTAAACTATTTGATACGGGATAAATCAGATTTTTTTCTATTCTTTGTGTGTGTGTGTGCATGTCTCGTTTCGAGACATTAATTACCGTCAGATTAATCGAAAAAAAACGACTATATACAAATATATATAAAATCCTATATATTTATAATGCATTTGTGTGTCAGCAACCGATTTTGATTCAAAAGATAACAATGGCTGATTTCTCCCTCTCTCTCTCTCTGCCACATCGAGACAAGAAGGAATAAAACGACGTAAAAGACGATATTTGGGGGTCAGGGTCAGCGTGTGTGTGTCCCACCCAGAGCACCTCTGCAGCAGCTGATCCTGGTGGGCTGCAGGGAGAAAAAGGAGCCGCTTGGTGCCTTTGTGCTGTTATTAGATTAATTCCCAGAGATGCTTTTCTTCCCCCTGCGCCAGACGCGTGGAGGGGAGAACGCGGAGCCCGTAATCGAATTACGCGTTTGGTACCGACTTTTGGTCGCAACTCTTGCGCGGAAAACGGGGGGAAAGAGAAGGAGAAAGAAAACATTTACATAGCAGGGGCAGGGAAGAAAGAAAGAAAGAAAGAACTTCTTAAAGCGTCGTTTATCTTCCCCACTGAAAGGGAAGTTAAAAATCCGCTTCATTGGAATAAAACTCATACATTTTAATAAAACTCACGCCACGATCAATGCGTCTGACGTCCACAAAAGGCTCGTCTGTGACCTGGTACATATTTACTGTTCGGGGCAAGAAAACGATTTAAAAAAAATTATATACACACACGCTGATCCAGGAATTCCGCTTAATCTATTTATTCAGTAGGCGCACGTGTAATTTTGGGGTGACCCGCATGATTATGGTAATAATCATAATAATCATAATAATAATAAAAGCCCTGAGACGCGGTTCTAATGCGAAAATGAACCGCGCGGTGTGTGGTTTTCATTAGCGCGACTCCATTCGCCCTTTAATAACGACTCCAATCAGCCTAATTACTGAATCGGTTTAATAAGGTCGCCTTATGAAACTGCACGGCAAAAAACTAAAATGTATAAATATATATATATATATATATACATGTAATAATAAAAATTTTTAAAAATTATTATACTTTGCCGTGACGTTCTGTTTTATTTTTGGTTCCATTACAGCACGTCTAGTTTATTTATTTTTGAAAATTCATAAAATATCGACGCAAACGAAAAAAAAATAACAATAACAACAACAGTAATAACTGATAGTCTTCTTATGATAATTATGCAGCCATAATAATATCTGTGGTTACCGTACTGTTGTAGATATTGATAACAGTTGTGTTGTTTGTTATGTTGTTATTTGTTTTTATTTACTATTGTTGTTATTGTAGATGTTAATAACAGTTGTGTTGTTTGTTGTCTTGTTATTTGTTTTTATTTACTGTTGTTGTAGGTTTGGTTATTGTTGTTTATTGTTGCCGTAGTTATTGTTATTTTCCTGTCATATTTCTCCAGTAAACCCTCCAACAACAAAAATAAAACGAACAGACGTGTGAATATTAATATTCGATAATGACGCGCAGCATCGGGCGGGAATCTCTCTGGTCGTCTCCGGGCCTGGACCGGGAGGAGGAGTGGAGGAGTGGAGGAGAGGAGGAGAGGAGGACGCCATCGAAAAATCCAGCCCAGGGTATACTGTCGGTTAAAAGGCTTAAAAGCTTGGGGGGAAATTCGATCAGGGAGAATCGTCACCCAACTTTCATTATTTCCAAGTGGTGTGATTCAATTAAAGGGCAGGACGGCGGTTGGAGAGGAGAGGGAGAGAGAGAGAGAGAGAGAGAGAGGGGCAGGGTGGAGGGAGGCAGGGGGGGTGGGTGGCGCGTAATGGCGCGGTATTAAATTCTAATTAGAGAAGCAGGGGATCAATGAGAGGGAGGTTGGACAGCCCCGGTCCCCCCAGTGCCGGCCCAATAGACTGATGAGTTATTGTCATGTAAAAAAGCGCGAGCAATAAGACCCGAACGCGCCGCTATTGTCCGCCGCGGAAAGAGCCAAGTTTATTATGAGGACTATATGCTCCAGAGACCTCGGGCGAGGCGGCTCTTCGGGAGGCTTTTCATAAAACAAGGCTCGACTCCTTTAAAGGAGGGCACTTTCCGAGCGGCCGCCGAGCTGAGCGCATCTCGTCCGCGGCGCGCTGCGCGTCTCCGTCAAACTCTCCGCCGGCCGCGATTTAATCCGATTTCCGACCCGCTCGCCTCGAACACATTATTGTGGTTTTTTTTTTATTTTTATATTTATATATATTTAGATATATATATATATATATATAGCTCTTTTTTTTCTCCGCGCCTCTCTTCCTCCAACACTGAGCCTTTTCAATGTATAAAATGGAGTATTCTTACCTCAACTCCTCCGCCTACGAGTCGTGCATGGCCGGCATGGACACCAGCAGCCTGGCCTCCGCCTACGCCGACTTCAGCTCCTGCAGCCAGGCCGGCGGCTTCCAGTACAACCCGATCCGCAGCACGTTCGGCGCGGGCTCGGCCTGCCCGTCGCTGGCGCCGGGCTCCTGCAGCCTGGGCTCCCTGCGCGACCACCAGAGCAGCCCGTACGCCGCAGGTGAGTATATAGCCGCGCGTTTAGTATTTACCAAACGAAATTTGCTTACACAAATGAAAGAATTTATCGCGTTAGGAGCGATCGCGGGCGCGCGGTAATTCGGTTACGGGAGGAGGGGGGGGGGGGGTTACACTATCCCTGTCACACCCTTAACCGCCAACAAAATTATCTTAAGCTGCCAAAATGATGGGCATAATTTATTTACTTTGCGACGAGACATAAAACTCCCCCTCCGCCACCAACCCGACCAACAACAAAAAAAAAATGAAACGAAATGAGATAAACTCGAGCTCGGGAACGATGATGGCAAAGTTTCCGAACGGCGTCACCGTCATCGCATCTAATTAACCGGGTTTAACCACAATTTAACCAGATCAGCGCGGAGGCGCGATTAATAATCGCACAGACTGCGACTCGTTCTTTTATTTTGTGGGATTCGATTTCTTTTTTTTAACGTGACGTCATTTTTACAATCATTCTTTTCTTTTTTTTTTACAGTTCCCTACAAGCTGTTCACGGACCACGGCGGCCTGAACGAGAAGCGCAAGCAGCGGCGCATCCGCACCACGTTCACCAGCGCGCAGCTGAAGGAGCTGGAGCGCGTCTTCGCGGAGACCCACTACCCCGACATCTACACCCGCGAGGAGCTGGCGCTCAAGATCGACCTGACGGAGGCGCGCGTCCAGGTGCGTAGTACGCGGCGCAGTGTGAGATTTACGCGGCGCACCGTGCGTAGTACGCGGCGCACTGTGAGATTTACGCGGCGCAGTGTGCGTTTTACGCGGCGCAGTGTGCGTTTGGAATACCTGCATGATGATGGAATACCTGCATAGAGTGGAACTTTATTAGCGACAATAATTCCGGTGGAATTATGTTGTTCTCCCTAATCCAACTCTGTCTGTCAAAGCCTTTTGAATGATCTTAGATCTAAAAATTCGCAACAGTACAGAATTTAGTGCATCAGCAGATGACTACAGACGAACTACATCATTACATCAATATACATCATCATACCATTTTCAGTGACGATTTTTATTCTCTTTTTTTCATGGAAATGGTATTAGGTGCTCACATTTTGCCCAAAGTCTGCATGTTAGTGTGAGATGGATTGACTTTACACCAGTGCTCGTTTGAGGGAGGGGGTGTCGAGCTGCTCGTACCACCTGATCAGTCACGTGTCATTGCTGGGAATATTATTATAACGGGATTATTAAGAGCTTGTTTATATTTCCATACTGGTCTGCGGTGGTTTTAGCTGATTTTTTATTAATTTTCTTTTAGGTCTGGTTCCAAAACCGACGCGCGAAATTCCGCAAGCAGGAGCGCGCGGCCGCGGCCGCCGCGGCGGCAGCCAAGAACGGAACCGGGAAGAAGTCGGACCCGAGAGAGGAGGACAGCAAGGACAGCAAGGCGGCGGACCCCGACAGCACCGGGGGTCCAGTGCCCAACCCGAACCCCACCTCCACCTGCGGCGGACCCAGTCCCACCGGCGGCCAGGTCAACAGCACCGGCAACGGCGGCCTGGAGCAGGCCAAGACGTCGGTGGGCGCCCTGAGCGCCGCGCCCCCCGGCCAAGGGTGGGCGTCGGGCCCCGGCACCATCACCTCCATACCGGACTCCCTGGGGGGGCCGTTCGCCAGCGTACTGTCCTCCTTACAAAGACAGAACGGAGCCAAAGCCACTTTAGTCAAAACCAGCATGTTCTAAAGCCCCTCCCCAGTCCCACCAGTCCCACCAGTCCCACCAGTCCCGCTGTCCGGTCCGCTCCATTTTCGCGGATTTACGCGTAGACCTTCGCTGTCGTTGTTGGTCCCCCCCCCCCCCTCTGCCCGAGTAGCTGTAGAGTTTTAGGGCCTGTAAAGAACCCACAAACACCGACATAACGCGACAATGGCACAAGTCCCACCGAACCCCACCTGAACTGTTCTACTTTTTCTTTTTTCTTTTTAACCTCTGTGTGCGCGTCTTTCTACGACTGTGTGTGTGTTTGTGGCTCAGTTGTATACTAGTGTTGATACGTAATCTCGTCCTCGATATAACCTCCCCGGCCCCACCCGTAGCTCACCTTTTTAATGCTCCTCACACACACAACACAAGCGAGCACCGCTTTATTTTTCAGCCCTGAAGGGGGCAAAGGGGACGGATGCAAGCGCTGTATTTATTTCAGTCTTATTTGCATGTTGTCCTTGGCGTCAGGTTTTATAATAAGTTCCGAACTATTTTGTGAGCATCATGTTGTTGGTTTTTTTTTTTTCTTTCTTTCTTTGTCCGGGATTTGAGAATTATTTATATGTAGGTAATGAATGCTTATATTTAAGAAGGAAATATTTCTACATGTGCACATAGTTTTTCAGGTGTACCCATTGAAATTGTTGTTGATGACAAAAATAACAGTAAATCGGAATTTTACTGCCTCCATTGTCGATGGTTTTTTTTCAATGAAAGAGGGGCGTAATTTTGTGCGAATTTATTTAAGAGGAAAAAAGTCTCGATGGTGCAAGTAAATTTATCGGCGACTGTTCACGTACACGTCATATTCTCCTGATAGTTCGTTATATTATTCGTTACATTTAATGACATAATTCGTTATAAATACAGAATCGTTTGCATTTTGTTCGTTTACATGACACAGTATTTCTTAATTTTTTATTGTTTTCGTTAGAAAACCGCGGGCAGCCCCTCCCCCAATCAACACAGGAGCCAATCAGCAGACGCTTTATGGATATTTCCAGCCTTTATTTATAAAGATATAATATAGTGTAAAGCCATTGCATTTGTATGTCCGGATAGTGTTCGGATAGGTGAATATTACAATAAATACAGAAATTAAGCCTACACCTTTTCCACTTATTCATTCCTAATGAAACGTGAAATACATAGCCGGTGCAGAAGCTCGGGCCACTGCCTATATTAAAATAATATCGTTACAGAATAAAATGAGATGATAAAAAACAATCAGAAGGGTCAAAATAGGATGAAGAATAAATTGTCGTTTAGATTATTTCCTTCTCACCTTGCTTCCATTCGAACTATTAACATGACGATGACGGTGATGATGACAATGATGATGATGATTATAAAATTCTTTTGCTGATAATATATCGAACATAATCCGATAAGGCAAGTGTAATGAACGAAGTCCCGTGACGTCACAGCCTGTTGCTGCAGGATCTGCAGCTCCAGCCCACTAACGAAGGAGAGAAAAAATAACGCCCCGAATATAAAGCGCTCCTCCAAAAAAATTTTATAAAACAAAAGTAAAATTTGATCTGCTGTAAGGCACATGTCAAATATGTAAATATGGATGAAACGACATGACATCGACCTGAGAAACCATCTCACCCTGAATTTTTTTTTTATTTCGATTTTGTCTCAGAAAATATTTCAATCCACGGGGTGGGGGTGGGGGGGGTGGAATGCACATCATCGCTCTCATCTTTATTTTACAACCATATCTCCGCTACAGTTGAAAGGACTGTAATCATTAAAAATAAAAACGAAATGTCCTTTTGTGATGCTCGATAGATAATAAAAAAAAAAAATTAAAAAACATTAACCTGCCACACAGACCTTTGCTTTTCTCAGACAGAAGTGTTTGGTGCAAACCGGACACAAGATGCAACGAGCGACTCTGTACATTTGGCTTTAGGAACGCTCCTCCTTTCGCAAGGAGACGAAGGCGGGCCCACGTCCCTGTGCCGGGACGTCCTGGGATGACAGGGACGGGGACACGGAGCCTCTGCATCACAGGGTGGTGGGCTGGCCGGCCGCTGAAACCAGGAGAGAGAAAGGCGGAGTCATTTTCGAGGGACACGCGTGGGGCGTGGCGCCGCGCCGCCGCAAGGGTGGGAGGCGGCTGTGACACTCACAGCGGGACCGGATGTAGCACTGATGACAGTTGAGGAGGCCGTTTCGAATCCTCACGTCCGTGCCGGTCGTGGTGTCCCCCAGTTGTCCCTTGCAGATGCCACACTGCGAAAAAGACAGAGGGGTGAGGACAGGAAGAGGAAAAAGCGGCTGGCGCTGACGAGCCCCGCCCGATTCACGCACCTTAAAGCACTGAATGTGGAAGTAGAGGCTCAGGGTCTCTATGATCATGGCTGCTCCTTTCCCCAGAGGATGACCGCAGCTGGAGCACAGCTTCTTACCACTCACCGACCTGAGCACACACACATACACACACACACACACACACACACACACACACACACACACTGTCACCTCTGAAAACTGTGTGTAGAGACGGAACATTCTGGAGCACGATGAGTGTAATGAAGATGGAGGTTTTTGGACTCGGGCGCTACCTGCTGGGGGATGGAGGCGGGGTGTCTGGGGGGCATGAGGGTGACTGTGGCGTGTCCTCGCCGGACTCGGACCTGAGGGTGACAAACCCAGGCGCAGCGTGCGGCAGACACACAATGACAGAGTGAGAACGGAAATGAGGTGGAAATGTCACGTCACACAAAGAAAAGACATGGCGTGCATGGTGAATGAAACCCGCCGGTTGTGGGTTCGGGTCTTTAACCAACACACACACCCACCCACCTTCGCCGCTGGGACGGGTCTCTCTTTTTCTGTTTGCCGCTCCAGGTAGAGTCTGAAGAACAGGACCCAGCATGACACTCGCAACGAACAATACACCATACGAATACACGTACAGGACATCGACCGAATAAACATTACAATTCATCATATTTATGATTTTTATGACGGCAATGTCTGCAGTCAATGCCATCTGCTGCCATCTAGTGGTGGAATAAAAAAGAAAAAAGAAAATCATGCCTTCAGCATCCCTGGCCTGGCCCATCTCTCCAGCCACCTTCTGGCTGTAGTGCTGACTGTGGGAGCTGGGCTCGGACCAGCCTGAGCTCAGCAGGTCAGTGCTGTAATTAAAGAGGAGAGGTCAGGGGTCACGAAGAGGAACCTTAAAAAGGCAAAACGCAAGCTGCGCCGCCCTGACCTCTCGGCCGGCGGCAGACGCCCTTCCTCCGGGCCAACGTCGCTGCCGTCATTGCCCCTTTGGTTCCACTCGCCTCTGAGCTTCTTCTGCGTTGCAAAAGTCTGTTAGTGACTCGACTATCTGAGGATGTTTTATTTCAACAAGAAGTCTTCACTACTACAGATTTTATTAAAACATATTTAATTTTATATCGTTTTATTGGGTCTATGCGTCTTGTGTCAAAGAAATTCTCTGTTCTCTGTGTCTTGTGTGTTGTACCAGCCATTAATCCTCCAGGATTAAGACAGTTTTCTGATCAAAATCCAACCAAATTGCTTTTATTGCCACATGTACAGTGCAAGGGAGTAAAATGTTTGCTCCAAAAAAACAAAAAACATATATGTAAGTAAATAACAAATTATATGTGGATTGTAGGAACAATTAACAATAAAGCTATATAGAGAAATATACGTATATATTTAGTAAAATTAAAATAGTTTATTGTGCAAATAGGGCAAATTAATGAGGTAAAGTGCTTTTTTTTTTTAGATTGATCAACTCTTCCAATTTGACGAGTTCATTTACATCGTAGATGATTCTTCGAAATGTCTGATTCAACTTGGTCAACTTTTTTAAAAAGCCTCTTTACGCTCTCTGCCCGTCGCTCCATCACCTCCTGCTTCAGCTCCCAGCTGCCCAGCGTCCTCGTGCCGTCGTCCTGTGGTGCTGCAGGAAGGGCCGGGTCCCCTGCGCTGGGCTTGTGACGGGGGTGGAGGGCAGGTGAGTGAGGCGTCAGAGGGGCAAGCGTCTCCTCCAGGATCCTCTGCTCCTGTTACCGACGGCAACCAGCAGGAATGACAACAGGCACAATTTGCCCCGTTTGTTGCCTGAACGATGTCCTCGGACTCTTTAAGCGAAAATGTGCATTACATGTCCCCGTTTCCAAGGATGGCCGGGATGATTGAAGGGGTGGGCAGAGCTGTTGGCGCTCAGGCTGTGACTATCGATCAAAAAAATGGATGCCATCTCGGAGAAAGTCACAGCTCTGCAGAGAATTTTGGCTGGAGACCCCAAACGACATATCCAATCAGCCCCTGGTTGCCGGTAATGAGCTTCTCACACGACGACCCAAATGTACCAAATGTACCAGAGGGTCACCACAGCCACCAACACCGTAACGGCAACAGCGCCAGGGATCTTCATATGGACCAGTAGCATTACAATGGACGTTCTGATTGTGGAGTTTTTCCTTGTGTGCGGAAGGGTCAAGCGTGCGGGGTCAACCGCATGTCCCATTGAGACATGCTGTATGTGATTATGGGCCATATCAGAAATAAAATGTTGTTCCAATAAAGAGGAACCGTGACGACGTGGGGAGAACATGCGAACGGCGCACACGAACACCGGGATTCGAACTCGCAACTTTTACGCACGGCGCGACCTGATATTAGACTGATGATATATAAAGTAGAGGTTCGAGTGAAGAACAGCGTACCTGTTCATGGTACTTCCTCTCCTCCTCCTCCACCTCCCTCTGCGCTCTCTCCCACTCTTGCTGCAGCTTCTCCTGCTCCCGCCGATACTTCTCCTGCGCGACACACACACGGGGACTGAGAGGGGGCCCCAACAGAGGCCGCGAGCCCCGACCCCGCTCCACGCCCGAGTCCTCGCTCAGGCTTCCAGGAGAAAGAAAGCGACGACCCGAGAGTCGAGCCTCAACCCGGCGAAGTGGCAGGCAGGCAGGGCGCGTTCGAGCACACGCTGGTCACATGACCACCACGTGGTCGCATCCCGCCAGCCGGGATACCGCACATGCAAACACGCACACGCACGTTCCAGGAGGTCGGGCCGGTGTAGTCGGTGAAGGTCTCACACACACACACACACACACACATGCAGGCTGGAGGGTCTATGGGGGTCTATGCTAAGCTCAGATCTGGTTAGTGGCCGTTACTGTCTGTGCCGTGGCTGGCTACCAGGTCGGCGGGTGAAACGGCGTCATGCTGCTTTGGTTGCGTTTAAATTGCATGTAGCATCGGGGCCAGGCGGATTTCGGCTTGCCGCAGGCCAGCGTGCGAGAGCAGGTGCCGTAAAAGCCGCGCCCTGGTTAGTGCAGCAGCTCTACCTGAAGCCTGCGCTCCTGCTCTTGCTGCCACCTTTGCTGACGCCTGCGCTCCTCGTCGGGGTCCCAAGACCAGTGCTCGGCCTGCTTGACCAGATTCAACACTGTGGGCGGGACCTGACAGAGGCCCAACACCAACACCGCACACACATGCAAAGACATGCACACACACACACACACACACACACACACACTGTTACTTTAAATCTGTTCTATTACCTATGAATAACACACATGATCAAAATGTTTCTTATATATAATATATAGTGGGCCCTATAAACACTCACACCAAGAAAAGAGGAAATAAACAGACAGCGATACACCCAAGATGACAAATGAGGGAAAGATCAGGATGAGGAAGAGTTGTAATTTCTTAGAACTGCAGATTTATACTGAGTGGTGAGTAAATCCAAAATACACAAAAATGCTAATAAATATTATGAACGAAACCCTGAAATAATGTTTAGTTTGTATATAAACTCAATTTTAATATTAGTCTCTTAGGGCATGAAGAATCAAACAAGCTGCAGCGCAATTTTTTTTTTACGCATTTTACTGCCACCTGCTGTTAAGAACGCCACATGACACCACAAGTCCAGTGGGCCTAAGTTTTCCTGACTGAATTTTTAGGCTTATATTCAAAAATGTTTTGGGATTTCTCACCTCACTCTGCTCCTTTCTCGCAGTTTCTGTGAGGAAAAAATGGCAAACAAGCAGAAATTAGCAGAAACACACACCAGCGGTCCACTTTAAACACAAAAGATTTCAGATGGTGACAATGGCATAATTTGCAGCAGACACAGACAAGCAGAAGCCCGCATGGAAAGGGTCGTCGCATTAGGGCCACGCAAGGATGACGGGGCAATGGGCAGAACGGCACAGGCTTCATTCGCTGAGCACTTTACCTGGTGAGGCGAAGAACTCCCGGCGTAACTCGGGCTTAGAAGAGGCTGGCGGTTGCCTGGCTGCGCTACAGAGCCCTACGTACAGGCGCCCGGAGAGAGGGCGGAGAGAAGCAGGATAAAGTGAAGGTAGGAGAGGGTAAGGCGAGGGGGTCAGGTGGAAAAGGGGCGGAGTCCAAAGCTGCTGCCAATGCACTGAATGGAGGTGAAGGAGTGTGCTGCCTAATAATAAAACTGGCAAAAGCTAAATGGTAACAGTCAACCAGTCATATTGTATAACTGTGAACAATGAAATGAAAAGACAAACCTGCACACTTAGTCGTGGGGTCGGTCACTTCTGCTGAGTCCAGCCCATTCAGATGGCCACTGACCTGGAAGTGGAACCAAATGCATGAAAAAATGAAGAACAAGACCAAACTAGAAATTTCTGCTGCTAAGCGTAACACTATTTATGACAACAGCGTCATTTATTTTTTAATATAGACATCATCGTCGGTGTCTCAGTGTCTCAGAGACTGATTGGCCGTCAGGATGGACTCACCCTTCCAGCGATTGGCTGTCCAGTTGTGGTGTCCATAGTAACAGGAGAGGGGGTGTGACAAGCTGACGCTGCGGTGGGGCTGATCGCATCTGAAGGAAACACAGTGGAACACAGATTACACAGATTAATCTCTATAAATTGCTCTAAAAAGGACATAGTTATGTCCCAGAAGCGAAATATATCGACACTCAACCATATTCATATTTGTAAAGGTAACCTTGAGCTTCTGGGGTGGATTTTAGAATGATCTCAATATTCAGCATAATTTAAATTAAAATCGCGTTTCCATTTATTATTATTATTTTATCTGCATCATATGGTGTTATGGGGCTGTTACCACGGCTGTTGGTAAGAACCAAGTTTCCCCCACCATCCATGCCTTGTCAAATACATCTGTAAATCTACACTTGTACTCATGTGACCAATTCATCCAGTTACCCCCCTAAAAGTACTACAATAAACTACTACAATACTCTTACATGGCCCGGGAATGGGATGCACAGCTGAAGGGGTCAGTAGACTGACCTGTGTGGTTGTGTGGCTCCGGTGACACTGTGGTCACGTGCACGCGCTCCGGGACGTGGTCGGCCTTTGGCGTAAACTCCTACAGGAGGACATTAAAGGGTTAAACTCTTCCATGCATGCTGGATATACGATACAGTTGTGTGTTTGCACTGACTGTAGCTGCAGTGGTGGAGTGGGC
The DNA here is from genome assembly GCF_900700375.1 of Denticeps clupeoides. Lineage (NCBI taxonomy): Eukaryota > Metazoa > Chordata > Actinopteri > Clupeiformes > Denticipitidae > Denticeps > Denticeps clupeoides. Next base: position 4,057,429 of record NC_041724.1, read on the forward strand.
GGGTGCTAGTGGAGGCTCCGCCCTCAGGCGCTCAGTGGTTCTGCTACCCTCTTGTAGCTCCTGGGTCTCCGACGGTTCTTTCGCCAGAGACCTGGAGTGTGTGTGTTGCTCCACCTCTGGCGAGAGTGTGCTGGCGGGCGGGGCTGGGTCTGTTCGAGAAGAGGGGCCGTTGTCCGGTTTGTGCGTGGAGTGCAACGAGGCTGGCGCTGTTGATTCGGGCGAATCGGGGCAGGGCAGGAACTCTGGGGAGGGGGAGGAGCTTTCTTTTCTTCTCTCCTTCATCCTCTCCTCCTCCCTCTCTATGCCTCTGCCGCTGAAGTTGTGCACCGATTCTCCATTCACCCGAACGAGCCCGTCCCCCTGCAGAGACACACAGAGGCATGCTTGTTGGAAAAATGTCCTGAATTATTTACTTCTCTCGCCACTGTACTACTTGGGAAAGGAAAGCTGGCATGATCTTCTACATCGAAGCCCCATACTGGGTGTGATTATTTATGTCTACTTCTGTTTGAAATTATGGGGATAACCTGTTCATCTCTGGAATGCTGAGCAGACATTGTGGCACATCTGCTGTTTGACTGACTTTACTCCTTAAAAAAATACCAAATAAATAATATCTTTGTTAAATTCAGCAGGACTTTTTTGTGCAGTAAAGTTATTTAATATTAATTTGAGTTCCCCGAGCCTGTCTATGGTCCTGCAGTGGCTAGAAATGGCGATAGGTATAAAGAGTGCTTGGGCCATTCTGCTTCACCGTTAAAAGAGCAGCAGCTCAGACGGTCGGATCTGGAATTTTTCGACCTATGACGTCATAAGGGGAGAGGTTACCTCCCGTTTCTCATGCATTTTACACCTGTAAAAATGATCACAAATGTATTTTTCCAAACATTGTGGCTGGTGAATGGTGCTGATGCCCGCTCTCCTCCTCGTCCCGCCTCTCTCCTCCTCATTAACATTTAACTATTTTAATGTGTGAAATAGTCATCCGTCGCAAGTCCGAGAAACTCCGAACTCCATCTGGGCTCAGGACGCGCGCCTTCGGGTGGACAGAAACCGCGGCTGTGGAAAGAGTAAAAGCCTTTTGCTTTAATGAAGTAATGAGGGCGAGCGCGGCGGGCTGAAAGACCCTCTGTTGGCCGGCGTGTGAGGCGCTCAGAGCTGTAACTCAAGCTGGCGCGACTGCTGAATGAAGCTCCTCAGCGGGGCCGGGGCCCGTCTGTGTGGGCCTTTTTTTTTTTTGTCTCGCTGGAGCCCACTTCATATGGAGAGGAGCCGCTCGTCAACATCTCCAGTCAATGGCGAACAGAGGCGGCCATTCAGAGGACTCCCACTCGGCCCGAATGAGAAATTCCGGCCTCGGACAAAAAAAAAAAACGCTGAGAACACAAACGTGTTGTTCTCGGGGAAAACACCAACAGAAGAGGGAAAGATGGAGTTAAAGGTATTTACCTTGATACTAATATGCTATTAATACAATATTAATATTATTACTGGCACCATATACAGTACAGGCCAGAAGTTTGGACACCTTCTCATTCAATGTGTTTTCTTTATTTTCATGACCATTTACGTTGGTAGATTCTCACTGAAGGCATCAAAATTATGAATGAACATGTGGAGTTATGTACTTAACAAAAAAAGGTGAAATAAGTGAAAACATGTTTTATTTTCTAGTTTCTTTGCTCTGATTTCTGCTTTGCACACTCTTGGCATTCTCTCGATGAGCTTCAAGAGGTCGTCACCTGAAATGCTTCTCCAACAGTCTTGAAGGAGTTCCCAGAGGTGTTTAGCACTTGTTGGTCCAGCTCACCCCAAACCATCTGGATTGGGTTCAGGTCCGGTGACTGTGGAGGTCGGGTCTCCACTTTTTGTTAAGTACATAACTCCACATGTGTTCATTCATAGTTTTGATGCCTTCAGTGAGAATCTACCAACGTAAATGGTCATGAAAATAAAGAAAACACGTTGAATGAGAAGGTGTCCAAACTTTTGGCCCGTACTGTACGTCCATGCTGTATACACTGTACACTTGAGCAAGTGTAAATCATTTATATTAATAAGAGATGGAGTGATAGTGTTGGCTCTCACCTTCACTGGTTTGCCTCCCGGGTGTGTGTTGTGGTCCTGACTGTCGGGCTTGGGTGTCAGTAAGGGTGCCGCCTTCGGGGGGCGCTCTGGGGAAGGTGACTGCCTCCGCTCTCGCGGGAAGCCGCTCACCATGGCCTCAACGGTGGAGGTGAACTTGGGCGCGGGAAGTGACTGCTGGCGGAGATACTGCATGGGGTTGGAGGACGAGGACGGGGACGGAGAGGTGGCGCTGTCGTGGAGCCGCGCGGCCATGGGGTCGGCTGACACACTCCTCTCCAGCAGCTTGGGCAGTTTGAGGGTCTCCATCACAGACTCGCTGATGGAAAAGCGCTGGGCGTAGCGCTGCAGGACCTCGTGAGCCTCCTCCGGGGTGCGGGCTCTGTGGTACGCGTTGTACAGCTCGCGTTCACGATGCTCCCTGCAAACACCAGGCAACGTGAGATTATTACCACGCCAACGATAGGCGTCCTTACAAGGTATTACGTCCTAATAGGGGCAGCGGTGGCCTAGCGGTTAAGGAAGCAGCCCCGTAATCAGAAGGTTGCCGGTTCGAATCCCGGGTCGCCAAGGTGCCGCTGAGGCTGCAGCATCTACAGACAAGTATAACCATGCAAAGAAGTGCAGACAGAGACACACTTCTCCTCCAAGATCTCCCGGTAAGTTTTGATGCTCTTCCTCCTCTGAGAAATGCCGCCCTCCCCACTCATCAGCCTTTCCATCGTCTTCCTCTCCTCCTCCTTCTTTATCAGGTCCTGGGACACGCTTCTCCTACGACTCTTCCACCGGGCCAGATCCTGAGGCACACACAATAAAACACACATATCGTGGTGTCTGTGGTTCCCAGGGGTGACGGGTGGGGTACAGTCACTCACATCCTGCCAGTGGTCTTCCTCCTCCTTCATCTGGTTGTACTGGTTGTGCATGAGCTCGTGCCGCACCTGACTGTGTGGGTGCAGGAACACCTCTTCCTCGTAGCGCATGTCAATCATGCTGACGCTCCTGTCAGAAAAATGAAAGAGAGATTAGCGAACGCCGCCATCTTTGGCATTGGGGTAAAGGGGAATCTTTAAAAACGCTGCCTTGTTAGATAGCGCCAGTGCCAGACAGTGCTGTGGTTTCATTGTGCATTCAGGCCATGCATGTTGCACAGGGTCTCCGTATGTGATCATTTCAAAGAAAGACGGTACAGTTCACAGTCCGAGACGCCGGAATACAGGATCTGACCATTTAAAAAGAAAAGGAAAATGCAAGCAAAAGACTTTCGTTAACTTATTAATTTATTTGGGATTCTCTTCTCTTCCCAAAGTGAAGGATAGACAAGGAATGCATGATGCAAAGTCTCTGAAAGGAGAGAGGGCCATTGACGATTCGCCGGGCTGTAGGATCCCGTCTTCACATGTGTGAGCTTTCATTCAACAACATGAAAAGAGGAAAGCAAAGCACACAGTCAAATTAAATAAAACACCCCCTCCAACCAATGCAGAGTGTATTCCCGCCACTGTGAGTTATCATGCATAAACTGGCACATGCAGCGACGCGCACGCAGAACTTGTGGGAAGCATGTGAATGTGAGATTTCGAATGGACTTACTCTGCATCATCAGACACACTAGCACTGTGGCTGAATCTAAGAGGGCAAGACAAAAACAAGATGGCTGAGACAGTATCGCCGACAGACAGTCAGACAGGGGATAAAAATAACGATTCAAAGGTGGTGATTCAATGATTTAAAGGTGGGGATGGGGGGTACATAATAATGAATAAATAATGCTAATGCTAACCTTACACAAACACCTGGAACATGATTCTATTGGACCCAGACACATTAATCACACGTGCAGTTTCATAGAAATCACACTAGGGGGCGCCAATAACACAGCTCACAACACGCAAAGGTCAGCAGTGATTAAAGGTCCCATGGCATGAATTTTTTTTTTTCTTTTATTTCGGTCTTGTTGGTCCCCTAATACTGTATCTGAAGTCTCTTTCTGAAATTCAGCCTTGGTGCAGAATTACAGCCACTTTAGTCCCATAATAAGATTTCACCAGGACGCGCCGTTTCGGTGACTGTATCTTAAAATGCTAATGAGGAGGAGAGAGGCGGGACGAGGAGGAGAGCGGCCTATAGAAGTTGAGGGGGCATAAACACCATTTGCCAACCACAATCTTTGGTGGAGACAGAAAGTCTTGTCTGCATTGTTCCAGAATAAAAAATCTCCACTTATGACAACATAAGGGGACACATTTTTTAAATCCAACCATCTGAGCTGCCGCTCTCTGAACAATGAAGCAGAATGACCAAAGCACTCTTTACACCTATCGCTATTTCTAGCCACTGCAGGACCATAGACAGGCCGAGGGAACTCGTATTAATGTTAAATAATCTCACAAAGTCAAATTTTCATGTCAGGGGACCTTTAATGCAAACTCATGCACACACACACACACACACACACACACAGAGACAAACAGTCCACTGTGTGCGTGGACATCCCTTATCAGCTCAGGGAGGAATGATTTCACATCATGATGGCTCCATGCCTCAGGCCAGGGACGGTTTAGGGTCTCTGAGATCTCAAAACCACAACTCCCTCCCCAGAATCAGTTTAGAACTACTTCCACAACTTCAACTAGAATTAATAACATGAAAAGTTTTGTTGACTACAGTATAGATCCACGTCAGACGTGAGCGTGCTTAAAGTCCAGCTGAGTTAAGATTGATTGTGAATCCCACTTTACTACCATTGTGTCCCTGAGCAAGACACTCCAGGGGGGGACTGTCCCTGTAACTACTGATTGTCAGCTGCTCTGGATAAGGGCGTCTGATAAATCCCGTAAATGGAAATGGAAAATGCATTAACACCATTGTAATATTCAACAAAGTTCAAGTGTAGACACTCAGCATTCATTTTTGGCCATTTTTATCTAGAATAAAACAATATTGCTTGTGTGATGCACCTGTGATCAATTTTATACAATTAATGGAATATATAAAATAAAATCTGTGAAGGAATTTCATGTATGGGTTATTTACGGCATCAGGCCCACGTGGAAGCCAAACACTCCCATTTGTTGCCTACAGCCACACTTAACAGATTCATTGCAGTACGTGTTTTTTTTACTGTTTGCACTTGTTTTGTCTGTTCAAGTAAGGCAGAGTTCACACTGGTGTCAGATTGCAGTAGCCCTTGACTAAAAAAATAAAATGTAATATGAGATTTCATACTATCATACTTTTCATACTATTTCATACTCTAGGCATACGTCTGGGCACCACAGGTATGAACAAACAAAACAAATAGATTGTCTGCTGATGTCGTGCAACCCCACAGGGTCTTCAGAGTACATGCATTCATGCACTTTAAAATGCAAAAAGACATGCAGATTATACATTTTTCTTTATGAGTTAGAGAGGGCTGAGGGACTTCAGACCAAAATGTAATGTGCAGCGCTGTGCTACACCACGTCATCTATGGCTGCTTTACTTCCAGGGATTCCTGAGCATGGACATTTCATGCAGGCCACTTCAAAATCAAACATCAGCCACATGAAAGGAACGCAACAGTTCAAAGAAGCCGGCCGAAGTGCCGGCACCTGTGAAGCGTACGGAAAAAACCAAACACAGAAAGCTTTCATCGTTCTGATCTGACAGACGTAGATGCGTTAGTCTCCTGCAGTCGCATGCAGTCAAGCTCACGTTGGTGCCGGTTCATCGTCCATCCAGGAACATCTTCTCCTGGGTTTATTAACATCGGCCTCCACACTTCCACTCCGGCACAGCGGATTGGCTGCTGCCATGGGCACTGGCAGGAAGGGGGTGGGGCTGGAAGGGCCATGCTTGGGCGAGGTCGGAGACTTCCGTGTCCACGCGTCATCCGGTCCCGAATCTGCGGTGGGAGAGACCCCGCCTCCCCTCCTGTAAAGCCCCGCCCCATCTACTGCCAGAGAAGGAAACTTCCTGGGTGTGTCCGGACTGGCTGTTGGGGAGGGGCTGAGGGGGCTGGTTACTACGATGGACGTTGGCGTGGTGCTGGTTGTCAAGGAAGTGCGGTAGAATTCCACTGAAGACGAGCGGGCGGGGCTACTGTCAAGAGAAGCAGGCGTTGAACAAAGGATGAAACCACAAAAACCTCATCTTGAAACAGTCTTAAGACACTATTGTCAAACTGGCACTAAGCACAAAACTACATGCTAATCAAGGGGCGGGTGTGGCTCATCCAGAATGAGGAAGTACCATGTGCTAGGGCTGCGCCAGGTGGAAAACAGTACCCTTAATATCCAGCTGTTAGTGTGACTGTAAAAAGGGTCTGTAAAAAGTATAAAAAGCGACACACAGATCACGAAGTGGTATTACATTTTTCACCTCCCTCCTGCCCTCACTACATGTAGTGTAGGTCAAAGGTCAACCCACAAAATGTGCGATCATCATACACAATGGACTGTTGACTTGTGCAGTGAAAGTCTCCCTCAGAAGCGAAAGCAGCAGGCATGAATTACAACACGGACGCCTGCTGAAGGCCGAATGTCTGGATATTTCAACGTGGGCGAGGGTGGGGGCTGAAGGACAGGCCCTCCGCCAAACACAACCAGGCCTCGTGAGCAAAGGAGACCTCCCAGAATAGCTCTTGGAGTGAGACAATGAAAACAACCACAATTTTATCTACTCAAGATCCCAGGCTCGGGCACAAGAAGTGCTTCATGTATCCCGAGTAAAGGTGGAAGCAGCCAAACGGAGCCCAACTGTGGGGTTGCAATATCTTTCACCTCATATGGGGAATATGTGGATGTGGGGGTGTTTGACGCAATGGCCGACATTTAGAACTTTATTTCATTACATATGCAGCCCAAGAATCAGTCACTCATTCGTTTCCCATAACCCACTTGGTCTTGTTCCTCAGGGTTGTGGCTGCCGGAGCCCATCCCAAGACTCTGGGTGCCAGCCCACCACAGGGTGCACACACACAACTCACTCACACACTCGCACCTACAGGTAATTAAGAGTTGGCAGTTCACCGAGTGTACATGCCTTTGGACGGTGTGAGGAAACCATAGGACCCGGGGGAAACCCGTATGACCACAGAGAGAACATGTAAAACAGACAAGGTCCTGGCCAGGATTCAAACTTGAGTTGCGAGGCCATGTTGCCCAAGAATCAGTAAAAGTGAGAAAAAAGACAAAAAAAACAACGATAGATTATGGGCAGTGCATGTTGGGGGTCAGTTGGGGGGTCAGCACCTGGGTTGCGAGCCCTCGGTCAGATTCGGGCCGCTATGCGGAGCGCCAGTGGAGAAGTGGCTGTAGTCCAGACAGAGTCTCACTATCACAGATGAATCAGAGCTACTGACAGCCTCATCATCCTCATCATCCTCTTCGTCCTCCTCTGCATCTTCCTGACCCTGCTGATGGGGTTCAGGGGGTGGGTGGGAGGTTAGGAGGGGGGGTTCTTTAGCAGTTATCACGGGAGGCTCCTCACAGGCTATGGTGTCACTCACACTACAGGACGGTGACACGGCCGCATTATAACCAAATGGCAACAAGCGGAGTTTAAATGTGAACACAGCACAAGGAGAGGGCACAAAACGGGGGGGTGAAGGAAGAAATCAGACCACCACAGGGAATTGGGATTTGAGGAAAAACAATAGAAAAAAGTTAAAATGAAATTCAGGTGGGCATGAACATATGAAAACATGAACATATGAAGAAATTATATTAAAAGGTGTAACCAGACATGGTTCTAGCAGAACACAATAAGAACTAAAGTAAAGGACATGTATGCGCATGAAAAATGTTCTGTATAAACATGAAAAAAACTAAATTATATGAATAAGAACAGAATTAATCTAGGATAAGGACATTAATATAACGTAAAAAACAATGAAATCAACTGAATAAATATTTAAACACGTGTATATCAGCAAAATAATGCATAATGTAAAAGAAGTAAGGCATTATAAAAAGCACTGAATGGGGAATAAAAATTCATAAAAAGAAGACTTTCATAAAAATCCTGTTCATGAGCTTCATACTTCCAAGCTCATGCATATTAGAACGACCTGGTGCAGCCAATCACAACGCTCATCTAGACACCATCAAAGACCCCCATCTAGAAGTGGAGCTCACGAGCCCACATGGACGTTTGTAACGCAAAATACTGCAGCTTCTCCTCCGGCTTGATCAAGACAAGCGGGGACGTAGCGCTGAAAGGGACCAGAACGGACAATCCTGCCAAAGTTTCCATAAGCCACTTCCTCTTGGCATAAGGTACTCTTCTTCTTCTACATCTTCCGCTTTGTCTTCTTCTCCCGTGTGCATTTCATGCTCCAAATCCCCTTTTATCCCAGTTTAAGACACAAGTGCAAACCACTTGGGTCACGTGTGTAAATAAATCCCCATCTGCTCCCGACTCGGCAGAAATCTCCTGTCATGAAGAGAGATCCTCGGTCCTCAGACAGAACAGCTTTCAGGGACATTTCATACCCTCCTAAAAACAGGGATGAGACGGACCTGTCCGCCATGATGGAAAACGTCTCGTGGTGCCCGTGTTTCATGAGTTCGAAATATTATAGAATAATGTAATAACGTGGCGGAGGGCGAGAGATATTAAGACGTTATTTTCCAAATAAGCATAAATTCTGTGAGAAAATGGGCCTGTGAGCTACAGGCGCATACTCTCAGTTCACAAAAAAGGTGGTTTTTTGGGGGTTGGCATGGTTACCTGAAAGGCCTCTCTCCTCCGATGGGGGAGGTGGCGGTGCTCCAGCTCTTCCGGCTGCCATCGTCCCTCTCCACCCGCTTGCGGCGCAGGGCGGCGGGGTCGTAGCCGCTCTGGTTGCTCTTGTTGGGCAGGTACTGGTTGAAGGGCAGCGCGGTGCGCAGCTCGCTGACCGAGGTGCGGCGCGCCAGCATGTCGTCCTTCCGCACGTCCGGCAGCTTCCTGTGGGGGAAGTCGGACTCCGAGTCGCTGCCGCGGCCTGGGAGGGTGGGGCAAGACAATGATGACCAGCCAATAAGAACCACCGGAATTACCGCACATCTAGAAACCCCACCCTCTCTCCAACCTCAACCCTCCAAAGTATAAACAGGTCGCAGGCGGAATTTGTAACTCGGCCGTCTTGGCTTTCAGATGATTGACACCAGGACCAGAAACAGACCTCTGACAATAATCCCCACTTCAAACAGATCCAACCCGATCCAGGTCTTCTGTGCAGGTCAGACCGGCTTAGCTGCGGGTATGTGAGACATGTGCTGTTCGAGCACGGACGGATTTTAACACCGCGTGGACACAGACACGTTTGGCAGTGGAAATTATGAATTTTACGCTTGTTTATGTTATGAATGCAACTTTTACTTTAACTCGTTAAATGCTTAAAATTAATCACAGTGATTAATATGTACATTTTGACAGCCCGAATACATGCATTTTTAGCAAGAAGCTAAAAAAATGCTCCTTGCATTTTCGAAACAGACTGATTTGAATTTAATTGGAAGAGGTTATGAAACGCATGTAAATACAGCGACTCTTTCAATGTGATGTGTCACCATGTGTAATGGAAACTATGGCAAATAGAGCTTCTTTTGATAAAAAAATATTTTGCATGCATGCAAAAGAAGAGAAAAGAGGAGAACATCAGGTTCACGATATCTATACAGTAGCAGTGCAGCAGACCCTCAGGGATTCGCCATCACACGAGATCAGGTTTAAACGCTTCTGTTTATAACATGCGCTCCAACAATAAAACCCTAAATGGGCCCAGTTAGGATCCAATTTCCATACAGGCCCCACCAGTGCTATCACGTTCATTCCATTCTCTCCACTAATGACTGTTTGGATAGGAACTTGTGCCTGAAACCAAACAACAAGAGAAACGCGGCGGCCGCCCCTCACTGAGAGGAAGGTCAGCGGGGGTCTCGTCTGTTTGGGGTAAACACACACACTATATGACCATTATGCAATCAAAGCTTCTGCCACACAGAACGCCGGGCTGATCTGAGGTCAGTCCGGAGAGACCGGGAGACGGGAGCCGATCCAAGGTCTGTTCAGTAGGGTGGGGACAGGGGTGGAATTTTCATTGCTGCTCATTATACCCTAAAACTACTAGGGACGTGTTTTCCCAGCGCTACATGCGCTGCAGTGCTTTGGGCTTCTTCAGTAACATCTACATCCGTGTAATAAAGATGGTTTAGTAAAGAAGAGGAGCCTGCAGGCATGACTGACAGCTCTCACACACCCTACTTCCTGATTCTGGAAAATTGAAACGCTCTCCTGTCAATATGTCATGTGGTTAATACCCCTTGTACACAGGGGAGACGTCACAAACGAGGACTGTGCCCAAAAGATGGCCTATGGTCCTGAATGACCTCATGACCCCTTGGCGGTTCGGCAATTGAACCTGCAACCTTCCGAGTACCGTGGCTAGGCCACCGCTGCCCCTGTACAAACCATCTGCCAACTAGCACTGGCAACCACATAAACCATCTGGACTGGTCTCTGTTGTGATGAATGATAAAAACTTCTAAGCGCCTGTGTCAGGTTATATTTGTCTCAATTGCAGAACATATATGAGCCTTTGATGAGCAGATTCACTGTTGGACCTCTTCTAATGCCTTAATTCTTAGATGCTTTATTGCAGCTCGTGGATTATAGTTTGACTGTGAACTCGGTACTTGAAGGGGGAGAACCACGGTAAAGACGCCTCTGATCGGCAACCAAGAGTCCACGGGGCCATGGGAGCCGGAGAAGATCGCTCTTACACTCCCGGCAAAATATGCTTTTGATGTGTCGGCCGCTAACATCTGATTCGGTTTTATTTTTGCGGAGCACCCCTTTTGACGAGAGACAAAGCGTATTTACACAGCAGAGCCCCCCCGGATGGAGACCAGGGCAGGAACAGCTTCCCAGCTTCAGGGAAGGATCCGGAGTCTTCTGGGCGTTCCTGCATGCAGAGCTAAGGGCAAATTGGCGGGAGATGGGATGAGGGTGCTTTGGGAAATAATGTTGATCTTTAGGTGCTCGACGGCGAAAACGGCAACCCTCCCCACGCCGTGGTCCGGGCATTCCTGCAGAGCAAGGACGTTTCCCATTTCCTTCTCACTTCCCTCCAAAACACAGGCTTCTGCCACGTACATATAATAAGAGCCTCATTAAAAAAATGTAAATTAGAATTACAGTTGGAATTGCGGTTTCATGCAGCACCTGACTGTTCGCCATGGTAACGTATAGGCACAACTCGCCCGTCCTGCAGCAGCGTCCTGCTTTCTGCTTTCCACGAGATGCATGAACATGTCTGACAGCCGTTTACGAGTGTAAAGTATTTACAAAGTCCGAAAATGCAGAAAAGCCGCGCTCAGAATTCCATCCATTTCCCAATCCCAGCCATCCAGTTCCGGGGAGGAACCCGGGCAGAGGATGAAGAATCCCGCAAACTAGGGCCAGAGGTGCAGCGAACATGAAGCCACTGCAACACCATGTTGCAAACAGAACAGAATATTTTACTCAATATTTTACAGTCTCGTGGAAAGCAAACAGCAGGACGCTGTATCATTAATCGATACAGAAGATATTATCGACGCGCTGCTGTCCAGTACATGTTAAATAACGTAAAACGTTAAAACAAACTGATGATTTACGTACAGCACGAGCATTAAAACACTAACAAAATCTTTTTGTTGCTTCTAAATGCAAATTTGTGATGAAACTTGTGATTTATCACCAGATCAGCAATACAGTCATGGACATATTTTGATTGCATTTTGATTATATGGGGCAGTGGTGGCCTAGTGGTTAAGGAAGCGGCCCCGTAATCAGGAGGTTGCCGGTTCGAATCCTGACCCTCCAAGGTGCCACTGAGGTGCCACTGAGCAAAGCACCGTCCCCACACACTGCTCCCCGGGCGCCTGTCATGGCTGCCCACTGCTCACCAAGGGTGATGGGTTAAATGCAGAGGACAAATTTCACTGTGTGCTGCTGTGCATCACATGTGACAATCACTTCACTTTAAAAAAAACTGTTCCCCTCTCTCTCTCTCCCCATCACAAGCAAAATTAGAAAGTATTTCCCGTTTCAACATGGTGCCTGGGTTGCTGGTCATATTCCAATTGTTCCCCATTTACAGGGTCAAACTTAAAATATGACTTTGTTTTCAAAACAAGTCATCATAGATTATTGGCCTGGACAAAAACGGGAATGTCAGTACATGAACAGCCTCCACTGCTGCCAGTTGCATAAATAAAATTCAATTATCTACGCAAATGATTAATAAAAATCCTTATATGGATCCATTAATGTAGATAAAACACATATTTTCACTCTCACTCTCTCTCTCTCACACACACACAAACACACACACACACAACACACAGGCCAACAATAACAGCATTCCAGCTCCCCTAAATAACGTGGATCATTTTATTTGTCAGCAGTTCCTTACTGACAAATCAAAGGCAGACATCTCTTCCCAAGACATAAACTCTAAATGGGACTCAATTACGCTGGAGAAGACAGCCAGGGAAAGAGGGAGATGAAAGGGAAAGTCAGCCAAAGTGGGAGGGGAGGAGAGGCAGGATGAAAAAGAGGGAAAAAAAGACATCAGAGAGAAAGGACATCAAGAGATGAAACAATAAGCCGAAGAGAGCAAATGATATAAAGAAAACAGAGTTCGGGAAACCTGGGACAGGCGCTTTTTTATCTTCTCGTTTGTACCCGTTCAGCTGTAGCATGGGGGCGGGGCCAGTTACATAGCTCACTGCTGATTGGTTGATCATTTTGTGGCGCACAGAGTGTAACACCATACGCTAGGACACTAAACAGAGCTGCCATTGTTAGGAACTTCCTGTCCTGTCTCCCGTCTATCCTGGACCCCTGAGCATCCCCGGCCCTGGGAGCGCCGTGTATTCCGGATTTTCCAGGTTAAAATGCTCGACACCCACCATCACTGCTGCCACGGGCGGCCAGCACGTCCGGAGAGGGGGTCTGTCGAGAGCGGGAGCCGAACGAGTCCAGGCTGTCGAAGGAGTCCTCCCTGCCGTGGCGGGGCGGGGAGAGAGAGTCGCTGCGCTCCGAGTCCCAGCAGTCGATGTAGCCGCTGTCCCTTATGTTGCGCTTAGGACTGTCTGAGTCTTCTGCCTCCTGACACACACACACACACACGCACAGACAAAAAAAGAGGAAGAAGAAATTAATTATTTTGTAAAAATGAACAGAGTGTGTGTGTGTGTGTGTGTGTGTGTGTCTTTTTTCCTGTATGCAGAGCTAAGGCCAAATTGCCGGGAGATGGGATGAGGGTGCTTTTTTATATATATCAAAAAATTAAAACTTTTTTTCTTCCCAATTAAAATGACCAGTTTATACACACACACACACACACACACACACACACACACACACACACACACACACACACACACACACACACACACACACATATATATATATATATATATAAAATAAAACTGGTCATTTTAATTGGGAAGAAAAAAAGTCCAAAAACAGGAATGTCAGTACATGAAGAGCCTCCACTGCTGCCAGTTGCATAAATGAAATCTTCGTAAATGATCAAAATAAATAAATACACTGTCACCATTATATTTAAATAAAATTATTTTCGGTATACAAAAGCTGTTTCATTCAACATTTTTCTTTGTGTAAATTCTGGAATTCAGAATTGCATTTTATCTTCTTTTTTTTTATTTTGCTGAAATTTCCATCTTTTGGAATTCCCTCTCGCTACTCCTGCGGTCTCCTGAGCTTTCCAGCTCCAGTGAAAGTGTGACATTTCCTGGCATTAATGTGGAGTTCCCACTCTGCCCAGTAATTATTTCACAGACCATTTACTTCCTTTCCTCCTCATCCATGATTCGAACATGCCGTTTTATAGACCAAACGTTATTCAGTTTTACGTTCCGAGGGGGGGGGAGTGCAGACTTCTTCAGCTCTTTTATTCATGATTGGACACATTCGGCTATCTAACTGGACCATCAGGTGAAACTGAACACCGCGTTGTGACCCGGTCCGGTGCAGAGGGTTTGTTTAACTGCACCTTAAGTAGATCAGGCTCTCGGTTTATAGGGACTGCAGATGTTCTGAAGTTCTTCCTGGGGCTCAGACACTGTCCGGATGCACATGAAATCTGAATGAATCGGACTTGGGATGAGTGTTAAAGGCATTCAGCCGCACGGCAAGGACTCCACTTGTCACGGATTGGCTGATGAGTTTGACCTATGACCTTTATCCACCAGAACTCAGATTTTGGGGTCATACACCACTGTATAGAGAGAAGACCCTGCCCATCCCTTCACAGTAGAGAAAACATGTACATTTACATTTACGGCATTTATCAGACGCCCTTATATAGAGTGACTTACAATCAGTAGTTACAGACACAGTCCCTCCCTGGAGCAACTCAGGGTTAAGTGTCTTGCTCAGGGACACAATGGTAGTAAGTGGGATTTGAACCTGGGTCTTCTGGTTCATAGGTGAGTGTGTTACCCACTAGCCAACTACCACCCTGTACAAGACTGAAAACGAGACTGAAAAGGACACGGGGTAGGGGGAGTTGCCTGCTTTTGCCAGAACGATGTCTCTGGGGACATTCCTTCCATCGCAGATATTTGCACTCTGGAGCGCGTCCCATGACAGAGAACCTGCCTTCAGCTCGCCATCCATTCATCGTCTCCCTCACTATCAGATGCACAGCTGCCACCAAGACAGCACAGGAAAGGGACTTATTTTTATTCCAGTGCACAATAAAGACACGGAACGGGGACAGAGCATTATTGTCTGGGAAAGCACTTTCCAGTCACTGCGACTTTTATATGAGGGGGGGACATGTCCCTAAAAGCCTGAAATGGCTGAGGCGTGACATAATTCTCCCCGTGCAGCCGCACGTTCATGCTCTCGCTGCGTTTCCGTGTGTTTCTGCGTCTTCCCCAGGGTTCTGCAAAGTCCACAGTCGTGGATCTTTTGAACAAAATTCCAGATTGCTTGTGGCTTGCGACTGGTGTCCTGAGATCATACCTGGCTGAGGGACAGACAGGCCACATCCACACAGAGCGGGGGACAGATGCGCCAAACCAACCACATCGGAAGCCTCAACCTGCCAAAAATGTACAATTTGTGAAGGAGAAAAGCAGTTTTTGTACCTTTCTCATCTGTGACAAGAGGCCCTCAAACTCCTTTAAATCCAACGTGGGTCCGCTGTACGAAGCGCAGCTGTTAGCAGCTTTCCCCAGCCAATAAATCGTAATCAGAACCTGGAATAAACAGATAAACACAAAATATAACACAAAATGACACAACAGACTAATTTCAGGCAGACACATTACACTCAATTAATAATAGTGCAGAAATCTGGTGTTTTTGCATTGTTGCCAGGTGTGCTTATTTTAAGCCACTCACCACAATGTTAATAATAAGTATTCTGTTTTAGCTGAACTAATCATTTCAAAATACATTTCAAAATCCTAAACCATGATGTCGCCAAAATAGAATTTGAGTAGGTTTTGTCGGTGATTAATTGACTGATCAATATCCTCATTTGCTGTCTGTTTGACAGTTTTTATCATTGTCACCTGCCATGAGAGTTTAAATTTGTCCATAATGTCACTTGATGACTGTTACATCAAGTACAGCAATGCATGAAAATCATTAATAATATAGTTCTATAGGCTTTCAATACTATCCTATAACAGAGTTTCTTGATATATTTTTTGTAATGCTCAAAAGAATAAATCAATAAATTTACACCCCTTCCTCTTTGCGAGAGTCAACTTATTTTTTCGTTTGCTCTTCTTGATAGTCGTCATGAAGCTATGAAGATAAAAGAGGGAAAAACCTATTTTGGCGTGAGTCAGAAATGAAAATCTGTTAAAACGATGCCAGTTTTCAGGTGTTGAGGTGTGGCCTCTGAAAAGAACATTGTCTGAAAAAACACGGACGTTCTCGCTTGCAGGAAAATCCGCTGGTTTCCTGTTTCACCCCAAACCTGTGAGACCGAGGCCAAGGCTGGAGTCACACCGTGAAAAAAGCCAAGGCCGGCCGGCGGAAGAGAGGGCGGCGATCTCGTGACGGGATTTACCTGCTGGTGTCGAGTTCTAAACTCTAAATGTTTTTCCAGCCGAGCTTCTGATTACTTCGATACACGTTCTGAACGGCTCCATTTAGGTCCCAGTCGCCTCTAGCCGGAGCCGATAATGCGGCAAAACAAAGAGTCAACAAGCCGAACACAGCAGGCCCTTCTTCGCCATCGCACAGGGGTTAAGAAGAGCGGCACAGGAGAGCTCGGGTCCACCGCACACCCCTGCCTTTGATAAGAGGGCGGACTGTGGCCGCCAGCCTGAACCACAAACGCTCCTCTGTGTTTTACCATGAGCCCCGGCTCAACCACTCCTCATCGACCAGTCCAGTGGCACGGCACTGGCCATTGATTGTATACTAGTATGCCAACGTTTGACTGGCTGAGAGTCACGTGACCAGCTGTTTCAGCATGACGTTGGGGCAGCGGTTAAGGAAGCGGCCTTCCTTCGAATCCCGAGCCCCCAAGGTGCCACTGGGGTGACACTGAGCAAAGAACCGTCCCCACACACTGCTTCCCAGGCGCCTGTCATGACTGCCCACTGCTCGCCATGGCTGATGGTTAAATATAGAGGACACGTTTCGTTGTGTCACCATGTGCTGTGCTGCAGTGTTTCACAATAACAATCACTTCACTTTCACTTTTCAAAAAACGGCTGGATCACAGATTCCTTCTGACACACAGAGAAATGGAAGTACCACTGTGTACCTACATCCCGAACCGCCAAGGTGCCACTGGGGTGCCACTGAGCCAGGCACCGTCCCCACACACTGCTCCCCGGGCGCCTGTCATGGCTGCCCACTGCTCACCAAGGGTGATGGTTAAAAGTATAGTAAAGTAAAGTAAAGTAAAAGCAGAGGACACGTTTCGTTGTGTCACCGTGTGCTGTGGTGCAGTGTTTCACAATGACAGTCAGTTCACTTTCAAATGGCTGGATCACAGATTCCATCTGACACACAGAGAAATGGAAGTACCACTGAGTACCTACATGGGTATAAATGCTTGTCACAGGGGAAGAACAGTAATGTCCTTGCAGGGACTTATTTGCGCCCAAGTTGCCTGTACGTTTTAGGACATAGTTGTTCAAGAAGCCACAGACGTGGTGAGGCTGGGCTCGAACCGGCAACCTTCCAGTAACTGTCACAGAGTCTTGGCCTACTGAGCTAGACGCTGTCTGTTCATCTGTCTATGATTTTTCTCCGTCATTGATGTATTTTCTCATACATTAACCTTTGAAATATTTACTTTTACCGGCGTGAACATGAGCCGCATTTGGAAAAAAACTGGCAAAATTCACTATGCTTTCTTGGTGGTACATTGGGTCAGTTGGATTCATTACCATCCATGGTATCACAAAGGATCTGTCCTGTAGCCTCTGGGGTACAATCAACTGAAAGGAAGAGATGTGAACGTGGGGGTTTAATATTGTACCCGGCGTGTACCTTCATTTCTCTGTGTGAGCCCGCGAAAAGGGTCACAAGATATCTTTCCTACTTCCTGCACATATTCCTACAAGCTGGAGCAAACAGAAAAATGCACAGCAGCTTCACTTGTGCATTCAGCAATAAACAGCAACATCCCACCATGCAACATCCCGTCCCCCAGCTTCTCTCTGCGCTGGTACTATAACCTACAGCAGCTGTTCTGCAAGACGGTTCAGGCCGCTGCGTTGCGTAACGCCATAATTCATGACGCCCGTCATTTCTGATGAAACTCGAGACAATGATGCCTTGTCTCCCCGAAGCCTCTCACAATGAACCACTGGTACGTGTGGCGTTTATACAGCACCCTGCCCGGCTGAAACTTCAATATTTGCCCATAAACAAGGAAGCCTCTTCTGCTTTTAAACTGCGTTCAACCCCAAACTGGGACTCCAAAAAATCTCAAATTACCATCTAGCCCAAAAAGGCGGCGATCCTGTTCACAAAAACAGAGGGGTGTGTTATCTCCAACAGAAGTGCCGTATCAGTAGAGCGTAATCTGTTCACACTGTTTACCATCTGTGCGTTGTCATACGTAGGGGGCATGATGGACAGAAAGGAACGAAACTGGCATTAGAACCAAATGGTAGGCACAGACGCAGAAACCGAACTGCGTGACGGAATGGAGAAGTTATATGGATAGAGATGTGCCAGTTAAAGAGTATAAAGCCAATCTTCTGCTTCACAGCACTCAATCTGGCAACATAGTCATCCAACTGCACAAGGAAAAAATCTGATTCTATTACAACTTCATTTTGAAGTGTTCAGCTACATTTAGACAAGAGACTGGTCAGGGTGTCAGGCTGCAATTATTTTTATATAACTGCAGCTATAGCAACAGACAGAGAAATAGACTTAATAGATTTTACTCACATTTTTAAGCCTCCTGTTGCAGTCGGAACCCCTGTGAAAGAGAGAGAGAAAGCTTATGAATTGAAAGCAAAGGAAATCTTTTAATGAATCCAGTGCAAAAAATATATATATATATCCACGGGCTCTCATACTGGCCAAGGCAGGCGAAGGACTGCGTATCTGGTACATGTCCTACACCAGCTGTTTCATAGGAAATCAGATTTCACCGCTCCAACAATTGCCGCTTTCATGAGCAAAAAAGTATTTTGTGCATTTTTAGGAAGTGGATTAAACTCTTGCTGATGGATTCATTTAACGCTCTGCAGCCAGGGTTAGTCCTTTATTGGAGCGGCATTGTTGCGTTTAATAAAGGGAGAGATTTAAAAAATAACACAGAAAAATGTAAAGCATGTGGGAGAAAAGTCACTTGATTGAATTTTGGCCTTAATAGTTTGCAGAATATCTTGCCCATCTGGCCTGTCCTCGGTAGACTTATCTTGAGACCAACCTTTCATATGAACCCGTCTCGATTCCACGGAACGTGACAGATACCAAGAGGTATTAGATCACTCCTTCTGATATCACCTCCTCCCCCCGCTCTCACATTTTTCCTCTCTTCTCTCATAAGTGACCTGTCAGCAAGGAGACGCTCCGTTTCCATCAACAAACACCAGGCGTTTTGCACATTCCTGCCATCCCGAGGTCTTCACTCGGGCCCGGAGGCAGCGGAAGACGTGACGCGCGGGGAGCGGGGACAGAAAAATCCAAGCAAAGGTGTTCCGCAAACCTGGGATGACCAGGAAGATCAACACAAGCCAGCACAGCAGGGGGCAGGAAGGAAGTGGATGTCCAAGACAATATTATGCAAATTTTCATTAGTAGAAGAATTCTAATTATCAAATGCATATTTTTCATTTTGCATTCATGAATGTTACTGTATCATTGCAATATGATTAAAAGTTCGTGTAATTTGTGCTTATACGCAGCATGCATCATGCATGTTGCATATATTTTAGGAAAGTTTATTAAAAAACTGAGAAAATGCCCATAGAGTGATGCATTTTCTGAATATGGTTGTAATATTTTTTGTAATGAAGTTTCAGTTTTTTCTTTTTCACTTCCTTCCTCAACTACAAACACACAATTAACGTACCTGACAAAACCAGCCAGGTTTCCCCGGAGACCGAGTGAAAATGCGGTTTTGCTGTACCAACAAGGCAACCCTCCACTCAGACACACCCTACTTCTGATTGACACCCAGTGTAAAGATAAGGCAAACCAAACACCATATCAGCATGGTAACAAGAGCCATCAGCAGCTCCATGACGGTGACACATCGAGTCCTGTCATCACAGACAAGGCCTTGTTCCGACCCATCCAGTCCCCATTCACAACCGCATGAGCTCATATCTGGCAACGCAGCTTTGTTTTGCTAGTCTCACAATGAGAAAAAAGCAAGTGTCCCTGCAGCGCCACTGGACGTCCTCGCACAACGACAGAGAGGGGAGCGAGCCAGAAGAAACCAAACACACACACACACACACACACACACACAGACGTGCACATAATCATAGGATCATCACACACACAATCCTAACAATAGACATTCATGGACAAAGAAATAATCAATATATATAATAATACAAAATAATAATACATTTTCAAGCACAGACATTGTCTTTCACATGCACATGTAGGCACACACACATACTGAATAGCATGACAACATAACAATATAATAATAACACACAAACTGAATAATTAGTATTATTTAAATGTTTCGTAGAACATTTTTCTCTTTATACCCCAACATTTCTCTCTCGCTCTCTCACACACACACACACACACACACACACACACACACAGACAGTGAGTATAAGGCTAGGTGTGTGTACCTGTTGGCGGGCGTGGGGGTGTCCTGCAGGTCTCCAGGGTCGAACAGCTGCGATCCCTTCAGCCCCAACTCCTCACATCCACGCAGGAACAGGGTCACATTATCCTGAACACACAGAGTCCAGAGATCACACACTCTTACTCCCACACACACACACACACACACACAGCTTACAGGTGTCCACCACTGCAATGGTTCTGCTACGCAACTCCTTTCCGATTTGCTGTCCTCTCACTTCATTTCTGTTGGCTGCATTTCTGCACCTTTTGTCGTTCTCCTGCTTTCTTCTCCAGTTCCTTTCGTCACTGGTCCTTTATTCCTCTGGCCCACACTCTCTCTCTCTCTCTCTCTTTCTCCTTTATTCGTCTCTTTCTCTCATTGTACCAGGTGTCCCGGAGTCTTTAACTCCCTCAGCGCAACCTGAGCCGAGCAGCGCTGCTGCGCCTCTCCTGTCTGGTTCCCAGCGTTAGTGAAAGCGTCCCGGCCCGGCCCGGCCCGCCCCGCGCTGGAAAGGGTGGCACAGTTTCCTCTCCGCACCAATTGTTGTCCCCCGGCCGTTGTTTTGGACAGATGGAGCACACCCCCCTCCCCGGCACTGTTCAGGGCCCACCCTTTTCCAGCCGGGGTTTCTGACAGAACGGGGCGACGCCCACTATTAACACCATACAGCACAGCAGACCAACTGCGAAATGCTTCACACTCTCACACACACGCATGCACACAGAGCATGATGTTGGATTATCCCAGGAAAGGTTTTGGGGGTCAGCGTCCCATTCATGGACTAAGCCAAGTTCGAGACTAAAAGTAAAAAGAACTTCACTTTCAACTTCTCTTTTAGTCTGGAGCTCCCCTGGTTCCTGATTGTGTGCACCTGTTCTTGATTGTATATATTTGCCTGGTTTGTGTCACCTCTTTGTCTGGATATTGTTTACGGTGTGTCCTGTCCATTGTTTCCAAGTGTGTTATGTTATATGTTGGAAATAAATCCCTGTTTTTGTATAAGTCGTGCAAATGCATCCAGACCATTTTTGCCAGCAGCATAACCGTGAGCGCTAAACTCCCACACACATCACAGGGTGGGGTCATTTTGGACCCAAACTTGACAAAGTGCAAAGTATTTTGGATTCTCTTGGATGGATTTGCATGGCTCCACCATCACAACATTTATAAATGTTAAAAGCTATGCAATAAAGGGAAGGGAATAAAGGGAAGCTCCTACACTGGATTCATAGATTATTAGCCAGCTCAGTAATGACTGGTTGAATGCTCCACAGTAAAGCCCAACTCTATGGAAGCAGAATCATGGAGTCCCTGGTCCCATGAATCGGTGATCCGGTGAAGCCAGGAGGAATTCTGATAGACCTGGACTGAAGGCAATGTCCACTGCACATTGTGCTGCAATTTCACAAACAATACCTGCAGAAATGCAAATGGATAATAAAGCTCAAAAACACACAGACCAGGGGCGAGATCGCCTCTCCTTCAGACTCCAGCCAACCCAAACACTGAATTCCTTCAGCTTGACTTTTTTTTATTCGTTCCTCCGCTTCCGACAACATGCATTCCATCGCCAAGAACAACACCCAGCAAATAAACAAGGAGGCCAATGGCAGAGCAGCCGAGCGAGGGAGAGGGGGAGTGAGAGGAAGAAATCTGGAGACGGACAGCGAGGGGATTTTGTTTCTTCCTCTGTTGGAAGAGGCTTCTGTGGGCGTGGGGTCATCTCAGGAGCAACAACTGTGTCCAAAACCCCAATACAACCTGACACGGGAGGTCAATGTGGAATTTCCAACATCTACACGTCAATATTTCTCTGATAAAATGACTAAAATCTGAAATATTTCAGACTTAGGAATGATGAGATCTTTTTTCCTACCCAACCATGTCTTCTTCTTCTCAGTAATCTCAACATTTTTACACACTGTTCTCATCCAACAGAAATACCCAAATCACTCAAAATGAACTCATAAAAGACTCACCTCAAACCCGACTTGCATTTCCGTTACATTCAAGACAACATTCTCTATACAGAAGTTCAATTATTTTCAGATGTTGGACTCCCTTTATCTCAGAATCGTCTCCGTCTCACATCATGCTGTTGATTCTGCACTTTTTTGGAGAATCTGCTGCACTATGAACAATAAACGATATGTTCTCATGTGGTTTTAACAGCAGGAACTGAATGCACGGATGGTCGTTCCTGCTCTTTCGAGAAGTCCCGCCACTAACATCCTGTCCCTTCAAGCCAGACATAATCGGAGATCTGTCAATCCAAAAATACACCGAGACCAACGAAGAGTGCAAAAACTTTGAGGGCGCTGCCACCATTAGGCACAAACAGGAAGAGGAAGGGGGGAGTTGGCGTGTTTAATTTCGATGCGGGCGATAACAGACGGCCTGTTTGTGCGTTTGTCACCTCGCTAATCACACTCGTCCCCGGAGGACGAGAGGCACAAAGCTCCAACTGCGCCGCTACAGGCCGCTAAACGCTGACATGACATGGACCGAATCTGGTAATGTTTTATCATACAGTTACATATACACACATTCAAATGTTCAGGGCTGTTTACAAATGCTCTAACACAAAGAATAACTAATATTGTAAAAATTATATGAAATAAGGATGTAATCAAACTATTGCTGATGCATTATACTGTATTGTAAATTTGGCCAGCTTTTACAGCTTCTTTAATCAGTGCAACTGTTTTCGGTCATAACCGCCTGAGATTTCATTTTGGCTTCCCCTTACCATAATATTTCAGTTTAAACCTGTACACGGACCCCTATAAGCACTAGGGGTCACAAATGAGAGAAATGCTCCTCCAATTTTGAGGTTGAAACTTCAGAATTTTTATTTAAAAGTGTATTATTACACAACTATAATTTTATTGTGTTTTTTATTTTAAACTAATGTCCTACTTGTCCCAAACAGCTAAGGGAAATTAAAGATACACTCTCAGCAGAAAGATCTCTGCAGAAGTATTTAAAGGTCTAATAAAATGACAGAATTGCATTCACGATCACAGCATCATCCCATTGGAAGTCAAGACTTATTGTTGCTCATAAAATTCTTCTGTACATTTAGGAATATATTCCATCATTAACAGCCACTTCCAGCTACAATAGTCATTTACAACATGAACAATGTCTAAACAAGATTTATGAACAATTTGACAACTGTTTTCTGTCAAATACAAGAACATTTATAAATGACTTTTAAATGGTATTGTGTACCAGCCTTCACCATAAGCTGTAAATTAGTTATTCGGTTAGTCTATAAATCCATATGTGTACTGTTTATCTGTAAAATTGCAAAACACAAAATTCTTACTAATTCTCACTGAACCACCCTTTCCCTCTGCTTACAGCAACGCATTGCAGCAGTGTTTATTCTGATAATTTCTGAACCTTTGGCCATGCGCCGTGCTGCAGTGTTTCACTTCACTTTCACTTTAAACACATGTTTTCTTTTTACAATTAGCATAATAAAGGCCATTTACAGTATTATTAAGGTCATTTCAACAACAATAGTAGTAAGTAGGATTTGAACCTGGACCAAGAGGTTGTTACTATAAACCGAGTTAAACTGACCAACACACATCTGAAGGGACCTTCTGTTCCTCCTACGTCCTTCAGGACCAACGTTATCAGGTAGAGCAAAAAATCCCCATGCTGCGGGATACGTAAAACAAGAGAGATTAGATGAATCTGCGGTGGCTGGTGTGGTTCTTGCGGGCGGACGGTGGCAACGTGTGACAGGCAGAGAGGCGGGAGGCTTTCAGGAGCGCGGCCGTGTAATTAGCACGACCTGTTAAATGCCGGAGGAGCACTGGAGGCAGCCATTAGCGCTGAGGCCAGATAAAATTGCAGGGTGAGGAGGGAGGGACAGAGGGAGACGGATCCAAACCGAGCATGCTTCTCATCAGACCATCCCGCCGACGTTCCGGCTGTCAGGCGCCCGGTTGCACTCTTCTCCGCTCACACACACACAAACACACACACTCCTCAGTGTTGATCTGTATAATGCTTATAATGCTTAATATCCACCAGTTAGGTAACCAAAAGTACCCCCTTCATACTGGGTTTGGCTGATAAAATATCTAGAACCGGGTGACTGCCTTCATGCAAATATGCATAATAATGTAAATTCATGTTTTTTTTTTTAGATATATATGTGATATTAGGGGAAAACAGCAAGAACAGTTGAAGGAACATTTATAAAACTATATATATATATATATACACACACACACACACACACACACACACATACATACATACATACATACACACACACACACACACATATATGTGTGTGTGTATATATATATATAGTTTTATAAATGGTTCCTTCAACTGTTGTTGTTGTTCTCCCCTAATATCACAGTTCATAGGCACTGGTTTGATGTGCGGAAAGTTCTGGAATTTTTTTATTTATCTTGGGGAGGAAGAAAAATCCAGTCCCGTCTAAGTGGCACAGCTCACAACATGCTTGAGTTTGCAGGACTTTAAAAGCCGAGCCTCTGGAAGCACATCTCTCCTGTCTAACTTTTCCTCAGAACTCCCCCAGAGGGCCCTTCACAAGATACCACTTTTGATGCAGATAACCCCCCACACACACACATAAAAAGGTGAAAAAAAAATTTTTCTTTCCTTCCCATCAGATTAAAACCAGAGCCTTCTCAGATGCTAAGTCTGCTCTATTAAGTATGAGGATTTGTGTTTGAATGGGAGTAAATGTGTTTTTAAAATCCCATAATTGGTAATCATGTTTGTTCCGAATAAAGACTCCCATATACCAGAACCTCACAGCCAAAAGGGGATGAGAATATGCCCCTCCATAGTAGACTGCAAAACCATGGTGGTTCCTCAAACTCTCAGCTTAGAAACAGGATCTATCCAGCAACCCAGTGAGCAATGACTTTTTTACCTTGTGGGGACTGACAAAATCAGACCTGTGAGGACATGAAAGGTTGTTCTGTGTGTGAAACATACCTATCAATTTGGGCAGCACACACACACACACACGCACACAAAAAAGCGTCTTACAAGGTTCTTCTAGTGGGTAATACACTCTCCTTCAAACCAGAAGGCCACAAAGTCCCAGGTTCAACACCATATCCACACCCATTGTGTTCCTGAGCAAGACATTTAACCTTGAGTGTCCCTGTAACTACTGGTTGTAAGTCGCTCTGGATAAGCGCATTGTCTAAACGCTGTAAAATGTACTGTATGAAGATCTGCACAAATGGTATCTCCCTTCTCTCTCACTCACACACAAACACACACATGCACACGCTTCTTTCTTCTCCACTTTTTCAGGACAGTGTGTGCAGACTCTCATTGTACAGAGGCTCTAATGCAACACGGATGTGCAGCTCCCAGCATCTCAATTGCTGCCAGGTGTTGGTGCTTCAGGAACTCTGATAGTGAAGCGCATTGAGGGGAGGGGCTTACGCAAAAATGACACTTCGCAGCAGGTGGCGAACAGACGCACAGCGGAGGAACAAGCGAACAATGTGATTGACAGATGATAAAGGGGGAAAAATGATATAAGTGGATGATATGAAAGGGACTCACCAGGCCTGCGATAGGCGTGGCCAGTCTGTTGATCTTCTTCACCAGCCCAGGCTTTACTGAGCTCAGCAATCTGTAGACGTAAGAATTAACAGATCGTTTTTGTTAGGTAGAACATTTACAGCAGAGAGGGTTGAATTATATCCCGTCAGACCAGGATGAGCTGACCCCCACCCTACTGCTGTCCCATCCAGATTCCCCAAAACCACCTCCTTACTCTCCGTTTTCCATCTCAGCAGAGCAGGAGGGTTATTATACGCTGACGGGAATGATGACCAAAATGAAACTTTTTTTTATGGTGTTCATTAAAACCCAGAGGGAAAAATACTGCAGTGAAGATGGAGGTCGTGTGGTGGGAAGATGTCATAAATGTGGTCGGTCTGAGGTAAGTCAGGCTGAGAGAATGAGCAACTGCCCTTACTCTAACCCTGACTTTACACACACACACACACACACACACACACACACACACACACAAAGAGCTGTTCTAATGTTGTACTAACGTACGGTAAGAACTTTGTAATATCAGTGTTATTCAATTATTTATATTATATCAATGCTGAATGATACTTCTGATCAAATTACATTTCTCAAAAATCCAGTCATGTAAATAATGTAAATGTCTCACATTAACGAAGATGAAATGTGATTTACATGTAAAAATGTTAATCACATTATTTCCATCATGTTCTTGTCTCGTGTAAAGATTCTTCAGGCTGTCGCCTGAGCCCCCATATTCCCGCTTCCTGTCTTCCTGAGGAGGTGTAAGAACTTTCACATGCTTCTCCTCTTATCTGATGTCTCCCACTCCCTCCTACACCTGAGGAATGTGACTTTCGGAAGCGCCCTTTGTTCCGCATGAAAGCCGGAGGCCTGCGGTGACATAACTGTGCTTTAATACCATCATCTGCTATGACAACAATAAGACAACATCACACCGCGCAGACCGTGTCTACGATAAGCATCTGTCTGTGTGTGTACGGAGGCATTCGCGCCCTTGATGAAGACGCTCTAACATTCACAGCCAAAGCCCACCGCGTCTGGCACAGGCTGTCCCCGCTGCACCACATAGCTAACATCCAGCAATACATCTTTAAAAAAAAAAAACCCACAAAACAATTGGAATCTTCCGTGTCCCCAACATTTACATTTACAGCATTTACCAGACGCCCTTATCCAGAGAGACTTGCAGTCAGTAGCTACAGGGACAGTCCCCCCCTGCAGACACTCGGGGTTAAGTGTCTTGCACAATCTTAGTACAGTTCACAGCGCATCACCTTTTCACCAGATTTTGTTATGTTACAGCCATATTCCAAAATGGACTGAACACTTTTTTTTCAGAATTCTACTCACAACACCCCGTAATGACAAAGTGCACTTGAGGTTTTTGGGGTCCACGGCGCCATACAAAGATCCTCCAACATGGCCTCGAACAAGGACTGACCAGTCTGAATTTACACTGAATTAAAAAAACCATTTATATGGGATGAGGACATCAAAATGTGGTTCTTTCATACAGTTTACATCCAAATCCCCATGAAGCATGTGTGAAAGCATGGCTGTAAACAACGCAGGCAGACACACATTCACACACTCAGCGCATGGAGCTGCGGGATTAGGAAAAGCCGATTAAGTGATGAGTCCCATTGTAGAAGTTCCTGCGTCTCCCATGTGGCCGGACACGAGTTCCATGCCGTGATGGACGACGCTGCACATCTGTAGATGGGATTTTACGGTGGCGGGGCAGTGAAATCGGATCGGGGTCCGTATTTACCCGCCGAGTCTGACCTGCGGCTTGAACTTACAGTCGTGAAAACATAATGACTGTCACGTCCATGCGGGAATGACGCGGCGGGTGAACATAGAGGAGGACGAGGAGTGACGAGGAACGAAGAATGAAGGACGCTTTCACCTGACATCACGGAACAGGGGTTTAATTGGTGAATCACAGGACAGGGGAGACATCCGAGACGAAGACACTGGTGAACATAACTTCAAAGACCTGACAGCGGACAGAAACGAACAGGGCAGCTTTATACAATTAACACAGGTGAGAACGATTAGGGAACATTACACAGGACAACAATGAAACTCTGGTCCGGATCCTGAACCGGACCTGAGTAACCCCCCTTTCGGACCGGATCGTGACAGAATCCCCCCTCCTATGGCACGACGCCTGGCGGGCCAGACGAAGCAGTCCATGAAGGAGGAAGGATAGTCCAAACACAGTCTTAAATGGTCCGAGTGGACAGGAGGAATCGAATGGAATCGATTCGAAAACCGGAAAAGATGAGATGAACAGAGCAGAATGATAAATGACTGAATGAACGAATGGTCCGGTATTCCAGATGGACGAGCGGCGGATGTCCAGCGCAGACGGCTTCGGGCCAGTGTGGTACCGGCACCTCGTCCACCGTCCGCATGCGTCCGCCGCTCCCTGTCAGTCTCCGGCTCGCCCCCGCTGAATGGCCGCTCCTCACCTTCAACGCCGCCAGACACGGGACTGAGAGGCAGGGGTCGGGACCCTGCTGAACATGAAGCCATGGAAGGCCAGGGACAAGGAAGCTGGCGGCGTCCTCCCGGCGAGTCGCGGCTCCTCCGATCTCAGCGGGGCTGCGTCAGGTGGCGTCCAAATGTGGGTCAGGTCTTTCTGTCACGTCCATGCGGGAATGACGCGGCGGGTGAACATAGAGGAGGACGAGGAGTGACGAGGAACGAAGAATGAAGGACGCTTTCACCTGACATCACGGAACAGGGGTTTAATTGGTGAATCACAGGACAGGGGAGACATCCGAGACGAAGACACTGGTGAACATAACTTCAAAGACCTGACAGCGGACAGAAACGAACAGGGCAGCTTTATACAATTAACACAGGTGAGAACGATTAGGGAACATTACACAGGACAACAATGAAACTCTGGTCCGGATCCTGAACCGGACCTGAGTAACCCCCCTTTCGGACCGGATCGTGACAATGACAACAGCACTTAAGAATTATGAGCCAGGAATGATGGGTTCGTGGAACTAAGTGCATGCAAACACACATACACACACATTATTATCTATAATAATTCACCAATTACATGCATTTGCACACAAAAGCACAGGGCATTACAGAAGCCACACACACAAATATTTATTTCTGTATTAGTTGGCGTGAATGCATCTATGCGCATTGTGCAAACAGACACTAAGTTTTCACAAATACTCCATTCTATTCCAGTCCCAATAAAAATCCACATTCTCAGGATATTTGAAACCCACTAAGTTAAGAAGACTCACACTCAGGCATATGGTTGTTCATGGCTGATGACAGGGCCTCCAAACCTCAATAAACCTCCCCTGATTTACTCCTGCTCCGCCACGGCTCCGTCCCGTGCAGACGTGCAGTGGTGTGACAACGATCACTTCCTAGTTAAGAGGAAGTGGCAAATAGATTTCTGCCTCTCATTGTCTCCGGCAAAATTTGGTTTGATTGTTTTGACCGAACACTAAGCTGACTGGACTACCAACTTTCTTTCTTTTATTTTGCTAGATTTAACAAGCTTTCTTTTGTATTGTTCATTCACGTGTGGTCTCAGCTTCATGCGCCAGGCAGTTGTAACACGCGCATGCATACACGCGTCCTCACGAGCCACAAGCCCGCAATTTAATCCCAGTTCAGCAAGCGAGAGCCTTGTGGGGACGGTCTTGGTGGTTTACAGAATGAAACGGCGGCCGGAGGTGTGGAGCCGCACTCGGATGTGCTGTCCATGTGTTCTGGGTTGAGGTAAACCCAGCGTGAAGCGACGAACTACGAGCATCCGGAGAATTGTGAGGACATGCTTGCGATCTCATTATGCCTGGAGTCAAATTATTAAGATCAATATTAGGTGAAATTACATGAAATCAATCTTGAAATGTAATCATTTGTTGCATTAATTTATTTTAGTATATATTTAATGATAAATGCCCCCACACCGGCATCTAAAAGTTCACTGTTGTCAACCACTACCGTGTATTCTGCTACACTGGTTATTGCACAATCTTGGCATAGTGCACTTTATTGCAATTTCTATAACTTTTTTTTTAACTATGCACAGCCAAAGCAGAGCGCTTCAGGACGCATTTCACTGAGTGTTGTACTGCTATACCTTTGAACACGACAAATAAAAAAGCCTCATCACTGTGCCGTGTTCAGTTGTGTCAATGTATATTTCACATAAACTATATTTTATATAAAACATTTATCATTAATTACCACTATGCATGCTTATCATTAGCAGTTTCATCAGAGTTCATCAGAGATCTAGAACTGAACCTTCAATGACATGAAATTATCATTTTCTTTCATTGTTCACAGTTATTTGGAATGTTGGAATAATTTTT
The DNA here is from genome assembly GCF_900700375.1 of Denticeps clupeoides. Classification (NCBI taxonomy): domain Eukaryota; kingdom Metazoa; phylum Chordata; class Actinopteri; order Clupeiformes; family Denticipitidae; genus Denticeps; species Denticeps clupeoides. Next base: position 4,087,759 of record NC_041724.1, read on the forward strand.
TTATTTATTATTCAATTATGTGGTTCATTACTTTATTTTAAGTACACTCTGTGAAAGAAGAGGTGAGGAAGGTGTGGAGTCACTCACTCGCACAGCAGGATCCCATTCTCCAGACCTCCACGGAAGTCCTTCTCACCAAAACTCCTGCCTGTCACCGCCTAAAAATGAGACAAACACAGGAAAAGGGGTTACTGTTATTTTACTGGGTTAGTGGTATTCTATCGCTAGATGGACAGCGTGGTTGGAAATGAAACGAATGTAAATGCACTTCATCAAAATCACTGGAAAACATTGTACTTTACAATAAAACAATGAATACTTTGCAGCACAAATTGCACTTCCCAGTTGCACTGAAATAGCAAAATGAACTGCTCCCCTGCTACCATTACCAAAGCAAACCAAATGTTCCAAAATGACCTTTTCCTAATGAGGTGCCAATCAAAGGACATATCCCTCCCTGTCAGACTTCAGCAAAACACCTCCTTATAAACCAGGGGTGGAGCCTGATCTTAGATCTGGGCAACATGGCAAAAAATATACTTTCCCATATCGAATGATTCAATCGATTTTCATCACACCAGAGTTAACTCTTTGGGGCACTCTGCCTCTGCCATGATGCTCCACTAAACCGATAACCGTTATCAGTTTTCCAACGTATCATAACTTCGGTCCTCGAGAAGTTGCTCTTTGTCTATGGAATCAGATTTGTGCCAATATTATTGAACAGGACAAAGAAATATTCGTCTAGGATGGCCTACGTGAACATGCAGCAGAGGCTGTGATCCACACAAACAAACGTTTTCGCTCTGTGTCTCTCATTCCATCGTGTTCGCGCTTCTCTGAAGAGCGCGATGTACACGTTATTGTCTCAATTTGCCGTTATCAAGGAGCCACTATTAACATGCGGGAGACTCCCGGAACTTCCTAACTCCCTGTCCAGCCCTATCTGATCTAATGCGACATTTGGAGACTTGGCCTATCTGGTGTCACCATCTGGTTGATGAAAGGGTTAAATGCCTCCTGTTCCAGGATTACAGCTGTACACTAACGACAACTGCAGGCCGCTGTACGGTCACACCCACGCGTGGCCGCCATCTCCCAACGTGACGGGCTAGTGGGAAAAACGCTGTTGCGGGAGGGGGGAAAAGGAATTGCCCGTTATTAATGCACTGCTCGCGCGGCAGCTAAAACAATTACCAGAATAAGTGTGTCCGGACAATTGTTTTTTTGTACAGCTGTGGGGACCTGCGAAACGCTGGCGGCCCTCACAAGCCCAGTCAGTTTTTTGGACGACACACAGAACAAGCGGCCTGCTGTATGTCACTGTGCAATCGCACAAGTTGATCTGAGGCTTTGCTGGGAATGACGGCCCCCTATTTTGTCTTAAAGTGAGTGTGTGTGTGTGTGTGTGTGTGTGTGTGTGTGTGTGTGTGTGTGTGTGCCTTGGAGTGTAAGCCACCCACACATGGTGCACATTTGCACTGACACAGAACAATTCAATAAAACAATCTGAGCTGTTAGATGACACTGATGTCAAGATGTCATTCCAAAACCCACAATAAATGTTGACTTGAAAAGATCTGTTTATTGGCGGTTTCGTTTTATATGATTACCATCCTTGTCATCAGTGAAGCTCAGGTCCTGCCAAGCAAACCCCGAACACACCAACCAAATGGGGAACAAACGCTCAACAGAAACACAAAACTACAGTAAACACACAAAAAAATCCATCCAGAAGCATATATTGCACAGGACATGCTGGGTTCTGCAAACATCTCCATTATAACGTTATGGTGGGACCATAAAGACGTCTTTGTTCCAAACAGGAATGTACCAATTGTAATGTACAAATGGGAACATTGCCTGAAGTGTTAAGGTGACACTAGGACCAGACAAGATCTCAGTAACGTCCTGGTTACTGTCCAACAACTGAGAGTGTCATCAACCAATCAGAGACACAGATAGAAATGTTGAATGATGGGATGAAGGGGATTGTGTAGTGTAATGTTTTGCCCATAAACACCATCATCTGCTACTTGGCAGGAGAGATGTTAAAGTCGAGCCCCAGAAGGATTTCTGCAGGCGTCTCACAACTTTGTCAATTTGTGTCAAATTAATAAAGACACTTTTTGTTCTACGTAGTTTTTGGAGTAAAATAAAAAAAAGCAGGATACATCCCAGCTAGGCTCAGTATCCTGTTTTGTAAGGACGTGATCCCGGATATGACGATCCCCCACACTTATCACATAGAGCGTCGCCGAGGCCAAACAGATCCATTCGAGACAGAGAGCTGCAAAGGTTCTGTAGCACCACCACGCCCAACTTACCTCATACCACCTCACACACATGGGACTGGTCCTCGGAGGACCTTTCCAAGGAGACCCATGCTAAACGGCCATAAGAAAGAAAGACACCAAACTGAGTTTTTTTTTTTTTAACTGCTTGTGAAGTCCGAAAAGCAGAGCAACATTATTAAATGGGAGCTGCTAGACTTTCTCAAGGAGTCAGAATGGACAAATTCATGATAAAAGACAAAATGTTACACCAGTTGTTACAATTGCTACTCCAATTGTGATGCCGAAATCACACACGCACGCCTGCTGCCCGTTCACAATTCCCAACCCCTGGGCAGCATACCGCGTTGTGCATTTTGGACAGGGACGTGTCCAGTTTTGCTGCCGTTGTGTTTTCTTGAGTTTGTAGTTTGTGTTCTGTTTAGTTAGAGTGTCACGCTGCTATTCTGCTTTCGTGGTTTCTGTATGTCTTGGCCATTGCGCCTTTTTCTTTTCGATTGTTAAACTGTATGTGTGGAGCGTTTGCGTCTCCTCAAATTCATTGTGTGGCATGACAAACTGGGAAAAAGCTGACGCCAATTTAGATTTTGATGACTCTTCAGAACCCTGTAATAAATTCAAAAGTTGAATTGTTTTATAAAAAAATGCATGATCTGATATCCAGGTCAAGCAAGTCTATTGAACCACAGTTTTATGGCAACAAGCTTGTATTATCATTGCGAAATCCTTGGCAACTCCCAAGGTCAATCCAAAAAAGGTCCAAAACTATTCCAGAAGTGATTTGCACCACTGTTCGGAACTTGGTGGTGAAATTGACAACCAAACCGCACGGGCTACATCTGCCTGTTGGGCTGCTAGGCCGTGGAATGTGAACGCCTTTGTTGTTTCGCTGGAATGCTGGCTTATGCATGTCCCCATTGAGAGCACATTGTTTTCCAGACAATCAAAAGATGTCCCCTTCACTCTGACTTCCTTTCCCTATGGGCCCAAAAAAAAAAGTCACAACCGAGTCACTTCCCATGGTTCCCTATCCAAGTTCCAAACCACCTTCGACCACAATCTTGATCAGTGGATCCTCAACCGATGCTCAAAAGAGCACAGGACTGGATCAACTCTGCTCTAATCCTAATATAAACCCTAATCTAAGTGGGTTGTGGTATCTTGATGACATTCACCAATGGTGTGTTTATCCGTGGCAACCTAAATGGGGTGAGAGTCATTTCGTCCTGATCAAAAGAGAACAAAAGCATGTCCAAATAAACCTTCTCTCAGAAATGTTCCCATGGGACGCGGGGAATGCTCCAAAGCGATCCAGGACAGGAGTGCTCTTGTTACAGAGGCCGATTGGCACTGTTTGAGAAAATTGGTTTAGCGGCCCGAGCCAATGAAAACAGATACAGAAAAGAAATGGCAGAGATCTCGGGGACTTCAGACGGCCTGAATTATCTTCCTTAAATTATCATGCGTCGAGTGAGAAGACCACTGGGCAGGATTTAGATCCCACAAAAACAGAATTAATGTGCCATCTGAATTAGCCGTATCTGTAAACACAGACTAAACAACGGCAGCGGACCCATGACTGAACAAAGATAAGAAACACAAACAGACTCCCTGGCATCCAATAATCAGATAAATTCTTTTCAGTTGAAAAAAAGGGAAAATAGCCTCTCTTCCTCCACCCTACTTCCCGTAGCTGACAAAATAAATAAATAAATGTAAGTCTAATCTTGACAGACAGCCCGTCCCGGGGCAGTAAAGCCTGTTGAATTCGGTCACAACCAGACTGCATCTCAGGAAAAATCCAAGATGTCCCAAAATAATTGTGATTATCGGAGGATATTTACGAGCTTTGATCGATACTGTATTCAGTCATTTAACCATATTTATCACTGTAAAATTAATACATTGCTTTCAAATGGCTATGCAATTGACAAATATTTGTAACCATGTGTGAAAGCTCCTCCATCTAGTGGTGCTTCCTTATATGACAATGAATACTGAGAAATCTTCAAACTTTTTTATCCATGATTATCTATATATTTTTATGCCATTTTATTTCTAAAAACTTACAATAATATTTACAAGTATTAATGCATCTTCAAGAATAAAGACCATTTTTTGAAGATGCATTGTCCTGCTGTTTTCACGGGATTTTACTGTAATGGCCGCATCTGGTCCCAGTCACCTCAAAAGCAATAAAAGGGTCGAATGCTCCATCTGAAAATCATCTTTATACAACTCTGCCTCTGGGGAAAGTGTCTCCATGTGCGATCTGTTGGCAGACCGAACTCATCCCAAGGTCATCGTCCATGTGAGGCGGTCCACAGGTCGGCCAAGGGTGACAGGGGAGCGAGTCCCAAGCTGCCCGATGCTGCACCTTTATCCAGAATAAGCACCGCCGTAAGCCTTCTGCTGCATGCTCATGGGCATTCAGGGGACAAGGAGTAAAGGTCAGCGTGCTCAATACATATAAGAATATATGTGTGTGTGTGTGTGTATATATATATATATAGTTTGAAAAAAGGGCCAGTGACGGTTTAAAGGGGTCAGTCACTACATCCATGACAACAGCCAGTCTTACTGAGGCTCTGGAGACTGAGTGAAGAACGGCTCGAGGTGGCTGGAGAGCTCTGGCCTACTTTCTGCTTTTACCTTCACGGGGCCTGCACAGCATCCACAGGGACGAGGGGAACAGACCGAAGGAAGAGAGGGAGAGTTGAGGAGAGACACCCCAGTTCAGGATTTTAAAATGAACTTTTTTTACACACACACACACACACACACACACACACACGCACACACACACACACATACATATATATATATATGAAGTGCCTTCAGCAGCATGACCTTATCTATGTCATCTAACTCAGGAGAAAAAGTGCATAAACCAGATCTGTTCCTGTTTCTGAAGAGCTGTTAGACATTAATCCCTGTGCTGCACTTCCACTCAACTCTACAGTCTCCATACAAAAGGAAAATCTTCTGTGTCTCGAAATTTCCACATTCTATTCTGACACTTTCTGCCCAAGGCACGACTACAGATATAAATCTGTAGTCATGCAACACATCAGTGTCATTCCACTAGCTGGTAATGCAATTATAAACTTCATCTTGTCATGAAAGAAAGCTGTTACTTTAATCTTTAAGCAACTATATTAATGAACATCTGCAGACAATACAGACTTGAACAAGATTAAAGGTTTAAATTAATCCCAAAATGCTAGACTTTCTTGTCTGGCCACAAAACATTAAAAATCATTCAGTTTGACTCACAACCATGCACATATTCAGTGGCATGCAAAAGTTAAGGCTGGTAAGTAACAATTAAGTAAAAGAGTAAAAAGATGCATGATCTCCAAAAGGCGAAACGTTAAAGATGACACAATTCTTTTCAGAATTTTATGCAAGATTCTGTGTATTATTTCCCTTTTTTACAAAAAGCAAAAAGCAAAGGAACGACTTCATTTCTCCAAAGGTCACATGATGCAGCTTTCAGAGCTATCCTCCTTAAACGTGTCCTTTTCAAGTGGAAATTGCAATTTTATGAGAGAATTTTCTAGTGAGTTTCCTTTATTTACAGCACAAAACATACATCCACAAACTGTCATACAACAAAGACATCCCATAAATAACACACGCTCCTGCTCTGTGTGTGGTGTGCTCCCATGATGCATCTGTTCTCATTGTTCTCCATTAACCGCAGATCGGCGCGCGGTAGCGCCGTCCAAAAGGAAACCTGGAGCGGTTCAAGCGGCGCGTTCCTCTCTCCTGCCGAATCCCGGATGTGGTTTTGTCACATGGGGGGGGAAGGGGGTTCACACCTTCGCACAAGCCCACACAAGCTCACCCAACACGCTCGTAAACGTCACACAGACACAACGGACGGAGGTACGAGCGTCGGAACGTGCGTCGGAACGTGCAGGGGTTCGCGGGATGTGTGGCAGCTTGCAGGCCCGAACACTCGTTGCCAGATGCGGCGCACAGATACACGCAACCATTATGACAGGTAATAACCACCACTATTCAGAAAGCCCCACCCATCCTTCATCCACATCACTGAATTCAAACGCTTTCCTCATCTCCTGCTGAGAGTTCTAAATCATCCGATGGTAAAACGCGATACTGATACTGCATTAGCCAGAGCCGAGATGTCATTTAATGGTGTGTGTGTGTGTGTGTGTGTGTGTGCGTGTGTGTGTTACAGGGTCCAGCCAGGACGGGCGGGGAGTGTTTTATAAGAGGTCCTGGCAGTGCCCCACTCTCCTTGTTCCACTCTCGCCACTATCGCTATCATGTGACAGCGCTCCATTAGTGTAATTCAGCCCACTTTTTACCGCGGACACGCTCCTAAACGCCGTAACGAAGGTTAGCGTCCAGAGCAGCAGACGACGCGGAGCTGAGAACAGAGAGAATGGGCAAATCTTCCACATCGCTTTAGGCCTCAATGCAGCGCCGGACGGCACGGCCACGTCACTGACACCGTTTCCAGGGAAATGACTGTTCACACGAGAGTAAAACTAGCACAGGGTGGAGTTACATATTAAACGATGCTCACGTTGGTTTCTATAACCGCCTTTTATTAATAATGACGCCTGTTGGCTGTCGGGTGAAACCGAGACACTTTCCCTATCCATCATGGAACAAAGGCGTCACCCCGGGGCCAAAAAAGAAAGCCTGCGTGCACTGTCACACAAACTCAGAGTGACCTCTCGGCTGAAAGCGACACAGATTCTTCCGCCAGTTACATTCAGATCACAGGCGCTCTTCATTTCGGCTACATGGCACACGCTGGCACATGCTGGAGCAGTCAGGTGCCGCCAAACTGAACTGTGGGTCTGTCGCAATTATTGAAAACGTCAACCACTTTTACGAATAATTGAAAAGGTTAATAGACAAGAGGATGAAAGGATGAAGAGTGGAATCATTGTTGAACTAGTTAACTTCGTGGAATGGGTAAAATTGTAAAAATGTTAAGGGATGAGAGGAAGAAAGTGAAATCATTGGTTAATTTTGTGAAATTGGTCCAAAATTGAGATTGTTTGGGCTTTAATTTTCATATTAACACAAACACCTCAAGACATTTGGTGATGTTTAGAGCATGTTAAAGAGTTTGCATGTTAGCATTAAAAAATCTAACGGGGCGTGGTCACAATGTGTCACGTGAAATTTGGTGAGAGCGCTGCAGAAGGAGAACGTGAGGGAGTGTTAACATCTCTCGTGGTAAATGTGTGCAGAGAGCAAGAGATGGGAAGACGCTGTAAATAATGCAGCACCCAAGCGCCCGATATAATACTGCGCCAAGACCTCGTCTCATCCCAGTAGTGACTATGGGTATTAATAAGTACTGGTGAATCGAAAAGGCTGGAATTCATAAAGGTTTTTCTCATGGCGGACAATTGCTAAACCCAGCATCTTAAATGATCAGAATATTACTTGCAATTTAAATGTGAATTTAACCAATTTCCTCATTAATTATCATTATTATTATTTTTATTTAAATTGATGTCCCTCTGCTTTCTTTTTGCGCTTTTGTCTTGCTTAATGCTGAATTTTGATTCTGTTGTTTTATATGATGTGTTGGGTCATGGTAAAATTGTCAAGTTCAGAACTGACTGAACAACTTGGATTGCACTCTCCTGTAAATCTCATGACCAAAATAAAAAATATAAAAATGATCTTCAGTACTTAGTTGGGTCTGAAGGGTTGGGTTTCTGAAATCAGTCTTTTTCGAGACGCATTTAAACACGCAGGAACCGACAGGGTGGCTCTTCATTTTTCCTTGCGCCATTATCATCTTCATCATCACCATCATCTTAAGAACACCATACTCATTACTCAGTCCTTGCATAACACCACACACATTATTCATCCCGATTACAGCACAGCGTTCATCTCCACTCCACCCCCTCTCCACCACCCATCCTCCAAATCTGCTCTCAAGGCGATTTTCTCACCTCGTCTCCAGAGTGTCTGTTTATCAGCTCTGTTTGTCACAGACCCGGCAGGCCGAGGTGTAAAGTACCTTAATGATTACTAGGATTAAATAATTACAAACTGGAGGAAGTTGGAATTTGCCATATCCAGCCGCGGTGGACCGTGGGAAGTGGCCGGACCAGACATGCTGTTATTCTTTCGCACATAGGGACCGTTACTTGGCAACAGAGTCGCTTGAATGGCATATCTGCCAGCAACAACCTGCTCTCGACAGGCCAGGAATTCCTCGCATTAGCCTGGGCGAGCATGATACATCTGCTGCTTGGTCCACAAAGAGAACAGGGCAGCACAACTGTCAGCCGGTCACATGCAAAGACCACAGATCCTTAAACCATCTGATTCAGCCGAGATGGCGTCCATGTGCATGGCCCGGCCAATTCCAAAGTGATCCCTTACTGGAAGACGGGCTAGGATGGAGGATCTTGGAGGATGCTGATGTCAATGAGCACGAGTCGTTAAAGCTCCTCGAAGTGATTTATTTTTACCGCTTACGCCGTCTAAGCACTGCTCGCACAAAAATAGCCCCGTCAAGTATATATATCCAAGAATATACGAATAAAGCCTTGGTACAGTAGATATATATAGTAGATAAATAAAAAATCTCATTAGCCTAAGAGCCTCATTGGTGATATTTTAATATGACTTTTATGCTGTAAAACTGCAATATTCAAATTATATATGGTACAGTGTATTGTCCAGATAGCCTTTTTAAAATATTTATTTCAATTAAATTTTAGTGCTTTCTATTTCCAGGTTTTTGCACGTTAAACACATTCTTAATGTGCAAGCTTGGCTTGTAAGAAGGTTTAGGGTATTTAAAGCTCCGAGGTGCGTGAGCTAACGTTATTTAACGCGGTGGAAGCTAAAGAGCAGACACGAACGCACAACACAGTCCATTCCTCGAAAGCCAAGAGGCCAAAGTAGTCAGATGGAAGTAATCCTCTGCCGGAAATCCCTGTGCGACAAACTGTCCATGTTCAGCGACAACATTCGGTGACGCATCTTCCGAAAAGCTGGTGGCAACTCGTCTAGCTGCTCCTCAGAATCATCAGAATAATTCACATCAGGCTCAATCGACAGAGATCCTGTATCCAAAGCCCCTGGCACAGTGAGAAAATGTGGCGTTCTGGAATCAGTAAATCCTTTTCAGAAGCATTTTGTTTGGAAGCAGATGATGGCCATACGACTGCAGGCCGCGGCTGGCTGGATTCATCTGGACATGTCTGGCTTGCCACATATAGCCATGGATTTAAAGCCTGTGCTGATTCAAGCACTTTCTTCATTCCCTGAAGACTATCCGCAGTGTGTAGTCGGCCGCCTGATCTTCATTTTCGACACACAAAGAAGCATTTTTTATTTTATTTTTGAAAATATGTTGTCATCTAACATTAGGGGTCTAGAGAAAAAAAGGGGATCCAGGCAGATGCCACCAAATATGATCCTTTGAGTGTTTTAAATGAGGTGGCCAGCAGTGTTTCTTATGACAAATTACAAATGAATCTTAAAGCATAATGACATTAATTTTCTGCCTGCCCTTTCCCCATTATGTTCAAACAAAATATTTTTTTTTGTATAAAATTAAGATTTGGTCGACAAACAGCTGATTTTTACACAACTGTGTTCCTTCCATGCAGTAAATGTCATCTAGCCAGAAAGAAAAGAGCTGCTGCTTTCTGAAACGATTTGACTGCATGAATATGAAAATGTCAGTGAAAACACACTGCATAATCGCATGAGTGTGAATGCGTTTTAGGCTCTGTTCCTGTTCCCCCGTTCCCTGCCAACGTCAATTTCTAGAACGTTTTTTTTCAGTAATAGCCATATTAATTACATTCAGGAAAATATTTTGTTGTAATCATCCAGGCCCACTTCCAGCTGTCAAATTCACACAACGTATACAGAGTAAACCACAAAAATTCCTGAACTGGACATGCCTCACCCCGTATGTTGATCCGAGTCAAATTTCTGAAATCTGCTCCATTAGAAATCGTTTTTGAGGTGCCAGGTCTCTCAGGTTTGGAGACGGCTGAATGGAAGGGTTGCTTGTTACCCCAGTTGGCCACCAGAACAATAACAGGACTACATGTCAGGGACTTTGCACGCAAGCGTCGCCATAAATCAGCCAGAGGAGCTGATAAATATGGTTCTGCAGTTCAAATCCCATTTGTGTCACACAGCTGTGTGGAGACCCTTAAAGACAGTAAAATTCGAACGACACACATGAGCAGCATAGACGGACAGAAGGTTAAAAAATCCGCGATTTTGGTAACCTCAAAAATCAGGGTTAAAACCTGGTATTCTGAACTAGGCTTAAGTGTGTGTCCCCACAAGGTATAAAAAAATGGGAACTTTTTATGAATAAACTCAATGACCGATCGTCTGCCCCAGAATTGTCATGTCGTAATATAAACATTCAATCATTACATTCGATATGATGATTTTGCGAAAAATTGGACTACAAATTCTGTTTATCCTCAATTTGCAAAGCCTCGCCATCGCATAACCTGCGCAAAGCCTTCGAACCTTCTTTACTTGTTTTAAGTCAACCTGATTCCGGTTTCAGGGTCATGTCCCCAGCCTGTCATCCTGTTATTCTTCTATTAGCCTCTTGCCATCGTTACGACCTACCAGTTAAACACTGATTGCTGTCAAGCGTCACTGAGTCTAGATGATGCTGGGGACAGAGTGCTTGTTGGGGCTGCTGTCAAGATATCCCTGCCCGATTACAATAATCAGTTAAGAGTCCCGGCAGTGTGCCAGGACGTGAAGGAGCTCCCTACAGTGACGCGGAATGATTATTTCGCTTCGCTTCAGTACCTCTATCAGCTCACAGGATGCATCAAAATACTAGCAACGCCATCGCCCTCGGTTCCCCGCCAAACCGAAACACTGCTAATCGCACAAATCCACTTCCGTCTACAAGCCGCTTTGATTCTCGGGTATCTCCGCAACCGACAGCTACACCCCGCCTGTGTAACAGGGTTGGAGAAAAGGACACAGGCAGAGGGAAGGGGGTGGAACAGGGAGCCCTTGTGCAAGTCGTTCAGGAATAGCGGGGCCACGTCCGGGGGTTAATTCACAGGCCAAACTTGACAGGGACGGAGCACTAATATTTAGCCGAGGGGCCTGGAGCACTTAGGGCCCGGAGCCAGACATTTCACATCTCTAATCACAGCCACTTAGCAGCCTTCGCCCAAGACAGCAGGAGAGGCGAGCAGATGTCTTCTGCCACGGACCTGCATCGCACAGAACTGAGTTCAGCAGAGAAATGGGCTGCATTAGTAATCATAGGGAAATGACGGGCGGCATGATTCAGCACAGAAAAGCATGGCCAGTAAAGTAGCATTGTGCACTGTGACTCCCGAACCCACTGTTGATACTCCGGGCCTGCAAGAGGTCCGTAAAGATTAAGTAAATAATTTACTATGATGAGAAATAGGAAATGTGCATTTATAGGAAATGTGCAACAAAAGTGAGAGAATGTTTTCAGGGTTGCCAGGTTGAGGGGTTGCCAGGTTGATTTTGCCAATTTTGTGTGCGTTTTGTAGTTTTTGAACATTTGAATGTTCTTAAAGGGTTTTTTCCCCCTGAAATTTTATTGGTAAAATTATGATTCAGAAGAGTCAAGTGTGTGTAAAATGGTTCTGGGTGTTTTGGTTGGCCGTGCTACGGGAGTGTGTGAGTGCTCAGATCTTTTATGCGCTGCATAAAATTGTGTTTATGGGCAAGTCAATGCATGCCTATAATGCACAGACGAAACACAAACAATTAACAGCACTAAGGTTAAAAAACAGAGTTTGTGTAAAAGTGTGTGTGTGTGTTGGAATGAAATCACTTCCATAAGTATCATGGCTTTTCTGGTGCCTCTGTAAGTCCTGTAACCCCTCCAGGGCAGGACTGGGCAGCCGCAGCATCAGCATGACCCCTGCCCCGAAACTCCACTAATGCCTGCTTTCTAAACACAGTTCACTCTGCCAGATAGTCAGAACTCTCTGTGTGCTTTCTGGATGCATGTCTTAGCGAGACCTGAAATTTCAGTACAAGTGGAGACTTTCACCTGGCGTAGAAAGAAGGTGACACAATAAAAAAAACTAGGCTTGCCAGAGCAGTGAGAGATGCGAGGTATGTATGTATGATTCCACTTGATTATTTCCAACGAGACAAAGAGCTGTAACCCAATACCAACAAAAGCAACATAGATCTAAGAAACAACCACGACTGTGACCTAGACCTCTGACTATGAAGGTTAAACAATAGTTGCATTCTCTCATCATCAGTGCATTCAAACAAACCTTTGTGGATAATCTGAGGAGGTTGCCTGGACGATGGGGCTCTCCAGTCACTCCAATTTGCCTATATAACATTGCTTTCACAATTGGTGATATCAGGATTTCAGAGCATCATATGAATTGGCCCTTTTGACAGTAAAAAACGGAGGTGCTTGTCACTTTCAATGATTTCACTGTAGTGCATTCAGATTTACTGTGGAATCAGATTTCCACTCACATCTTCCATCTTATCCAATGAACGTCCTCTCTGTGACAGAATCAATAAATGCAAAAGGACTTGGGTTTCCTTGGCAGATGTGGCCTGTGGTTGGCGTATGGAGCTTGTTTGTGGAACGGCCTGTTCACACGCGGCCAAAGTCGGGTGTGAGAGCAGGACCCGTCTCTGGTGACATCACATCACGCGGCTTCATCAGCACCTAGTCACCTTCAGGCACATTCATTTCGACGGTGTCCCAGTCAGAACTTTAAGAATGCTTCGGTCGGACAAAACCTCTAAGAGTCAGCTGCCTCAGCTACCTCAAAGTTCATCTGCCGCACAGCGCAAATGGTGAAGGTGAATTAACACTCATGCAAAATGAAGCAATAAAAATACACCCAAAATGGGGTATGAAATGTATGAATAAGTGCATTTACACATGCAACTGCAGAAAACAATCACACTACTACTATACTAGTATTAATACTGACACTTTATACTGAACAAAATCAGTTCAGCAATATTATAATATTAAAATAGTATAATAGTAAAGTATTTTTGGACACAGGCTTAACTGATTAGCGTCTGCAAGTCCCAGAAACACAACGCTGCCGACCCTCCGTGACATTTTCCCAAGATGCCAGTTCCAAATCGGTGGCCTGCACACACCACACACTCCCACTACAGTCTGGGAATCCTTGCCACGGCTTCCCTTCTGGGTAATGTGCAGAATTCCTGCCATTGTGCCTCTCTCCAGGGGGGTTTGATTAGATGGGTGAGTTAGTGCAGCCTGGGACCGGACCACTTGTCCTCAGTTACCCCTGGAATATGAGACCCACAGCTGAACGGGACGGAGGATTCGCGTTCCCCACTACGGCATCGGACAAGTGCTGGAGCAAACAGCCGAAGTGAGGCAGAATATAAATGACTGATTGTTTGAACTCTGACCAACAAGCCTTAAATTGATTATTTCAGCTATTTCGCTCTTAAGGGCCCAAGCGGGAAGGCAGTGGGACGTAGGACGCATTAATAAAACGCTGAGTTCGGCTCTGAAACCGGGCCAAAAGCCATGACTCCGAACCGACACAACAGATCTGGCAGGAAGGGATACAACACGTTTCCACTCACGCTGCATCTGCAGCTGAGGCCGAGGACAGCTGCGCTGGGTCTTTACCTCAGGCCTGTCCCCCTGTCAGTGCTGGAAAATGACACACAAGCCACTGACAGCCACACAAACCGTCCTCACGCGCTCCAAATATTTGCACTAGGGTTCGTGAAGTTCCTTCAAGAAGTTCTTAAAAACCATCTCTAACCATCGCATGAAAACCTGCATACGTCATATGCTTTTGAAGAAAGCGCTGTGCCACGTTCAATACCTCGGAAGACATCTGGTGTCCTTCAGTTGGCATCACTGCATGAACTCCTCAAACAGAGATGCCATAAGGTAAACCGAGCGCCCTAAGCTAAAAAAAATGGGATGCTCTGCCCAGATATAAAAACCCGCTAAAAGGACCCGACACACGTACCCCCCACTGCACCGAGCGGCATGCAAAACGAATGAGAACCTGTTGCTGTAAAGCGAGGCCAGAAACTCAGCGTGGACAACTCCCCGCATGTCTGTCCTCAGTTTCCGACCCTCCACTTCCTCCCATTGTGCGACCAGGGCTTTGGCATTTCCAATAATGTGAGATCCAGCAGCACGGCTCCCCGGCTCAGCCCCGCCGGCCTCGTAATCTGTCTCCAGGCATCAACAGGTTTGATCATCGCTATTATGGCTTCGGCCCCTGAAATGTGAAGGGTTCTTTCACCGATGGAAAGGGTGAGGTTCGGCCCGGTATAAAAGACCACTTTCACAAAGGAAAAGAGAGGGGAAAGAAGAGGACAAGATTAATGAAGTCAGATCAACTTTCCATTCATGTGTCGGGAACGTTGTACAGTAGGCTGCTGTCCAGTAACAAAGCCAAGGGAGGAACTCAGACAAACCCAATGGGATTCATTAACAGTAAATGAAGCAGTAAATGTACAGTACACGTCTAAACACTGTATTCTGTTCACTGTGTCTATAGCCTGCCCCTTCCTTAAACATATCTGTATCAATCCAGATTTTATGATTAATGAACATCGTCGTAATGGTCATAACAGGTAATAGATCGAGATGTCCGAAAATACTTCTGTTTATAGAAAACTATTCTATAGAACTATAGGAAATTACTCAACATTTACACTGGATGGGCAACCGGCAAACATTTGTTTTGTTGAACATTTCAATTGGGCAGTGGTGGCCTAGCGTTTACGGCAGTGGCCCCGTAATCAGAAGGTTGCCGGTTTGAATCCTGAGCCGCCAAGGTGCCACTGAGGTGCCACTGAGCAAAGCACCGTCCCCACACACTGCTCCCCAGGCGCAGTGTGATCAATGCATGTAAAGGTTTGAAATGATGCAATGACTCGAAATCTGCTAGTGAATTCATCACAATCATTATGGTACTCAACGGAACTTGAATAGAACTTGAATTTCAACTGAAATTATTAGCTCATTCCAGGACAGGGTTCCATGGCGGGGCTCCACCCACCCTAGGGGGGCACACATACACAATTGACTCATACCTACAATCAATTCAGAGTCGCTAATTCATCCAATGTGCATGCCTTTAGATGGTGGGAGGAAACCGGAGAGCATGGATGAAACCCACACCAACACAGGGAGAGCATGTAAACTCCACACACCCAAGGTCCGAGATGGAATTGGAACTCACAACCTCAGAGGTATGAGGCCACATCTTATTAAGAACTAATTGCTTTCTTTTTTCATATCTTTTTTCATACACAGTTTTCTTTCAGGATTCATGTTGATTTAGTGTGCATGAAGTACAACATGGAATGTAACAAAAACATCATGTAGAGTTACATTTTATTACCTGATTGTATTACATTGTGCTTCATGACATAGATACATAGATAATCCTATAAGCTGCCCACCCAGCCATGAGTTCCCACATGAAAGCTGAGGCCAAAGGTCAATAATATCAGGGCCTCTGCAGGCAGAGCTTTATGGCATTTCATAAGCTTCATAATGGTTAATTGTGCTAGAAAACCACCAAGCGGTGCTTACACACATTACATAATCATTTAGAAAAGCTGTTTAGGGAGTGGATTACACCACAGAGGCGTATCAAGGGTTTCGCAAACTAGTTAACTAGAGCTGAGGAAGTACGGTAATGAACTGCCTTGAAACAGAAGAAGCTGAGCTGCTTTCTGCGGAGGGTTTTTTCCCAAGAACTCAAAATTACATCAATACTAATCGAGGCAACCACATGAAAAGCAATTGCGATTGTTTTCTCCGCAGCAGATAATTGAGGCCACAACCAACGGTGGTTCTTATGAAGTGGAGCGATCGTGCTACGGCACGTCCTTCAGAGAGGGGACTTCTGAAGCTGTGGTTAAATTAAATAGGAGGGTCCCTTCTCCCGAAAAAGAGCCACCCCTCTCACACCCAGCTGGATTTCAGTTGAAACATGCATCAAGAAACCTTCCCCAAACCAGGCCTCAATGTACAGTAGTCTGACTTAATCTGAGCCATATGCTGCAGTTGTGCTGATGACCGCCACCGCCGCATCAAATAGAGACAAAGTCTGAACAGTAGAGCCACGATTCTGCTTCACCAGTAAGAGAGCGGCAGCTCAGACGGTCGGATCTGGAATTTGTCCCCTTATGACGTCATAAGGGGAAAGGTTGCCTCCCCCTTTTCATGTTTTTTCTGCCCAGAGAATTTCCCGGCTCTCCCCTGAACATTATCTCCACCGACCGTCATGGCTTCCAAACGTGCGAAGCATTGCAGTTGCTCGGAGATTACAAATGTATGTGGATGTACAAATGTATTTTTTAGTTCCGTAATGCAAGAATCTGAAGAACCAGTGGGTTCTTCTATAGGCCTCTCTCCTCCTCATAAAGCCACAGACACTGAATTGTGGAACTGGACCAAAGGGGCTGTAATTCGGCACCACAACTGAATTTTGGAAAGAGACTCCAGATACAATATTAGGGCACACTAAGACTGGCATAAAAGCAAAAAAAAAAACGTAATAGGGGACCTTTAATTTCCAAACTATAGTAAAACAACCCATTTTAACCTCATTTCTGGAAGAAAATGGACCAACCCTTTCATTTATTACAGTAGAGTTATGCACTGTAAAAAAAAACTGGCAACAAAGTTCTGAGACAAGTTGAGAGAACTTTTTACAGTGTGGGACTCGTTGAACATCCGGGATCACATATCACTTCCTGAAGAAGTCCACAGACAACCTGATCGAGGTCCCGCTGTATTGCTGGCACCAGCACGGGTCTTCACTCCCCAAAAGGAAGGAGGCGCAGCTGGGCAGCTTAGGCTGGATTAGCCCTGATCCTCTCTTGAGGTTAGCGTGGATCCGAACGACACTCCCAAAGATAAGCGTGGCGTGTTTTTAAACGGCGTTCCTTACGGCGGCCTGATTTCACTACCCCGCTTGGTGAGTCTCCACGCGGTTCCTCGGATCACCCGTACCTGCTCCAGTCCACGCCTTAGAACATGTCTATGCTGGGCCACAGCAGAAGTATGCGAGCTGCAGATAATTCTGGGGTTGGTGTCTGCAGTCGGTGTGTTTTGCAGCGCGGAGGCTGACCTCCTGTCAGTCGGCGCACGGCTGATTCATGCCGAAATGATCCGGCCGCCAGAGCTGCTTACGGAGAGAAAAAAACTGGGATAAAATGTGATTTGTCAGCATCTCACGCATGTACCGCTCCAGAAAACAGATTGCTGAACTAGACAAGAAGAACCACTTTTTTTTTTTTTTTTTACATTTAACTTGACATTTAAATTACTTTTTTTTTTTTAAAAGTCTGATTGATTGTAATTGGATGTTTTTTAATGAACTCTTTTGACCTTTCGAATGATCTCGGTGTATATAATGTGTTATAAAAATGTGCTCTTTAGCAAACATTGCTAGTCTAGTGTAATAAAGATGGATCCTCCGAGCGTTGGAAAGAGTGATTGTCAGGCCGAGGCACACATGACAACAACAGACAGGAAGAAATGGACAAAAAAACGATTTGTCCAAGTCATGACCTGACAAAAGAGAAAAGAACCCTGAGGAG
Organism: Denticeps clupeoides; assembly: GCF_900700375.1. NCBI lineage: Eukaryota > Metazoa > Chordata > Actinopteri > Clupeiformes > Denticipitidae > Denticeps > Denticeps clupeoides. Next base: position 4,105,662 of record NC_041724.1, read on the forward strand.
CTTAAAGAGAGCAAATCAAATTATTGTCCCGACTCTTAACTCTCTCTCTCTCTTTATGTGGTCCCCAACAAATTCACGCCGCATAGCGATCGCCAGGCTCCTGAGCGCCGACGGACTTTTAAAAATCCACGGACACCGGGAAGAACGAGGATCACTAATCCCGGCCAGGAATAACAAGCACGGCACCCCGGCACCCAGAAAGTGAGATCAGGAAACTGCTTCGTCGCCTCCTGACTCGCGGCTAATTGTCAGACAGCGAGCTCTGCGTTCGCAGCCTGAAGTGCGGGTGAGTGACTGGTGACAGCGGGGATTTCCTCTAATCTGCTGAGAGACAGACAGGGACGGAGAGAGAGGGAGAGAGAGAGAGGATGTCACTCACTGGCAGACCAGCTTCTTCATCCTCTTAAAGGAACAGATGTCACCGTACCGTACAATACAAAGCAAATTCATCAACTGCACTGCAAAAAGTGAACACCGGCTAAACTTATTTTTAAAAAAAATGTAATTTTTTTTATTAAACTAATATTTAGCATGGGCGTAATTGAAACAGGTTACAGCAGGTCTGATTGGTTTATTTTTTCGGCTGAGGACAATGGAATTCTGCAGAAACTGTACATGGCAGACAGTTGTAATAATTCACAGGTATTAGCCAGCGTATTGTGTACACATAATCGCTCTCTGGTGCCAGACACTGGGACAGAGAGAGAGAATGGAGGGCATCGGTGTCGGGGGCCGGGGCCAGGGCAGGGGTGACCAGGCACATGCTGGTCAGCTGAGGGATCGACTGTGTCACCGGAGGATGACAGGGCGCATTGTTGGCCAGGCAAACGGGGGAGAATTCAAACAGAATTCAACAATCCGACGCCTTAAATATGCGTGTGTGCGCGTGTGTGTTTGTGTGTGCGGTCGAGGGTGAACTTATATATGTGTCCGTGTGTTCCGGAATATGTGTGTGTGTGTCAGCGGCCTCTCTGTGAAAGGCTTCATTCATGGTGACGCCGTGGTATTGTTCGCTGTAGAAACTCCACGTTCGCCACTCTGTCAGAGTGTGTGCGAGAGCGGAGCTAAACTAAATCGAATTGACCTGGAGCCGTGTGTGTGTGTGTGTGCAGATGGGAGTGTGAGTCCGGGGGGGTCGGATGGTTGGAAATAAAGAGACGTTTGACTGCTGTGTTGATGAAGACGTCAGAGGCTCTAATCAGATGGAGGCTGAAACTCAATAGTTGAGGTGAACTCAGGGGTCTGCGGAGGAGAACTGACCCCCGCCCCCCACATAACACACACTCACACACACGCTCATACTCTTATATACACACAAAATCCCAGAAAACACACACACACACACACACACACAGTCACACGTTACTCGTCGCCGAGTGGATCCACTTCCTGTCGCCTCCACAGCTCTTCATTTCACAGTCAAATGTCCGACGAGCCGAGCAGGGCTGCTGTGATTTGGCCCGATTTAACCTGCCGTCCTTCACAAAGACTGAGACGGAATGAACTTCATTACAATATTCCACTCGACGTCCCACCGATACATGGTTCATGGAGCTATCTGAGGTTTCCATTCCAAAAAGAAATCTTTTTTTTTTTTTTTTTAATAATCCACATTGGTTCCACATGATTCGTTTGATTTAGGCTTTCCTAATTCCTTTTCATTATTTCAAACTATACATATTAGGTTAGTTCAGCTTGATTTTTTTTAAGTAATAAAGTTTTTCAAACATGATTCGCCAGTGAGTCCAAATTAAACACGTTATTCTCACACGATCAAATAATTTCCTTTTGGAAAACTGGAAACATGAAAATATTAAGTCTAATCTATGTGACTCATTTAAGTCCATTTAAAAAGGGAACCTTCCCTTCGTTTCAGTGCATGATTCACTTCAGTTGACAGGTTTTTTAATCGGGTCCAGAGATTAGAACCCCAACATAGATAATAAAACGGACAGTTCTACCCTGGAACTGCTGGACACTTTTGGTTGAAGGCCACGCCTTCATTGTAGTGAAGTCAATGTTCTGGGTGAAGCGGACCACAACTGCATTTTGATTGAATCATCTGTCCTGCTATGTTTGTAGTTCTTTAAAGTTAAAGTGAAGTGATTGGATTGTCACATGTGGTACACAGCAGCACAGCACACGGTGCACACAGTGAAATTTGTCCTCTGCATTTAACCCATCACCCTGAGTGAGCAGTGGGCGGCCATGACAGGCGCCCGGGGAGCAGTGTGTGGGGACGGTGCTTTGCTCAGTGGCACCTTGGCAGATCGGGATTCGAACCGGCAACCTTCTGATTACGGGGCCGCTTCCTTAACCGCTAGGCCACCACTGCCCCTACGTTCTATAGCGCATGGCATAGCCCGGTGTATGAAATATGAACTGAGGCAGTCGTGAGAGTGTGCACATGCCCCCTGGGGTCCGGGAGCCCGCCAGCGTCTCCAGGTGGGGCGGCGCTGCCGTCATGCCCCACTTACGGCGCGTTTTACGGCGCCCTCCTCGCTTTCTCCGAGGCAGGAAACCTAAACCGGATTAAACCAGGGAAATGTGCAGATAGCGCTCCCCGTTTTACATACTGCATCTCCCCGGCAAGATTCTGCAGAAACACAAGGAGCCTTGACCTGCCGCCCTCTTCACAATCCGAGAGGTTCTGGGCTGAAAAGCAGGCCTCCTTCTGCCGGGTTGGGGGAAAAGGTGGATGCAACAGGAACAGCAATCAATGGCAGAGGTGGACACTTGTGATGGAAAAGGGCCATACATAGAGCACCAAGCGGAGAGGAATAAAGGAAGCTCTGCTTGCCACAGTCATTACACCTTCTGATACTTCTAGACCTTCAGATGGGGACACTGTTAGAATAATGATTTCTGGTAGTTTTAACCTCGTATAAGATGGAATGACAGTTTTATCAGAAAGTTACACAATAAGGCAGAGAGAGAGAGACTGGCTCTTTTGTTTTAACCAAGGAGGTCCAAGGAGCAGTTCACGCTGCCCGTCAAGGCTGCCTGAATCACCCAGTCGCTCTTGCTCACGCAACGCAGCGATCATCAGTACAATTTATGACCGAATATTAGAGACAGAAGGAATAGACCTGTAAAAGGATTGTTTCAATGTGATGCTTAGATCCCATGCAATAGAGGTGAACTTGCTGCTGATGTCTGAATGCAGCTCAATAATGCAAATTAGGCGGAAATTAGACATAAAAAACATAAAATCAGATCCATTACAACTAGAGTGACAAGCCTCTTTTGACAACGGAAGTAGCAAAAACGAGAAAATGGCCCTGATTCTGATTATGGAGATGAAACTGGACCCTCCTGATGGGCCACAAGTCCACTGAAACCACGCAAGGCTGCGTTTATCGCTCAGCTGTTCCATGTCCTTGTGGGAACTGTGATTGTTAGACAGTGATGCACGGTGTCAGTTCCAGTTCTGATTACAGGGTCACATTCCTCCGGAGCCATAATTTACATTTTATATTTACTGCATGTACTCCCTTACCCAGAGCGACTTACGATCAGTAGTTCAGTCCCCCCCTGGAGACACTCAGGGTTAAGTGTCTTGCTCAGGGACACAATGGTAGTAAGTGGGGTTTGAACCCGGGTCTTCTGGTTCATAGGCGAGTGTGTTACCCACTAGGCTACTACCACCCATAATTGCTTAATCCCCCACAATGCAGCTGGGAAGTTTTTGCGGTGATGCTGACTTCGCAGACTTGGGAAGAATTCGTAATGCGTCACAACACTACCCTCAAAAAAAACAACAATCCGAAACGTCGACCTGGGGGGACGTGGAAAAAGGACAATGTCATCACAGCGGGGGGGGCGCAGCCAGGGGAAAGGGGGCAGTAAATCCCGCCGGCACTCCTCCCCAATCCCACCTGATCCGACAGCACCCATCTGCGCCCGCATTTCCCTCCCTAAACTATCCCAGCGGCAGGATAGGATGTCACGGCGTGGCCCAGTAATTACGCCGCCCACTCTTTGTCAGCGAGATCCAGTTTCGGCACTTGTCACTAATGGCTCGCTAATCCCGGCACAGCACAGCAGGTCTCACCGGGCCGCAGCGACGTCCGGCAAGGCAGCAGAGCCCTGGTGGAAATTCTAGAACCAGAACTCTGCTTAAGACCAGATTGGAATCGACACCTACGTGCCAGCGTAAGGAAAGTCAAGCGTTGCTGCACCACGGCAAGAAGTGTCTTCATGAAACCATCGCTCATCTGCGAAGGTGCGGAATCAACAACGTCGACCACTTTCTCAGATTACACCCGCTTTGCACATTTTTGCAATGAGTTGTCATGATTAATCGCAATTAATCGGCAAATTGTCTCAAGATTTTGTACTCTCACAACCAGGCAGCTCCACCTAGTGGAGCTTCCTTTAATGCCACTAAATAGGGGTGGTGGTAGCCTAGTGGGTAACACACTCGCCTATGAACCAGAAGACCCGGGTTCGAATCCCACTTACTACCATTGTGTCCCTGAGCAAGACACTTAACCCTAAGTTGATCCAGGGGGGGACTGTCCCTGTAACTACTGATTGTAAGTCGCTCTGGAAAAGGGCGTCTGGTAAATGCTGTAAATGTAAAAGTAAATAATGAAAAACCTATGATTGTTAATGTCTAATAAACACTACAGGCCATAAAGTTTGGGCCCAACCTCAGATTGTGCTTCATTTTTGATATTTTATCACCAGAAAACACCGCAAATACTGAAAACTGTTAGTTTTTCAATATTTATGGACCTTAACAACACATAAGCTTTCACGTCCATTATGTTGCAGTTATATTTACCGAGAAGGGCTGAGAAGGAGCATCCGATCTCTGCAACCACCAACTTGAAGCGCTTAATCAAGACGCTTAAACTGACTTTTCTCTTGAATAATGAATTGAATCACTTTTAACTTCTGCTGCTGCAACTGGAGTTTGAGCGGCATGCATTTCATCACCCAAGAAACTCTTAAAGGCCTCACGGTTTTCAAATGTGACCGTTCGGAACATGACTGGCGGACTTTTCTTCCCTTCGTTTTTGGAGATGCAGGCCTGGGGCTCCCGTCACAACCGCCAGCCCGTGTAACCGGAGCCCTGCTGCCGCGTCTTCCCACGACACCGGGAGGACGTGCAACGCCAGCACGGACGGCCCGGCGCGGCAGAACAGGTTACTGCTCCGAGTCCGGAGCGGCGTGGCTGCTACGAGAGCAAAGCACGAGTCGATGGTGAAATGAGCGCGAGACGCGCAAGTCGAGACACGGTACCGTACCCACAAGAGCGGAGCAACGAACGAGTCGTCTCACTGGGAAATCCCACACGGTCGCAGGTTTTAACCCCACTTACTACCACCATGTCCATGAAGATGACACGGCGGGTCCTGTCAGGTAGGTGGGTGGGCGGGTGCTTGTCAGGTCCGGTCAGGGACAGGTAGGTGGGGTTGTGGGTGGGTGGGTGGTTGCTGGTCAGGTCCGGTCAGGGACGGGTAGGTGGGGTTGTGTTGGTTGCTGGTCATGGACGGGTAGGTGGGGTTGTGGGTGGGTGGGCGGGTGCTTGTCAGGTCCGGTCAGGGACAGGTAGGTGGGGTTGTGGGTGGGTGGGTGGTTGCTGGTCAGGTCCGGTCAGGGACAGGTAGGTGGGGTTGTGGGTGGGTGGGGCGGGTTCTGGTCAGGTCAGGTCAGGGACGGGTAGGTGGGGTTGTGGGTGGGTGGTTGCTGGTCAGGGACGGGTAGGTGGGGTTGTGGGTGGGTGGGCGGGTTCTGGTCAGGTCAGGTCAGGGACGGGTAGGTGGGGTTGTGGGTGGGTGGTTGCTGGTCAGGGACGGGTAGGTGGGGTTGTGGGTGGGTGGGCGGGTTCTGGTCAGGTCCGGTCAGGGACAGGTAGGTGGGGGTGTGTGTAGGTGGGGTTGTGGGTAGGTGGGGTTGTGGGTAGGTGGGGGTACGTTGTTTTTCACCGCGCACAATGAGGCAAACGGCGCGAGACAAAACGCGGCATGTCACGCGATGGTCCGGACCAAAACAAACAAAACAAAACAAAACATGAACAACAACTTGTCAGGCTCAGCGCGCAAAGCCTCTTCCGTCACGTTTCAACAGGTGACCACAGCATAATAATAATATTAATAATAATAATAATAATAATAATAATGACAGCTGTGCGTAGTTCAGGTGCATCGGGCCGCATCGTCGCATTACGCAGCCACCGTCAGGAGCGGAGCCGTGACGTCACTCACCTCGATCCATCTCTGCGCCCCGCGCACCGCCGCCTCCGGTGCCGGTCCGGACGCGTGCGGACGTTGCTGGTGCGCGTGGCGTCCTGCGTCGGTGGCGGGACTGGCCATCAGCGCGAGGGACGCTCTCTCTCTCTCCGGACGAGGCGGACAGAACGAAGGAAAGGAAGAAATAAGAAAACGAGGGAGAGAGGGAGAGAAGTTGCGTGCGCAGTGCCGTGCCGCAGACCTGAGAGCGCGGGCGGCACCGACCCGCGTTACCGGATCGGCGGACCAATGGCTATAAATAAGCGCGACTCGGGCGGCCAATCACAGGCGAGCGGCCCGCCCCACGTCCCCTCCTCTCGGGAACCCGTGGGGGGGGGGGGGGGGGGGGGGGGTTATTCCTGCGGTTATTTTAAATATGGAAACGTGGTTAATAATCGTCCCGCGCTATTGCAAGTTATGAACAAATAAATAATGTCTCGTTGGGAAACAGTTATATTGCTCTAAATTACCAGGGAAAAAAAACAAATTGATGAGCAAATGCTGAAGCAATGAAAATATGGTCTCCTTATCCTGCGGGTTTGAACCAGTTGGTTTATAATTATTATAATTATTATAATTATTATTATTATTGTTGTGTTTTTCTGGAAGCTGAATTTCCAGTGCATGAGTGGAGCGAGGACGGATTTACGCAGGAGAAGCGTCCACGCCTTGTGTAAATGGTGTCCGAACTACGTAAACTGCGTGAACAAACATTTCCACCATCTGCACGTTGTTGGGTTTTTCTTTTTTTTTTTTTTTTTTTTTTGTCACCCCCTTGGATTTGATGATCTGAGAAAAAAAAAATATATACAATTTCCATATAATGGAAATGACGCGCCGTTCAGGGAAAATTGAGTTCCGCTGCCGCCCTCTAGCGGCCACGCGTGTTCCGCACCGCAGGCCCCTCCACAGTTCCACGGACGGCAGTCAGGCAGCAAGTCAGCCTTCACCTTGAAGCCGATGTGTCGGAAGTAGGAAGGAATATGACTAAACGACTCATTTATCAGACCGACTTAGAATCAGTATTTACAGGGACCGTCCCCCTGGAGCAGGGACTTCACTAGTATTGAAAGAAAAGGGGGGGGGCTTGTTTGAAGGAACTTTTTCTTTACCAAACGTAAACATGCTTCTTTTGGTTTTATTATCTCATGTACAGCCGTTATGCTGTTATTTGCCTCACTTTATTGCACTGTCTTCGTTGGAAGACTTTGGTTTCGTTAGCCTTTAAATGAGTTTTCTTTAAATGTTACTTTCTTTTCACTTAAGCAAACTTACAGCAGATCAAACAGCCTGTGCATCATTTTAATTAAATAGGGAATCTTTTTCAATTCGTAGTCTTGCTTCTATTTGTTACGTGTGTACCTGCGCTCAGTGTACAAATGCTCTTGTGTGAAATCTGTGGACAAAAAAGCTTTAAATAATAGATGCTTACTATTTTTAGGAAGTCTTGAAGCCCACCCAGAATAGGCCTGACAGTGTCCATGCCCCGGAGACACTCAGGGTTAATTGTCTGGTAGTTGTCTGGTTAATTGTCTGGCTACTGGTAGTAGCCTAGTGGGTAACACACTTGCCTATGAACCAGAAGACCCGGGTTCGAATCCCACTTACTACCATTGTGTCCCTGAGCAAGACACTTAACCCTGAGTTGCTCCAGGGGAACTGTCCCTGTAACTACTGACTGTAAGTCGCTCTGGATAAGGGCGTCTGATAAATGCTGTAAATGTAAATGTAAATGTCTTGCTCGGGGACACGATGGTAGTAAGTGGGGTTTGAACTTGTGACTTTGTGACCTTACCCATTCTGTTTTCAGTGGAACGTGAGTTGGAAGACATTTTTGCACTTTTGTGGCATATTATGCCATGAACAATGAGGAGCTTTCTGTGGTGCTGATTCCTCGAGTATTATAGGGTTAATACGCATGGCGGGACAATTACACACCGGTTTACACACACACACACATAAACACACACACACACTCTTTAGCACGCTCTAAAGCCTTTAAAGCCACACTTTTGTATCCCCGCCTCTCTTTCTATTGTTGGGTGACTTCTGTGCGTTACGCCTGTCAGTCAGGTGCATCAGACATTCGCCATATGGTCCTGACCGCCTGCAGGTCCCCACAAGTACGAGCCACAGTCCCTGCAGTCAGTGTCCATCCTGAGCACCATCCCATCTCTCCAGCATCACACATCTTCTCAGTAAGTCATCTCAGAGATTTTTAAGTAATTTTTCTTTAAAAAAAAAAAAAAAATTGTCTAAATGTTTATTCAATATTATTCATTAATTTTATTTTACTTACTTGTGGTTAGAACACGTTCGTATTAAACGGGTGGTGCACGGCAATTTCAAGTTATGTAGAGAAGCGGGTCTCCAGCAGATGGCAACACAACCGCAACAAAAACTATTTAACACTTTCCTTTTGACACACTAATTATACTAAAGCAAATGCGTCAAGACCCTTTGTATGAAAAGACAGAGCTGACATCAAGTTTTTAATTCTGTGAACATTGTGTTCAATTGACTTTTTGGATTGAATATCATTTCCCCGTTCCTGGACGGGCCCACCCGTGATGATGTCACTGCTGCTCGCGCCACTTCCTCTGGTGCCGGTGGCCCTGGCGGTGACATTTTGGTACTGGACAGAGGTGACGGGCCTGTGCCGGCAGATGTTTAGCCGGGCGCTGAAGCTCACCCGTGGGAGGATGTGCGTCAGCAAGACTCACGCGTTTGTCTTTACCAACTGCACCCATGGCCAGGCACAGAGTGTGCTGGACACGTTTCATCAGTACGCCGACACACACCCATGCCTCATCATTGGGCCACGGAAAGGTCAGTGGCGGTGTCCACCCTGGACACAAGTATCAGGGCCTGACAAGTGCTGACTGACCACGTTTTCCCACTCATATGTTTTAAGCTGCTTAAGAATGTGTACAACTCATGCGTTAGTGCATTTAAAAAATATTTTAAAAGGCCATTTCTAGACAACACTATGTATAGTACAGGCCAAACGTTTGTTCACACCTTCTCATTCAATGTGTTTTCTTTATTTTCATGACCATTTACGTTGGTAGATTCTCACTGAAAACATGTTTTATATTCTAGTTTCTTTGCTCTGATTACTGCTTTGCACACTCTTGGCATTCTCTCGATGAGCTTCAAGAGGTCGTCACCTGAAATGCTTCTCCAACAGTCTTGAAGGAGTTCCCAGAGGTGTTTAGCACTTGTTGGTCCAGCTCACCCCAAACTATCTAGATTGGTTTCAGGTCCGGTGACTGTGGAGGTCAGGTCTCCACTTTTTGTTAAGTACATAACTCCACATGTGTTCATTCATAGTTTTGATGCCTTCAGTGAGAATCTACCAACGTAAATGGTCATGAAAATAAAGAAAACATTGAATGAGAAGGTGTCCAAACTTTTGGCCCGTACTGTACTAATAACTGACTGTAGAAGCAGAGGTGACAAAAGTTGACACGTTTTTAGATTGACTCAACTTACCCACTTACGCAGACTGACATCACATGACTGCATAGTATATATGAGTTAAAATCAATGCATTCATTGCTGCAATTAATTACAAATATTTAGCAGGTTAAATGAATAAATGAAATAAATGGCGGCAGGGGCGTGTCTGCAGTGCACGGGGCACAGGAACAAATCACAGCTTCTCGCCCACAACAACGTGGCCACTTAACGCGCAATTAACCCCACAGACGTAAATGGATTTGATTGGGTGACGCGCTCTCCATACCTGAAAAGTTCCAAAACCAGAGGCACCTAAATGAATGTGACACCAGAGACACCAAAATGAATTCACCACTTTTTCACATCAGAAGGGCAACGCGAGACTCTTAATTACTGAACACAATAATGAGCGTCCAGCAGACGATGGGACCAATGATTACTGCACACACTTTGTGGCATTCTCCCCATTGCTAATGTGTTGACCTCCAGGGCAGCTTCTAGACGAGGTGGTGGCACGTGTGGCCCCACTGAGGGTCCTGGAGCTGGGGACGAGCTGCGGCTATTCCTCAGTTTGCATCCTGCGCCTGCTGGGCTCAGAGGGGAGACTGGTGACCGTGGAGAGGGACCCTGTAACTGCAGATAAAGGGGAGGAGATCATTCTGGTTGCGGGTTTCAAACACCTGCAGGTGAGGGCTGAACACATCACAACTAGACATCGTGTATGTGTATGTCCCAGAAATGATTTTCCAGATTCTGAAGAAACGGTTAATTTCACATCCAGTTCCAGGTCCTGACATGTCCCTCAGCTGAGGCCATTGCTGGATTGCGAAACAATTTGGGTGACCAGGACCTGGACCTCGTTCTGATGGACCACAACCCGAAGCAGTACCTTCCGGACTTGTTGGCGCTGGAGAGACGGGGACTGCTGTCCCCCGGATGCGTCCTCCTGGTTAACAATGTGAATGGTTCTGCTGCCAGAACATTCCTGGAGCACATCCGAGTCTGGCCTGAGTGCTACAGCGTCTGCGGGCAGCTCCTGGGCATGATGGAGGTCCGCTGGAACAGAGCATCCAGGCAGGATTCTTCTGACTAGATCCGGGGTCGTGTTTCAAAGTTTATCAATGAGTGGATACGTTAAAAACCATTACATTAAAATCTAAATCTCTAAAAATTTAAACCCTGCTGACCACCAGAGGGAGTCAAACTGTCCTCTCTTCAGTTTATTCCTTCAGTTCACACCCTAAACATTTCATTATAATATGCTTCAATTTTTCTCACCAATCCATAAAAAATAGTACACCCATCATGAAGAGGCTCAATTTGATGGTTAAATTCCACCTTTTACCATTGTAATTACTGTCCTATATGCATAAAATATTTCAGACAGCGTTAGGAAGATTCAAATATGCTTTTTATTTAAGTTAATAGACTAAAATTTAATGAGATTTTGGAAATGAATATGATACGAAGTGCCCTATGGGGGTGTATGGCATGAAATGAAAAGTTTTTTTTTTCATGTGTGAAAGTCCTACAAATATAAATGAAAACAAATCATCGTAACGGACTTGTTTTGTATATTTTATTAAATTGTTATAAAATTGTAAATTATACAGAAATGAATATGATACGAAGTGCCCTATGGGGGTGTATGGCATGAAATGAAAAGTTTTTTTTTTCATGTGTGAAAGTCCTACAAATATAAATGAAAACAAATCATCGTAACGGACTTGTTTTGTATATTTTATTAAATTGTTATAAAATTGTAAATTATACAGAAATGAATATGATACGAAGTGCCCTATGGGGGTGTATGGCATGAAATGAAAAGTTTTTTTTTTCATGTGTGAAAGTCCTACAAATATAAATGAAAACAAATCATCGTAACGGACTTGTTTTGTATATTTTATTAAATTGTTATAAAATTGTAAATTATACAGAACACTTGCTTGTATAAAAAAATTAAAAAAAACAAAGAACAAAAACTTTACATCTTGAATTTGCAATAACTTACAACACCAAGCAGGTCACAATGCTGTCATCTTTCAGGACTTGCCATAAAGAGGGGGCAGCGGCAGCAGGGCCAAGGCCAACAGAAAGCTATTTACAGTCGGGAATATCTGCAGGCAAAGATGAGGTCCGTTTACACGCCAGGGCCAGTGTGTTAGTGGTTCGCCTCCAGAACAGACAAGCGACACTTTTCCTTCTTTACACTCGTCCAACTAACCACGCCACTGGGCGAACCAAGTGTTTCTGACCCGAGCGAATGTCGCCAGTCGGGTGTAGCGCGGCGTAGTACGTAAAAGAAACCCCCGGCACTGAAAGTGGCCATGAGCTTTGTTAAATTCACGCCGTGTCTGAGGAAACTGGTAGTCGTGTTGCTGGGTTTCTCCCGGAATCTCCAAGCGTGGGTGGGCTTTTCCGCATCATCTCTGCTTCCGTACTGAACAATGGAGTCGAATGTTTGTGTGCCTAAGCTGAGCTTTTAGTGGATTCGTTTCCTGATTGTATTTACGAGTGGGGCTGGCACTTTATGGGCACAGAATAGTCTGTCATCACTGCTGTCAAAGCAATGAATTCTTCCGAAGGGCCTTTAAATGTCTTGACTGTTGCAAAGCATGCTGGGAGTGTGCCTCTCATGGCTTCCTGAGTGGTGAGTGTGGGCGCGGCCCCCTGGTGGATTAGAGTCCAGGCCCAGAGAGCGGCGGTAGGCCGCCGACAGTCTGTACAACATCTCAGCGGAGGGGCGGGGCTGGGCGTCGGCCTTTTGGGTCAGGAGCATCTCAAACAGCGTGCTGACCTCTGACAGCAAAGCCCCGCCCAGGGGGCCGGCTTTCTCTGGCGCCTTCCCAAACGTGGAGAAGCTGGTGGAGTCGTCTCCTCCGCCTGGAGATGAGAGGTGGTCGCCGGTGGACGGCGGGCTGCTGGGGATGAAGACGTTCTCGTGGTAGTCTCCAGACAGCGGGAGGGACAGGCGTGCCATCCAGGCAGGGTCAGGGCTGTCAGGAAACACGTCATCTGCCCAGGAGAGAGAGAGAGAGTCACATCTGGGGCCTCAACCACTTTATCACGTTTCACTTTGTTTCATTATTACATAATTTAAATAATTACATAAGGGTGTTAGCAGCCTAGCGGGTAACACACTCGCCTGTGAACCAGAAGGCCCAGGTTCAAATCCCACTTACTACCATTGTGTCCCTGAGCAAGACACTGAACCCTAAGTTGCTCCAGGGGGGGGACTGTCCCTGTAACTACTGATTGTAAGTCGCTCTGGATAAGGGCGTCTGATAAATTCCATGAATGTAAATGTAAATAATTTGGTCCCTCTACAAGCCTGGACAAACATAATTTCACGCAGCTGTGAATTCCTGATTGAATAGTGAAAAACGTCCACTTTGATCAGTGGGGGACACTGAACCCCGGAACCCCTGCTGGACACGGCAACAGGTCATTACGAGACAACTAAACGCACGCTTGCACACCGGGGACAATTTAGCACCAGCAAACAAATTCACCTACAAGAGAAGCCACACGGAGAGAAAAGGAAGACGGTGCTCTCGGCCAAAAAAATAATAATAAAAAAAAGACAATGGCCAGAGCCGAATCTTTCAATCACTTCAAAATAATGAACAGCTTGTGGATGAAAAACAGGATGAGAGGAAATGACAGGAAGTCGAGCATATTTATCTTTATTTTGGTGAGAAGGCATTTCCTTTCTCCGCCGGGCTCCTCGGCTGTGCACGTTCGTGCTTCACGGGCCCAGTGCAGGCCGATACCTCAGTAAAAGAAGCACGCCACAGAGCAGCCGACGCTTCCCACTGCGGCAACGTTTCATTTCATTTCCTGCACTTATTCAAGTGGGCATGCATGCTGGGGAATTCAGGCTATTTATGATTTAGGCTGGAAAATCTGAACAAAATCCGCTGGTTGATGTTTGGGCCACAAACCCTCCTCCACGTGAATGCAATTAACTTTTAACAAAGTAAGACATGTTCTTTCCTTTAATTGAATAAAAGTGCCCAAATTGCCCTGCCCTGAACTGAAAAGCAGAAAAAAAGTAACGAGGCCCTGAACGACGATGGTTCGGGGCGTTTTAAAGGTGTGCGTCAGGCCTCTTGCCTTAGCTGGACCCTCTCTGGCTCGACCTAATCAGCCCTGTGGCCTTGGGGGCTGCTGTAATCCAAAACCGTAGCTCTTAACTCAAAGCCCTGCAGCACTCGACAAAAAAAAGAGATGGGCTGTTTTTCTTTTTCTTGCCACCTCTGACCTCCAGCCTCCCCTAAACCAGGCTCTTATCCAAGCATGTTTATGCTGAGGAGTTAAGAGGAGCTGCCACTATCTTCGCAACCTAGCCTATTCTATCCTAATCCATGTATTAGATGCGCAGGAGAGCATAGCTGTGAGGTGTCTGCCTTTCAATGGGAGGATGGGGCTGTTTATTTGAGGTCTGGGGGCTTTGGTGCAAATTCCCGACGGCTGCGACTGCACGCGAGATATCAAACGCTCCGGCACCGGGGCACTCGGGGGTCTGTGGTCTTTTTCAGACGAGAGGTTTCCACAAGTGGCTTTTAAAAAGAAAGAAACGAGGCAGCGGAGCTCAAATTAGACCATGTGCAAAAACAAAGGGCCCGGCACCGTACAGGAACGGCAGAGCGGCGGGGGTACAGAAGGATTGGAGGGGGGCTTTGATCAGACTAACCCACAGTCCACATCATAAAACACACAGACACGCACACACACTCATCACATTCACTAAATCGACTGAAAATAGAGAATAGAAATAGAGAATACATTTTTAATGGAAAAAGTGAGTAAATAAGTGAAAGGTGAGAATTCAGGCAAGAAACGTTGTACAATTTGAAAATCTCACCACAGCCAAGCTATGAAGAGCCAGATAATTAGCTGTGAGAGCAGAAATAGCCGTTTGTGTGGCATTAGCAGATTTTGGCTTGAAGGATACCAGGAAAAACAGAAGGTTGGCGACGAGTGAATTGGTTCAGCTAAACTCAGAGTTGAAATTATGGGGGGGCCAAGTGTCAAATGTCTGTGAAGGTTCTCAGTCATCCAGGTGAATTTGTCTGAGTCGTGGCAACTGGACTTTCTTTAATGTAGAGACGTTTCATTGTGCATCCACAGAACAGAGATGGACAAATCTACATTAAAGAAAGAAAGTCCAGTTGCCACGACTCAACGGGGCAGTGGTGGCCTTGCGGATAAGGAAGCAGCCCCGTAATCAGAAGGTTGCCGGTTCGAATCCCGATCTGCCAAGGTGCCAATGAGGTGCCACTGAGCAAAGTACCGTCCCCACACACTGCTCCCCGGGCGCCTGTCATGGCTGCCCACTGCTCACTCAGGGTGATGGGTTAAATGCAGAGGACAAATTTCACTGTGTGCATCGTGTGCTGTGTATCACATGTGACAATCACTTCACTTTAAAACTTAAAACTTTAAACTTTCAGACAAGTGTCAAATGCATATTTCCAATTTAAGCCTTCTTGCATGTTGATCACGGAAAGATAAACCCTCTTCACATTTTGTACACCAAAGCCTTGTCGTCATTTTACACACTTTGCGCGTAAAATGACTTTCAAGTGTGGACGAAGTGATATTTTTATCATCAAATGGATTTTCTGTCCTTCATACAATACAGATTCTGACCACAAAATGCCAGGTGCGTTGACAAAATGCGTTGAGGTGTAAGATGATTTCATCGTTACATCGTTCATTTTATGTTAATCAGCTTTTGTTCTTTCTTTGTCACTCTTTCTTGGTTTTGTAATTCTCCAGAAATCACCCTCTCATTCGCTCTAATTTCATCCTCCTTTTCCTGCTCATCTGGCAACGTTAAAAAGTAAATTGGAGACGGGAACCTGCGGGGAACTCGTTAATCGCTCAGAAAACAATTATGTTCTTATTGGAAGCAGACGGAACTACCTACAGCTTAGAGGGGGTCTGCAGGAGAACCCAGATGTGGAAGGCGACCCCCCCAAAACCCTCATCAGCACTGAATAAACATTATTATCAGTAGATAGTGCTGAGATTAAACCCTTCAATGAATCCTTCGGCATAACTACAAGAACTTAACAGCTACAGATTTAGATAAATCCACTTGAAATGGATTAATCACCTGTCATGGCTGGCTGCCCAAGTGAGATCTTATTAGGTCTTGGAATTCCATTCTAAAAATGCAACACACATTCCATCAATTTACAACTCTTACAACTGCTTAAAAGAAGAGAAGCAATGTTGTTGCTGTTTTTGCCCTGGTCGTCTCCACAAATCCTCCTGCAGCGAATCATGTGCTCCTCGCGGCCGTTTCCCAAGCGCGCCGCTACAGAGCGCAGACAGAGGAATGCGGCCCTGAAACAGCAGAGGCGTTTTGGGCTTAAGGGCAGAGAGATGATCAGGCCTCTCAGACAAAGACACACAGATCACTTCCCACACACACACACACTGACACACACTCACACACACACAGGAATCCTAAATCGCACGCTCTGACACACTTTTACACTCGATATGTTCTCATACCTGCCCAGTATTGTCATACTTGCCTCTACTGTACTAGTACTGTACTGTTGTCTTAAAACGTTTCTGTTTTATTCGACCTCTTGATTCATTTAATTTGCTGCATTTTCTTCTTTTATTTAATTTTACTGAACAGTTTGTCCATGTCTGTACTGTCCCTGCTAATTTTAATGTACAGAACTTTGGTTTTAAAGTGCTTTATAAATAAATATAGTATCAGAGAATATGTATCATGAGTATCGTGTGTGTGTGTGTGTATACACACACTTTCCAGGCTCATTTCACCATTGTGAGCCCACTGAGTGCAGAACACTGTAAGGTGATACGCCGTAGCTCATAGCCCACAGCCGAGGGGTGGTGGGTGGCGGGAATGAGAGAAGCAGGGGTTAATCCTCCCAGCTGAAAAGATATAGGATGAGATTTCCAGCACAGACAGCCCCGCCGGCCACTCGGCACAGATCAGTCAGCTGGGGGAAAAACCTGAACGTTGTACCTGGAGGAGTAAAAAAAAAAAAAAAAAAAGGCGGCCCGCCGCCGCCTCCCTCCGGCCCGTCGTGTTGATTTACTCCGACTAACTGCCTTGATGCTAACGCACACACCCACACCACAAACCCACAAGTTATATACATTTAAAGAAATAATAGAAGTCACCGCACTGCATTTAATCTGACCGATAAATATAAAAATGTCTGTTTTCACGTTGAATTTTAAAAGTAAATAAATGAATACGGCAGAAAATGCTTTGTGCCTCTGATTTGGAGGAACAAAGGCTGCCCCGGGGTCATCATGTAGACGTGGCGAGAAGAATACAAGGAAGGAACTCCATATGAGCTCTTATTCTATAGCCAGGCCGGGGCATCAGCCTTCCAGCCTGAATAAATAAGTCTGATTCCGCGCCGTGCGTCGTATCAGATGTGTGAACACTGTTTCATTTCAGGATTTTCTTACCCGCCCCGTTCAGCAAGTTACTGAGTCCCTCCTCCAGAAGGGGGTCGTCAGGAGAGTCTTGTCCCAACTCCCAGTCCATGTCCCCGGCCTCACTCTCGCCGTGCCCGCTGTCCTTGGTGCTCAGCCAGTCGGCATCCTGCGTTGTCAACCTTGACAGGAAGGAAGGCAGAAGCAGGCAGGAGGAGTGAGTCCAGCTGAAGGGAGGACAGGGTCCGAGCGAAATGACACTGAGGCATCACTCAGCCAGAGCAGGAACCACTCCCTAATGAGACACGGGACGGGTTCAGGGGGCTGCCGGCAGGAGGGAGATCAGGCTACAGGCAATGGCCGTACATCGGAACATTATGCACGCATGCAGACAAGCTGGGCGTGGTCATATCAAACACCAGACCCCTGTACAGACACCCACACACTCCAGCATCAGCATGAATCATCTTGAATATGACAGAATTACATTCATAGCATTTATCAGATGCCCTTAGTCCCCCTGGAGACACTCAGGGTGAAGTGTCTTGCTCGGGGACACAGTGGCAGCAAGTGGGGTTACTGGTGGGGTAGATGCCTAGCCCATCAAAAGGGCGGAGGGGTAGAAGCAACTCTCTGATAGCGTGCATTATAAAGTCATGACGCCATCTGAGATGCGTGACTCAAGCAGCTAAATCAGACTCATAGTTCTGCTCCAACCTGCCTGGTGGATTGCGGCCATGGCAACGGTCCGGGCCACCTAACAGGCATTTTCTGAACATGAACCCAGGCTCCTGCGAAGCTGTCCTCAGGTTGTTGAAATAAAGCAGAGTTTATGAGATTGTTGTATTCGGTGGGGTTACCTGCCGCCACGGTGGGAGTACTTGTTCCCTCTGAAGTTGGGCCGGGGCTGGAGCTGGCCCTGGCGCAGCAGCGAGAGGAGCTGGGAGACCTGCTGTAGAAACAAGCAGGCACACACACAAAAAAACAAGAATGAAATAAAACGAATAAAATCCTGAGGCTAATTTACACACGAGCCCTTTGTTACGTGAGCGGATGCAGGTGCCAAGGGAGGTGCAGAGGGAAAGAGAAAGGAAACCCTAGAGGATTGTGGGTAGAGGAGCAGAAACGAGGTTATGTGGAAGGGATGGGGGGGTCAGCGCAGACGGGAAGTCATTTCTACGCAGAGACTATTCTTCTCTGGGCCACTTCCTTCCAGGATGCGCCTCAGAAACAGAACCACTTTAAAAAAAAAAAGAATGAAAAAGTCTAGTGACATGTTGTCCGCCTCCATTCTCACCAGCTCACTGGACGCATCTTAGAATCAAAGGGCCAACTGGGACAAGTAGGCGTAGTTGTGGAGTGGTAATGGGATCTGCAGCCTTCCTGCTCGGCCTTCCCGCTCTTAGCCACCTTTAAGTGAAGCCCAGAGACCATGCCAAGGGCTTTGTTCTCTCAAACACACACACATGTGGGCTGGGTGGCAACACAACAGCTCTGTGTTTCGCTTCTCAGTCGCATTTTAACATCGGAAGAGTCTGTTTTTGCAACCCCGCCCCTCCCCCCATTTAATAAAAGTCTGTCATGTGATATGATTGAGTTATTATTGAGGTCTGGTAGAATTTTCTTAAGGGCAACTGGGAGGTTCATGTTACAGTCTATGGCACAGAAGCTGCAGATAAACTCAAAGCTGTCAGCGTCTGTCAGCTGTCCCCCCAACCCCCCCACCCCCATACCCTAAATTACAGAAATACAGTGAAATACAGAAATACTCCATAAACTCCAGCTCTCTACAGAACTGAATAAGTTGCTGGTTTCCACAAAGTGGCCAAGGGAAAATATGTAAGCGATTGAAGTAAAAGTGATTGTTGCTACACAATGAAACGTGAAGTGATTGTCATTGTGATAATAGCAGCACAGCACACGGTGCACACAGTCTGCATTTAACCCATCACCCTTGGTGAGCAGTGGGCAGCCATGACAGGCGCCCGGGGAGCAGTGTGTGGGGACGGTGCTTTGCTCAGTGGCACCTCAGCGGCACCTTGGCGGATTGGGATTCGAACCGGCAACCTTCTGATTATGGGGCCGCTTCCTTAACCGCTAGACCACCACTGCCCAAATGTGTCCTCGGCATGTAACTCATCATCCACAGTGGCACCTTGGTGGTTTTGGATTTGAAGTCCATTTCCTTACCCACTAGGCCACCACTGCCCCTGTAAAAAAAACTGTTGTACTTTCATTAGGAAATTTCTTACCTGCACTTCTGGGGAGGCGGAAGACAGCTCGATTCCTTCTCCAAACGCAGCCATGGACAAGCGGACCAAGTTCCTCAGCATCTGCCTGTGGTCTGGTTCCGACTGCACACTGTGGGATTCGGAGCTCCGAGGTTTCCTCAGTGTTGCCTGGGAGGCAGTTAATGTAGGTGCAATCTGCTGATCTCCCAGAGGTCCATGGTCCACCTCTGTCTTCACGCGGTGCTTCAGCGTGCCCACCTGAGAGAACGAGGACGTGGTGGAAGCAGAAGGGTTGCGTGCCCTCCGCAGGCTGCGGTACGGCGTTGCAGGAGTGCGGGGGAGAGAACCATCGAGTTCAATCTTGCCAGGCTTCCTCAGGGTCCTGGCCTGGGTGAGAGGAAGGACAGCTTCTCCATTTGTGATGCCCTGGGTGGGAGTCATGTTATACACGGAGGAAGGTAGGACGTCCTCAGCAGACAGCGGTTTGGCCTCATCTTCTGAAGGGCTGTCCCGTCTGCCTCTAAGAGCTGGGACCAGCTGGATGTCGGCTTTGTGGATGTGCTTCTGTGGCCGGCGTGGATGTCTTGTGTAGGTGGACTCTGCTTCCCTGCAGTTGTAGGCTCGATTGTCCCTTTTGACTGGCCGACAGAAGGTAGTCACCAAGGCAACAGCCAATAGCAGGAGCAAGCATGTGGCACCAATGCAAATGGCTAACAACATGGTGAAGCTAAGCTGAGCCTGTTGACCAGAGTTCTTCAGGTGGTCCCGCTGATTGATGAAATTCACCTTCAGTGTTGCATGGGTCACCAATGGAGAAGTGCCCATGTCAGACACTGCTATGCCTATCTTAAACATTTTGCCTATATACTCCGTAGCATTTGTGGTGTTCACAAAAAGTTGCCCTGTAACGGCATTGATCCAAAACAAGTTAGATGGATCATCTGTGATCCTGAACCGGAGCCTTCCATTCAGGCCTGAATCTGCATCGTCAGCGATGATAGTTGTGGCTAAATATCCATGATGGCCAAACGAACGATTGGCAGTGAGAAACACTGATCCATCATTTAGCTTGTCTCCCACTTCAGCCACTATATTTCCATTTTCTGCATTCACAGGTATGCTTACCACAGCAACACCGTTCCGGGGAAGTGGCTCCTTAATCTCAGGTTTATTGTCATTGACGTCTTGGAGCTCAATAAGCACTGTGGCACTGCTAGTAAGAGGGGGGTGGCCATGATCCGAGGCCTCTACAATGAAAGAGTAGACATGGGAGGTTTCATAGTCCAAAGGCTGTAGGACCGTGACCACTCCACTCGTGGGGTGGACGGCAAATGAAACTGTGGCAGTTCCAAGGTCGTTAGACTCTCGGATAGCGTATGAGACCTTCCCACTGAGGTCCATGTCAGTGTCATGAGCCTTTACTGTCAGGGTGTGATATCCTGGTTTGTTATTTTCCTTGAAGGTGGCTTTATATCGAGTCTCTGTGAAGATCGGTGCGTTGTCGTTCTCATCCAAAACGCGGACGGACAGGTAGCGGACACAAGAAAGGGAGGGCTGACCCCTGTCCTGGGCAAAAAGCGTTAAATTATACTCCATTGTGTTTTCTCGATCAAGGCTGCCATTGGTCACAATCATGTAGTTGTCACCAATCCTTTTGAGTCGAAAATGTCCCAGTCCATTCTGCATATGGGCGTACACGTCGCCATTTTCACCGGAATCGGCATCTGACACCATCACAAGGGCCAGGAATGTGTCATTTGGTGCCCTTTCTGAAACCGTTGCCATTGGAGACTCTGGTGGGGTCCAGGTGACATGAATCCTCGGAGCGTTGTCGTTCACATCCCGTAGCTTGACCTGCAGCTTGCAGTGGGAGGGGATGGAGTTTGGGCCCATGTCCCGAGCTTGAATATCCACCTCATAAGACCGCTTCTCCTCGTAATCCAGAGGCCCTTTTAAAGTCACCGCTCCAGTGTGAGGGTGAACGGCAAAGAGCTTCTGAACATCTGCAGGAGCATGTTTGCTGAGCGAGTACTCAATCTCCCCGTTAGCACCCTGGTCTGGGTCAGTGGCACGCAGATTTATAACAACCGTCCCACGCACAGTGTCCTCAGCCAACTCAACAATGAGGGCTCCATCCTCAAACACAGGACTATTGTCATTAGAATCCAAAATATTAACTCGGATCTTGGTGATTCCCGACCTGGGGGGGTTGCCTTTGTCCCAGGCCACAAGTGTGAGGTCAATGAAAGACTGGGTCTCTCTGTCCAGCTCTTTGATCACCACCAGCTCTGCCTGTTTGGTTCCGCCACTGCCAGCCATCACATCCAAAGCAAAGTGTTGATTTGAGGACAAAGAGTAGGTCTGGAGTCCATTGGGCCCAGCATCTGGGTCTACAGCTCTGTCCAAAGGAATCCGCATTCGTACTGTGGCACTCTCTGAGATCTCAACTTCCTGTAGAGCACTTGGAAAGGTGGGACTGTGGTCATTCAAGTCCATGATCTCAACCCTCACAAGTAGTATTTCGATGCCACCTCCTTTCCTGTAGATAGCACTGAAGGCAATCTCACAGCGTTCCGAGCTGTGACAAAGCTCCTCCCGGTCCAGCCGGCCAAGGGTGGACACCATGCCATCTCTTGATGCAACAGCAAATGGAAGAGCCAGCCCATGTTTGCCAACGTGAAAGTCTTCCAATGACCCCATAACCCCTCTCTGGCGCAGGTCATCAACCAGGCGCCCCACCTTAGTTCCAGCAGGTTGCTCTTCTGATACTTGGTAGATAACGGTCAAAGGGGACATGTCCAGAGATTGGATCAGTAAGCCTGAGCACAGAGCCAGTGCTAGAACTAAACAGCGAGACAGCATCTTGTGTGTGGGGTCTCCTATATATCCACTGAAGGTCTACAATGGTCTCAGATTGGAATCATAACCCTCACTTCTCTGCATTGGCTTAAAAGTAGCCACAGTAGTATGAATATTAAATAGTAATTCTTTCCTATTAAGGAAAAATATGAAGTATACTTCTACAATCAATCAATTGCTCTCACAAATGTCAATAGTCTTATTTAAGCACTGAAAAACAAAAATACAGTACTTTCTACATTTAAAATATCTTGATTTATTCCTGCAACTGCAATCCATACAAAGTTATGTTACTTTTTTAAAAATATACTTGATACCCCATTCAAACATAAGCTTAACCCACACACTCACACAGTCAGCGGCTGACTCGCTGCGTCCCGGCTCCTGAGGACTCCGAGCGGAGTTAGGCTGCAGGCTGGAACTTTGTCTCTGTGATGACACATGGGAGGCAGAGAAGGGAGGGCCGAAATATACCAAAGGGCCAATCACGGCAAAGTGGGATAGGCAAAGGGACCCACAGACCCCGGAGCTGAGAAATCAAGCCCCAAGGAAGCTGGCCAGGAGTTAAAACAACACTGGTGTGCTTTTAGAGAAACACAATCCCAAATCTCTCACTCACTCCAGGTCTTTTTAGGTCTTTTTACACCTCCCCCCCTCCTGATTAAACAAACATATGAGGTGCTGAAGTCTGGGGGGTCACTTCAGTCATCATACAGCCAAGCAGAATTAACCTCAAGGTCTGCAGCGACCCAGGAGTGGAAACCGGGTCTGGTCATGTTTGGTGACACACAATCTGCCACACATATCATAGCCTTACATAAGCACTGAAATGCGGCTGTTTAAATCATTTGCGATTTGACCATTCACACAGCTGAAAACAATATCTCTGGAATCTTTGGTCAATTGGGCAAAATATCTGAATTACAATGTTTCTTTGTCCTAAATCTCAGGTTCCTAAATCTAAATTTCCAGATCATACAGCATATGAGAAAATGAACTTGTATTATTAAACATGGAAAAGCAATGGAACTGGACATCGTTTCTAAGTATGGGGAGAAATAGTGGTTTAATAGTATGATCAAGGAAGTGAATAATGCTTGGTGGTATTATTGATTACATGGTATTTATAATAATTAAAGATGCTGACACGGTCCTGGTTCTGTCCTTCTTTTGTCGCTTGCTGTTATTGAAGGCCCAGGGCCAGGGGTTCTGCATTCTCCAGATCAGAGAGCAGGGGAAGTTAGCAAAGAACCACTTCCCTCTCGGTCTGGGGTCCATTAAAGCAAACAGGCCTGTTAACCCACAGGCCAATAAAAGCTTTTTCCCGAGGCGATAAGGGGGAGGGGGGGGGTGATTCTGTGAAAGAAGATAGGTGACCCCCCCTTCCCATTCGTGTATCTTCAGAGGACCCGGATCAGTAATAACCTAATGATGCATAGTAACCTCACAACATAGGTCGCCCAATACAATTGCACTCGATCTCTTAAAGGAACAGAGCATCCTCTCCACAGGTGAAGTTCTACACAACCATGTTTGTCTCCCTTGTTTAATCCCTGCAGATTTTTGATGGCCATTTTGCGCAATCCATTGCTGTGATGACACGTTTGCAATTGCGCTGGCTAATCTAGGGGATTAGAATATGATGAAATGGGACTTTTTAAAAAAAAAGAGGTCTCAAAATAACACAGTAAGAAGGGAGGCAGAGCTGACATATGAGCAATATGAATGCCGTCTCATGTATTTAAGTAGATTGTGGTAGATTATGGTCTGATGCTGCATTTCATTAAAATTGTGTTTCCTGACAGACCTTTTAGTTGTCATTGTGCTACTTTCTGTCTGTTGTCTTTTGTGTATTTGCATTAGAGTTGTTTGCATGATTTGCATGGGATGTTCATTTTCCTGAAACAACAAGCATTAGCTGAATATCCGTTTGTGACTGGACCATAAAAAACATGTTGGAAATGTATCATGTTAAAAGTCATTGCATGTGTTGTTTCAAACAGGACAGAGGACAAGTTGAGGACAAGTTGTTGTGCACCATTGTCAGAACAGAGCAATGGCTGCAGTTTGCTGTTTGTAATCGCAGTTTGCAGAGCAAAGCAACAGGCCATCCACCGCAGGAGACAGCGGGACCGAGGGACACACAAGGGACACTCTCAGGGGTGTGGAGGGGCAGTGGTGGCCTAGCGGGTAAGGAAGCGAGCCTGTAATCAGAAGGTTGACGGTTCGAAACCCGAGCCACCAAGGTGCCACTGAGGTGCCACTGAGCAAAGCACCGTTCCCACACACTGCTCCCCGGGCGCCTGTCATGGCCGCCCACTGCTCACCAAGGGTGACGGTTAAAATCAGGACAAATTTCACCGTGTCACCGTGTGCTGTGCTGCAGTGTTTCACAATGGCAATCACTTCACTTTCACAGATGCGGACTTCAAAGAGGGAGTCGAGCTTCTCTAATTCCGGCTGTCTGTCGGCCACATTTCATTTCTGGACTTTATTCCCAGGGAATGTGTGAAGACGGGGGGCGTCTGAGGCTGCTGTGCGTTTAATCGCCTTCCAACTGGAGTGCGCTGGGAATCCCGATCTGCCAAGGTGGATCCACACACTGCTCCCCTGGCGCCTGTCATGGCCGCCCACTGCTCACTCAGGGTGATGGGTTAAATACAGCAGCACAGCACACTGTGTGCACCGTGTGCTGTGCTGCTGTGAATCATGTGTGACAATCACTTCACTTTACATCGTCCACCTTTCTCCTTACCGCTTCATCCTGCTCAGTGGTGGCCTAGCGGTTAAGGAAGCGGCCCCGTAATCAGAAGGTTGCCGGTTCGAATCCCGATTCGCCAAGGTGCCACTGAGGTGCCACTGAG
This sequence comes from Denticeps clupeoides, assembly GCF_900700375.1. NCBI lineage: Eukaryota > Metazoa > Chordata > Actinopteri > Clupeiformes > Denticipitidae > Denticeps > Denticeps clupeoides. Next base: position 4,130,757 of record NC_041724.1, read on the forward strand.
CAAAGCACCGTCCCCACACGCTGCTCCCCGGGCGCCTGTCATGGCTGCCCACTGCTCACTCAGGGTGACGGGTTAAATGCAGAGGACAAATTTCACTGTGTGCACTGTGTGCTGTGCTGCTGTGTATCACATGTGACAATCACTTCACTTTTTGCTCTCTGTAGAAAAACAGGGAAGTGACGGCCGGCCTGAGCTATATGTGGTTTATTGTTGTTTTTCGTCCATCAGACAGGGAATGTGCCGGAGACGCACGTAAGGACGAGCTGGCTGGAATGAGGCTCTTATCTCCGCCGTAGACAGTGACAGATTGTGAGCTCCCTGTCCATTACTAGGGGAACACACGCACAGAAATCGGGCAGAAAAGCAAAGTTTATCTGCAAAATGATGGTGAAGGTATTTCAGGGAGATAGAGGAGCTCACATCTTGCAACTGCAGATAAAGACCTGGTGGGACAAGCGCGCTACTGCATTTAACAAACGTTTTTGCTTCAATTGTTTTTCAGAATTTACGTGAATTTCGGAATTGCACTCAGGCTGCACACTCTGCGTGAAAAAAAAAACATTCAAATGTACTTTTATAATGTGCAGACAGGCACAAAAAAGGGTCAGAAAGTACATTTCCTCCAGCAGGGAGTGAACTCCCATTGATGTGTGTGTGTGTGTGTGTGTGTGTGTGTGTGCGTGTGTGTGTGTGCGCATGTGTGTGTGAGGAAACGCTGACCCAAGCATGTGGAGACCTCTCTTTGCCCCTAAAGGTGGAGTGGTTCCGCTCTTTTTGCCTCCCACAGCCAAGCACGTGCTGTAATAACATCCCATGCAAATCTCTACAGCAAAAAAAATGCGACCAAATGTTCAGCAACATATCAAACTTACATGCACACGCTTCCATTAAATCCATATTTTTTTTAATCTAATCTTCCGTTAACAAAATACATGCTTGTGCACACGACCTATTGACGAGGCGTGTGGGTTTAAGCATGCGCTCAATCATCAGGCTCCTCCCAAAACCTTGTTAAATTTTGTGATGTGGGTGATTGCTAAAAAGTTAGTTTCTCTACCTCAAGGTACAGTGAAGTGCCGAGTGGTTCTGTCTTGTGTCATGTGTTTATTCATGTCAAGCTGTGTGCTTAGTGCCAATTTAAAAGTAGTGCCCGACGACAGTTTGTCCTTCTCTGTCCTCTCTCCTGCTAGTGATGATGGGAAGAGGAAACTCGAGGACAGGATTGGTTAAACACAGCTCTTCTGCGGGTGTAGTGCGTTTCAGGGACCAGATTAGTGAACTGAGGTCCACGGTCTGGCCTTTAAACAGAGTTTAAAATGCGTTTTTAAACACATCTTTCTGTGTGTCTGTGTGAGTGAGACCCCACAAAAAGGGCATGAACCGAGACCCCCCCTCTGCTGCTGTGACCCTCTCGTAAACACCCCATGGCCCTCAGATGGCCGAGATACAGAGAGAGGAAAGGGCCCGTCGTGCTCAGACTACACAGGATATCGGTGCTGCGCTGACCTACATGCTGGCTGTGGGATAAAGATCAGTGGAGGAGAAGCAGCTATTAACACTGCAGAAGGAGGGACATGCGGCTAATAGCCCCGCCCCTCCCCATTCATTAAAAGTTTAACTTCCTGGCTTCCTGTTTATCAGTGATTGACTCACTCCGCCCACTGCGAACCACCAGACACCACATCATGGTCAAACATGTTACCCCACAGAGGCCATGGCCCCCCGTGGGCTCCTGCTTCCACCTAGAGAGCTGCCAGCCGAACAACAGGCGATGACACAGGATCGTTTACACCTAAACACAGGGGCCGGCCTGCTAGACCCTCGCCGCCGCCTTTTCCATTGTCTCTGTGTGTTTGTGGGGACCTGAAGCCTGTGAACCGAATGACCCAAGTCCCCTTGCTGCGCTACCTTCTGCTCCGATTGCGTCCTTGAATGAGTTTCCTGCACCAGGAAGGAGCCGAAAAACCACGACTTCCAGGCAGGCGGCCTGATGGAGCTGGACGGAGAGGCCTTAGTGGGAGCCACGCCGCGGTGCTGATAAGATGGTGGACAATGGCAGGAATATCCATCCACTTCTGTTTGCTGCGTCCACAAACAGCCGCCCCCTCAGAATTAATGGTGAGAGCAACAGATGGCAAAAACATGGACGAACGGTTACGCTTGAGCGGAGGAAAAAGCATGGGTAGAATTCGAACCCCCGCACGCTTTCCTGTTTTTTCTTTTATCTGCTCAAAAAATTTCAACTAAAAGAAGCAGCTGATTCGATAAGAGTGTAGATCAAGGTTCTTCAGTGCTGGATGGGCTTGGTTCTGGACTGTGTAGAATGGGTGCGGCCAGTTGGAGATGTTGATTTTTAAACGATTAAGTGCAGAATTACAATACTGGTATGACATCAGTATAACCATATAAGTGTCTGAAAAATAACCCCCTCGATGAAACTTGAGCCACCACAATAGCAAATAGGCCCAAACCTGTTAACATGGGTGCAAAAACAGAACGCCTGACGCTGCAGACGTGGTGAAATGCGATGAAGTTTTGAAAATTAAATGTATTTAAAAATTGCAATGATCATCATTGCTATTGATTCATCTATAAATGCATATTATCAAGGAGAATGCATGTTGTCTCCTTTGATATTATGCTACGCAATTGGACCATTAGTAATTGGTGGCCAATGAATTAAGAGATTCTCATAATTCTATATTTCGTAGAAAAAAAAATGTTGGATTTGTTTCTGTGTCTGTTGCGCTCAACAAAGCAAACGCAAGCTGACCAGCCCGGCCGGTAACAGGAAATTTGTCTTTTCAGCAGAATTAGCATTTTATATGCATACACACACCACCTCGAACAAACCACTCTGTTGCATCCTGTGGCTGATAAGGGCTTGCCAAGAAAAACACACACACACACACACACGCACACACACACACACACACACACACACACACACACACACACTGCATCGTCCCATCAGCGACACACACCAAACATGAAGGCCAGTGTGGGACTATTAAAGCGTCTCATATTTTTGCCCGCCTTGCTTTGCTCTGCCTTTCTGAATGATGCAGTCATCATCATCATCATCACCGTTGCACCGCCGCAGCAGGCCCTCTGAACCTACACGATGGAGCTTAACTGCACGCAAACGGTGGGTTCGGCCAACAAGCGTTGCAATAAATGACATCGGTGTCACATCAGCGCGAAGCCGGTCGACAGCTACAGCCGGGAAAAGCGTCCAGTCACCGACGCTCTCGGGGCGCCTCTGCTTTTAACAGGAAAACTGTCACCCACAACACCAACAAAAACACAACAGTCCAGGATTTTCACTTTCATGTCACGTCCTTCTCCCCGACCTAAATAGCCCGTCCTGAACAATGTGGAGACTGTGGCAAGAAAAAATTCCAATCATAAACTAATTTAGGCCTGACGAAGTTAGGGAAGTGCCTCCTCAACATGGCAGGGAGGTGAAAGAAATGTCCAGAAGGTTCTTTCTTGTTGAATCTATTTATTAATGGAAATCATGAGGACCTTCGTCTGGCAATCAAGCGCCACACTTAGCGCCAGTTGGAGACATTGTGCCAGGAATAGGAACAGCATTGACTCGTGAATATTTGTTGGAGGTTGACCATGGTTATGGTTCAAGTTCATGTCTCTTGCCAGGTAGTTCCACAAATTAAAAAGTCGATTTGTCCAGCAAAAAATACCAAATTTCATTCATTCAACTGCCTGGACACTTGATTTCTCTCTCGGTGTTCATGGGCCGCACGTGGTTGGTTGCAATTTGGAGAGCGGCGGTTTACTGGCTCGCCAGATGTGGCCATGCTTTTCATCCCATGTGTAGATCTGCTCCTCACCCAAATTGCCTCCTAAAACCAGCCAGATGTTTCCCTCGCAGGATGTATCTTCCCCGCTCCAAAGCGGCTCATTTCCCTTTCATGGCAAGTGGCTCCGACAGAAGTTCCTACTAAGCACACATAAGCGCGCAAGATGTTTCTGCGACTGAAACGTTATTTTACTGTTCATCTGAGCTCTTCTGTTGACGTCTGTGATGAAATGTGATGTTGGAACGACACAGAACAGCCACACACAGAAATACACACAACACCCGTAATTAATCCTGCAAAGTTTTCTTTTATTATATTTTATCATCTGTTGTTGCTGCTGATCGTTTGAAGTTGTAGCACCATCTAGTGGGGAAGGCGCCTACAACAGGCCCAGCGTTGTGACGCCGTAAACACCAGGGACCATCTCAACTAATCAAATCAAAAACCAAGGAAACATGCTCAAAATCCTACAAGACATGTTTTATATGTCACTTCTTCTCCGTTGCTTATTGGCCGCCACTGTTCCTCACGGCAGGAAGATGCCGAAGAGGCAGTCAGGAAGGTCCAGGCCCAGGTACTGCTGGCTCATGGAGAGCAGGACGCCTGTGGCCGAAAGGCCAATCAGCAGCCACTGCACCTTCGCAGTGAAGTAGAGGGGCTGCAGCCTGCAGAAGAACAACGCACGTCTCTCCCATCAGAAGAACCCATGGAAAGGGAGTGAGAGGGGGAGAGAGGATCATAGTGAAACAGCGCCCCCTACCTTCCAAGCGACGAATATGCATATCCCCAGAAATACCGATAGCGTCCATACAGGTACAGGAGTCCAACTAAAGCTGTGACAACTCGGACACAAAATAGAACATAAATTACTTCATCGTCAAAATGAAACTCTCTAACCAGAGTAAGAATAATAACAAGCAGAGATGTTCCCAGACTGACTTATATCCATGGTATGCATTACACATGCATTCCCTTTGAATCATACGCAGGGGTGGACTGGGACAAAGACCCTATTCATTGCTTCCCATGTCATGAAATGTGGCATGATGGATTTGTATTTAAGGCACCGGTTTCCTCATACATATATATCCACCCACACGAATGATCTTACTGATAGAATCTGAGTTATTTTGTGACCGTGCATCATTTGCTGACATGCAACTTCCTGCTAATATTGTACAATGAAGACGAACAGTCCTGCACACACGCATCGTCTCCCTGGTGGGACAGGAACATCAGGAAACATAACAGGGAAATGCGCGAGTTCAAGATAAATAATTTGGTTATGATGGTACTTCACTGCGGAAAGTACAGGAGACAGATACATTTACAGCAAAAAGGCCCACAAAGACCCCACTCGCCACCTCCTCCCATCTGGAAAAAGGTTCTGCAGCATCTTCCCTCAGTCCATCAGACTCCTCAACCTGAACTGAAACATTTTACACTGTGATTTCTGTATATAACACGACCTTCTTTGTCTTGGTGTCTTTGTATTGCTGTCCTAAACTCTGTTCTACAACTGGAACTCACTACTAGTCAAAATACAGTGTTTTTTTGTCTTATCGCCTTTGGCCGTATTAATCCTGTTTGCACCACAGTCCCAAAGGAGTGTTAGATATGTTAGAAATACACTGCTCAAAAAAATAAAATAAGACATCTTACATCTAAATTAATGAAATATTCTTATATTAAATTCTTCTTTACATGTGGTGTTGAATGTGCTGACAACAAAATCACACAAAAAATATTGATGGAAATTAAATTTATCGATGGAGGACTGGATTTGGAGCCACACTCAAAATTAAAGTGGAAAATACACACTACAGGCTGATCCAACTTTGATGTGATGTCCTTAAAACAAGTCAAAATGAGGCTCAGCAGTGTGTGTGGCCTCCACGTTTCTGTATGACCTCCATACAATGCCTGGGCATGCTCCTGATAAGGTGGCGAACGGTCTCCTAAGGGATCTCCTCATCGATCTCCGACATCGTGCCCTCATACCACCCTCATGTTTCTGACCGTTTGTAGCAGACACAAGCATATTTGTGGCCGGTCCTGCTGCTGGGTTGTTGCCCTCCTATAACCTCCTCCACGTCTCCTGATGTACTGGCCTGTCTCCTGATAGTGCCTCCATGCTTTGGACACAACACTGACAGACACAGCAAACCTTCTTGACGTGCCATCCTGGACGAGCTGCACTACCTGAGCCACTTGTGAGGGTTCTAGGGGTCTCATGCTACCACCAGAGTGAAAGCACCGCCAGCATTCATAAGTGACCAAAACATCAGCCAGGAAGCATAGGAACTGAGAAGTGGTCTGTGTTCACCACCTGCAGGACCTTATCTTGCTTATTGCTTATAATATACAACTGTTGTCTATTCCGTTTGACCAACAGCATGTGAAATTGAAATCAATCGGTGTTGCTTCCTAAGTGGACAGTGATTGACTTGGAGTTACTCCAAGGGGTAACACACTCGCCTATGAACCAAAAGACCCAGGTTCAAATCCCACTTACTACCATTGTGTCCCTGAGCAAGACACTTCAGGGGGACTGTCCCTGTAACTTCTGATTGTAAGTCGCTCTGGATAAGGGCGTCTGATAAATGCTGTAAATGTTAGATCGCGTTGTTTAAATTTTTCCTTTATTTTTTGAGTAGTGTACAAAATCCAACTACTACTAGAATCCCAGTAACCTTCTCACAAGCTTTTTGATGTTAAAGGGCTCTTCAAACATACCTTGATTAAAGAAGAGTCCCGACACCCAGAGAGTGGAAATGAAGATGGGAAAGTATTCCGCACAATTTGCTCTGAAAGAGGACAGAGGAGCGACTGTGGTGAAAACAACTCGTACGGCATAAGAATTTATGACATATCTGACACACGTTGTGCCACATGATGGGATTACCCACTGGGCTCTAAAGATGCGCTCAAACTCTGGGGGTCCGGCAGTGTCTGGCGGGGACACAGAATACTTGCGCCGAGCATAAATCACCTGAAGGGAGAAGTAGGCTGTGGGACAGAAATTCGTTTTAACTCCAGGAACAAAATGAATTGAATGTGTGTGTTGTGGACTGGCAACTAAATATGTATTGTCAGTCCACTGGGAAGGACAACGTCTCTCTCTGTATTCTTATCGAGGTGCCAAATGCTATAAAATCTGATTTTGCTTAATGTCGAGTTGAACCTGGCAACCTCCAGGATCACCTTTCAATTAAATTTCATGAAATCCACAGTAATATTTTTTTTTAATATGAAGTCCAACCTGGCAACATCACTTTTCAATTAAATTCCTTGGAATTGACAGGAATGTAAGACTGTACTATAACAATGAGTCCTGTTAGAACATTACATGCCCTAGATGCCCTAGTTCTTGGGGGTTATCTAACCACTGCCCCACCCTACATAACAGATTCATTTGTCAGCCAACTCCTAGATCCTTAAGATCCCCTCCACATCCCCCGATGTCACCTTAAGCAGTAAGGTGCCTTCTTATTGTTTGCCACTTGACTTGAAATTTGCCCCTACATTCTAAAGCCTATCCTTTAAATCGCTTTCCAAGACTTTTCCAAGTTTTCCCTTAATGTGTTTTTATATCGCTTCTCTCATTTTTAAAGGTCTAATTTTTTTTAAATCTATATATCAATCTATCCATTATGCATTTTATGTTATTTAATTCATCTCTCCCTAATTTGTATTTATGTATTTATTCCTATTTGTTAGCCTCTACTGTCCATGTATTTTACAGCAGTCCCCGCGGCCGTGGTTAGTAATTCATTCCTTGCCCTACCTTGCTCCAGCGCGCCCAGGACGGTGACCGCCGCGACGCAGACGACCTGCTCCTGCATCGCGATCCGCTGCTGCGCGTTCTGGCGTGCGCGCGCCCGCCCGCGACTTCCGGCCGCCGGTCCATCACAGTATGGTGTGGAGACAGGAGAGGGTGTCCCCCTGCCCTCCATCCAGGACCTGTCCCTCCCCGGACTCAGATTTTTCTGTATATAAAATTATTACTATATTTTATATTGTTGTTGATGATTTTTTTTATACCATTGACCGGAATCAAATACCTTGTACAGTACAGTACAGACCAAAAGTTTGGACACACCTTCTCATTCAATGTGTTTTCTTTATTTTCATGACCATTTACGTTGGTCACTGAAGGCATCAAAACTATGAATGAACACATGTGGAGTTATGTACTTAACAAAAAGTGGAGACCTGGCCTCCACAGTCACCGGACCTGAACCCAATCCAGATGGTTTGGGGTGAGCTGGACCAACAAGTGCTAAACACCTCTGGGAACTCCTTCAAGACTGTTGGAGAAGCATTTCAGGTGACGACCTCTTGAAGCTCATCGAGAGAATGCCAAGAGTGTGCAAAGCAGTAATCAGAGCAAAGAAACTAGAATATAAAACATGTTTTCACTTATTTCACCTTTTTTTGTTAAGTACATAACAAGAGGTCCCCTTGATCAAGGTACCGTCCCCGCATGCTGCTCCCCGGCGCATGAGTTGCATGTCCAGTTGCGTTTAGACCTCCTATAAGGTCCGCGTGGACTTTATTTCCCGATTCTTCAGAAATGTCTTGCCTGTTTCATATTCAAATATGATAAACGCTTGCGGAGATTTTTTTTTTTTTGAAAAAAGACGCACCGACACATGAACAGGGACCTTCTAGTATCAGACGATGTTAATATTAGCAACCTCGCCTCTCTAGGGCCAATGCAGAGAGAGAGGTCGGTGTAATCATGTCTGGCTTTTAATCCAATCTGTTCACCTTCCGTTGATAACATTGCTCCTTTAAGAAGTCTGCACCTTCTTTGATAGACAATGTTGGGTTAATTATGCATTCCAGACTTCATGCTGTACGGACTTGCAAGGGCACAAATATGAACTGTTGTAATTCCTACACCGTTCACCTGATCGGGACGTAGATGCCCCCGAATTAAGGCTGAAATTCTGCGATGAAAAACGTTGTGGTTGTGAGTAGAGCCATAAACATTGGAATTGTGTCGACGTCCCAATATTTATGGGCCTGTACATCTTCACGCCTTGTCAGCTTTCAAAAAGCCGCCTCGCAGGGTGAAAAGGAGTCATTTTTCTAACATGGTTTCTTCAAATCAGCATAATTGAAGGACATTATTTCTTGCTGTGCCAGAGGTGTGAACCGTTTTTTTGGGCTTTACGGCCTGTACAGTCCCTCCCAACTGTGAGACCCCTGTTTATAATGCAGAGCTGTGCCCCCTTCACCTCTGGTAGATTTCACTAATGGTCGAAAAAGACACGTCCCGCCCTTCCAATACTACTCCATCGTGCTCAGTAAAAGGCACTTTACACAGACCTCACCCCAGGCATTTTAAATATTATTAAAGCATCCTTGACCATCCTTTTTTTGGTCCAAAATAGCCTGCTTGAAAAGCTGAAAGTTTATTTGAACGCAAAATTAGTCTGCGTTTTAATTGTTCATTTACGAAATTTCAAAAAAAATAAGGAATATGCATAAACAAAGAAAACAATACAAAAGAATCCCATTTTTTCTAATAACATTGTGTTAGCTGTTGACTGCAGTTTCAACAGTTGTAATGTTCTGCTGGTCACATGATGATAACTATAAAGAAATAAATTGTGCAGAATTGTTGAATAAAAACTATACTAAAATGTCTCTTCATTCATGTTATTTAATCGCCTCATTATTATGCAGTATTTCTGTTCCTGTGCACAGATGACGCCACTTCCTCTATTCCAGTCATAGATTTATCAATCCATTCAGGAATTTGCAACAATGCAAAATCAATCAGTGTGAATATTTGCACTTTAGTCGATTTGCACTTAAATTTTTTTTTTTGGAGCTCTCGTAGTACTTCCCATCCAAGACACTTTTTAGTTTGACTTTCCAAACACATTTAGTTTTGTGTAAAGTTTCAGTATCGGATCGATATCATCGATACCAGCCAACCAACTTGGTATCAAATCAAAACCACACGTTATTTCAGTCACAAAGGTTCAACACGTAAACTGAAATGAAAATAAGACAAGCATGTTTTAAAGCATGTTATGAAATGGGTTGACCAAAAGAACATTTTTGTCTGTCCTACTAGATACTTAAACTATATTGACTGTGTTAAATAGAATTGCATAGCCAAAAGAAAAAGAGACTAATATTCAATATGCTCACAAAAATGGTGATGGTTAAAAGCAGAGGACACGTTTGGTTGTGTCACCGTGTGCGGTGTTGCAGTGTTTCACAATGACAATCACTTCACTTTCACGACACCAAGATGTACTTACCAGTCACAAAAGACTCTCTGACATCCACACACAAATGCTTTCGACAAAGTCAAACAGCGGTTAGCCCAAAGTGCCCTAAATCTCAAGAGTAGGACAGAGGTACTTTCGGACCAGCTGGCTCTCAATGTTAAGAGCTGCCCTTACGAACTACGAATGCTCGTTTGACTTAAGCCATTTTTAGGCCAGTCTGATTTGATGACCGTGTCATGCCATTTTATCAGTAAATTTCTACCCTCTCGGTTGCAGCTGGTTAAGGTTTTAAGCCCATTAGCCCAGTATTTGGCCCTGATCCACTGGCTTCCAGTAGAATACAGAATGCAGTTCAAAATTTCTCTCTCGATGTTGCACCCACCTATCCGACTGAGCTTCCGGTCTCGATCGCATTCACGCCGTTCTTCTGGACAATAATTGCTGGTGGTGACAAAGTCAAACTGAAAAAACTAGGGGCGAGCGGGCTTTCGCAACCTACGCTCTGAAATTAGGTCGGCAACATCAATTCCACTTTTCAAATCTAGACATAATACACATTTTGTCCCATAGCTTTAATTGCATTTTAATTGCACTGTTTATGTACAGCACACTGCTATGACTGCGTTGTCTTACTTAAGTGTAAAGAACTTTTATATAAAAGCAATAAACAAGGCACCCCATTCGCCTTCTACAGAAACCACAGGATGCAAAGAAAAAAAAAAAAAAAAAACGACTTTTTTTTCTAAAGAACTATATTTACATAATACTCTTGCTTATCAAGAAATTGTAATAAAAGTATAAAATACTTAAAAAATTAGGAACAATATACATATAAAAATAAGTTCCAAATTCTCCTGGACAATAGGAAATGCATAAAAAAAAAAAAAAAAAAAAAAAAAAGTATATATTTATATATATTTATATAAATATACAGGTCTAGAGTCTGCAGAACTCAATAAAACATTTCCATAAAACATTTACCTTTTTTTTGCAAAAAAGAAAAATTGAAATAATTTGTCGGAGGTATTTTTTTTTTAGGGGGGGGGGTGAATGTAGTGCATGGCATAAACGAACACATTCAAAACAAGTGTTGACTGCATGTGGGTCTAAACCCATACTTGATTTATGGAACTGTAGTGTCAAGCACTTTTCTACAAAAAAACCCTTTCCTTAAAACTGACCAAATGTGTTTATCGTGATACTTCAGCACCTCGGAAAACACCTGCTGTTCAGCTGTACCAGACACATCCCCGTCTTTCCATGCCGAACTGGGGAAAACTGGCGCGGCACACCACTTACGTTCCGCGATGAGGCAGTTCACGAACACGTCCGTTTGGCTGCGTGATTCAAAATCAGTGGTTGATTACTGAGCCACAGGTTCAGTAGTAAAGTGTTTGGATTTTCCGGCTTATTCCTAGTTTGGGAATCCAAAATTTTTTCCCTCCTCGCAACCAACAGGATTGCGCTCCTGTTTTACCGTTTCACATCTCGGTATATACACGTGGTATACACACACACACACAAAGAGAGAGAGAGAGAGAAGAACAGTGTTTCCACAGAACACACACTCGTAGATTTGCACAGTGTTCGTACGGTTCACGGCGTTCACAGTCTCGGGAGAGGGACAGGCGGCCTGTCCCTCACTGGTGTCTGGCCAGCAGCTCGTCCAGGTCGTCCATCCACTCCTGCGACGACGGACCCTTCAGCAGCGAGTCCACCAGGTCGCTCTCCCCAGGGAAGCTGGGCAGCCCGGCACCGGCCTGGGTGCCGTAGCCGAACGGAAGCTGCTGGTTGGCTGTCCTGGTCACCTGGTAGCCCTGGTTACACTGCATGCCGGCTGCCCGGTTGGGCACCTGGCCGGCCTGCGGCTGACCGAAGGCGGTCAGGTCGGGCAGGACAGACTGGGCCTGTGGCGCTGGTTGCTGCGTCTGCTGCTGCGGCTGGACCAGAGTGGGGTTGTTGGGCCTCTGCTGGGCCATGGCGGGCATCATCTGTGCCGGATTCATTCCGCCCATGGCCCTGCCGCCCATGGGAGGCTGCGCATAAGGGGCGCTGTTTGGCATCTTGGGCAGCCGCTGCTGCATGTGGAAGTTGGGGTTGCCAAATCCAGCAGTCATGCCGCCGTTGCTGGCAGACGGTTGGCTGCCCATGCCCTGCTGTGGTTGTTGTTGCCAGGCCTGTGTCTGTGTGGGCATCGCCATCGTGCCGGGCATAGAATTGGCCATAGCCGTGTTCATGTTGCTGGGCAAGCGTGCCATCTGCTGCTTCAGGAGGACCGGGTTGGCCTGGTTCTTCAGGTGCTGCTGCGCCAGAATGTTCTGCCGGTACGCGGCGGGTATGGCGCCCACGGGCTGCTGCTGCCGCTGACCTGGGTGGGACGGGTGCATGGCCATATTGCCATACAGGACCTGCTGGACGTCCAGCCCACCTCCACACGCAAGGCTCAAGTCGGCCTGGCTTGCAGCCGGAGGGCCACCAGGGGCGGGGCCACCACCCTGCCCCACGCCCATTCCCATCATGCTTTGCGCCTGCGTGAACATCCGCTGACCTCCAGGTGTTGGACCGCTGAGGGGGTTGACGTTTCCCATTGGCTGAGCCGTGCCTATAATGACGGAAAGATCAAGACTATTAGATAAACCTTAACGACACAAGTAGAAGGTTCTGGAATATACTGCAAGGGACAAACCCGAGTCTACATGCGCCACTACCCAGTCATTCTATTAATAATAAGACACTATTGCCACACACAAAAGCAGCCATTCATGCATCCGACACATTTTGCCATGCAAATGAAGCTTGGCGTAAACACGCTTTGCATCTTGGTCTCGTTTTCCTGCGGACTGATAACGGCACCGACTGATAAAGTTCGACTAGCTGCTCGTGCGGCGATATTATAGCAGAAGCCTTCATGGGTCAAGACAGCACCGTAACCCTAAAGACCGCAATCATATCCAGAAATGGACTGTGTGTCTACATACATGCACAATGGTTTTATATATATATGTGTGTGTGTGTGTGTGTGTGTGTGTGAGAGGGAGATTTTCCCTTTTGGAGCCATAATTCTGCGCCATGCAGCATGTTTACCTGGGAACTGGGGCACTTGAGACTGCTGCTGAAATGGATTCTGATTGGCCGGCTGGTTCGACTGGTCCTGATACTGCGGAGGAGGTCGGGTCAGGTGCCTCTTCATCTGCTGCTCCTGCTGCTGCCTCTGATTTTCCTGACGGGCGCAAACAACACCCAGATGAGGCCGTGAGCACTGAAGACTTGGATTCAGAAGGCAACAGCTCCCTCTGCTGGCCCACAACACCGGCCGAGCGGGAAGTTGTGAAATGCCGACCCCTCTGGAACGCTGAGCTGCACGCTTTCGGACGCCGTGTCGGCTTGCTTTATGGTCGATGTTCATGCACGATTCACTGTTATCACTCAGACATGACCAGCGTGCATGGCGGACCTGTGACCTACTGAGACAGGAAGACTCTGCCGAGACCCTCACCAACCACAGCTTCAAATGGGGTAATGGTGGAATTTTAAATGCGAATGATTCCAAGCAAAGAGAGGCAACTTAAAACTGCATCGCCGCATTTCTGAAAGGTGTAGAAAGTGTTGCACCCACCTGCTCAGCCATCATGTGCTGCTGCTGCCTCTGGTCCAGCAGAAACTGCTTAGGCTGGCCCATCAGCTGCATCTGCTGCTGCTGCTGTTTCAGAACCGCCGCCTGCGCCACCTGTCCGCTCAAGTACGCAGGGTTGCCATGGTTACCACCCATCCCGCTAGCCCCTGGCTGGCTCGCCATGGCGTTGCCGGGGCCCGGGCCGTGAGGGGCGGTGGGGAACGGTCCCTGGTCCTGCGGAAGGGAAGGAGATTGAAGAGGTGACAACGCGGCTCCACCAGAAGGCGCACATTTCCGATATTTACGGTCCATTCCTGTCCCGATGCACCTGACCCTAAAACCCACTGATGTTCGCTTATTTAGGAATTATTCATTTCAGTGACACTGAACTTTAAATATTTTTCCGACGCCCAAACCACCCACTCATCTGCACGCATGTTGGGGGCTAAAAAAAATGAAAAATGAATTCCACAGCAGACGTCTCCGCTTGCACGGAGACATGGTATTTTCGACCATCGCGCCACGCGGCCAAAGACCGGGCGGCTTGGCAAGGTAGGGGACCCAAAAAGAGAGAGAAACTGAGAGAGAGAGAAAAAAAAAAAAAACACCGGCGGGTCTGAACAGCTATATTTAAATGTGGATAGCAGGGGGGGGGGCGCCATCCCAAAATACACTTACGGGGAGCAGGGGGGGGCAGGGGAGGGGAGTCAGGGGGGGGCATGAAAGGCCGCTTTGTCGTCCCTGCCCTCGCCCAGATCTCCGGCCCGGGCCGGCCCAGCCCCCCACCCGCTCTCCGAGAGAGAGAGACACAGACGGAGAGACACGCTCCTTAGCAACCAGCTGCCTGACCCAGACACACGCCGGCCGTCCCCGCGGTGCCAGACTCGCAGGGACAAAAGCACCAGATTACTGCAACAATCCTAAATATTGCTCCTTGTGTAGATTTAAACTCCACCGTTAACCTGACCAGATCATTAGGGCTGGTAGTGGCCTAGTGGGTAACACACTCGACTACGAACCAGAAGACCCAGGTTCAAACCCCACTTACTACCATCGTGTCCCTGAGAGAGACACTTAACCCTGAGTGTCTCCAGGGGGGGGACTGTCCCTGTAACTACTGATTGTAAGTCGCTCTGGATAAGGGCGTCTGGTAAATGCCGTAAATGTAAATCATTAAATGTCAGAAGCGACGCTACGTTTTTAACCCAAGTTGTTAAGTATCTTGTAATGATCATCATACATCAGCTTCGTGAGGTGATTATTAACGTAAGCGAAGGAACAAGCGTGGGGAAAAGTCGAGCAGAGAGAACAGTGACTCTTGACAAAGCCTCAAGTTTGTGGCCGACGTCCAAAATTCGAGGCAACCAGCCGTCGCACAAACATTCGTATCAAAGGGTTAACGGGAATGTAGATCTGCAGCTACGCCGGGCCAATCGCGATGAATAATTCACCGTTAACCCTAACCGTTAGACTAATCAGTCTCGGCGTCCCTGGGCTTCGACCTCAGACGTGTCGCATCACACCTACGGCGCGTGGTGGCGCGGACGACAAAAATCACGACATTTCCCACCGCGTCCGGTGAACTACAACCAACCGCATATGAAGCAGAAGACCACAGAGTGAAAGTGAAGTGATCGTCATTGTGATACAAATGTGTCCCCTGCTTTTAACCATTTACATTTACGCCATTTACCAGACTTACAATCCGTAGTTACAGGGACAGTCCCCCCCCCTGGAGACACTCAGGGTTAAGTGTCTCTCTCAGGGACACAATGGTAGTAAGTGGGGTTTGAACCCGGGTCTTCTGGTTCATAGGCGAGTGTGTTACCCGCTAGGCTACTACCACCCATCGCCCTTGGCGAGCAGTGTGTGGTGACGGCACCTTGATCAAGGGGCCCTCAGGGGCCCTGAACCGGCAAGTCTGCTTCTGTACCCGTTAGGCCAACGCTACTTCCACGAATTGTCGCATGTGATACACAGCAGCACAGCACACGGTGCACACAGTGAAATTTGTCCTCTGCATTTAACCCATCACCCTGAGTGAGCAGTGGGCGGCCATGACAGGTGCCCGGGGAGCAGTGTGTGGGGACGGTGCTTTGCTCAGTGGCACCTTGGCGGATGGGGATTCGGACCGGCAACCTTCTGATTACGGGGCCGCTTCCTTAACCGCTAGGCCACCACGTGACTGCATTAGTCTTCCCGCCAGGAAGCGGGACCGGACGTTGGTTACCTGCGCGTGCTGCATGTGTGTCGGCCTGAAGGCCATGCCCGCCTTCTGCTTCATGGCCTGCTGCGTGCGGATGAGGTTCAGCAGGGCGGCCTTGTTCTGCCCCGCGCCCGCCGGCCCTCTCGGGGGCCCCGGGGCGCCGGCCTCGTAGTGGGACAGCGGCTTGGTGTTGTTGTAGTCCAGCATGGCCGCCGGCGCCCCGGTGGGCGGGTGGCTCAGCGCGTTGCCCGGGGGGTGGCCGTGCATGTTGGGGTGGCCGCCCGGCTGCATGTACCCCCCCGTGGTGCCCGCTTTGGGGGAGCCTTTGTTGGGCTGCTGCCCGGGCATCAGCAGGTTCTTGGCGAAGTCCTGCTGGAACATGGAGGGGCTGGTGGACTTCTCCACCGGGAAGCTGCCGCCCCCCAGGGGGCTCTGGGAGGGGCCCGTCTGCCACGAGGAAGGGTGGTTGGGCGCGGGGTGGAATTTGGCCGTTTGCTGCTGCATCTGGGACCTCTGCTGCTCTCGAGCCGCCAGCTGCTGGAGCTGCTGCGCCGGGGACAGGTCCTTGGGGGGCAGCAGGCTCGCGGGCTGGATCTGCCGGGGCGGCTGGGCCGCGGGCTGCCCGGCCGGCAGGGCCGGGGAGGGGGCGGTGGCGGCGGTGGCGGGGGAGTTGGTGTGCATGGGCGGCCCCGAGGGGGCGCCCTGCGAGTCCTGCTCGAACACGCCCGGCACCGGGGACATCTCGCTCTTGATGTTGACCAGCTCGGGCGGCAGCAGGCCCGGCGCGGGCCGCGGCGCGGGCAGCTCCGGGTCCTTCCCGTCCTCGAAGCCGATGAAGATTTCTTCGTAGTCCTCGTAGAGGTTGAGCTCGTCCATCAGCTCCCTCCACTCCTGCTCGTTGAGGTCGGGGAACAGGTTGTTGTTGGCGGCCGGCGGGAGCATGCAGGGGAGGATGTCGTCCACCGGCTCCTGCTTCACCAGCCGCTGGTCCGAGCCGTCGCGCAGCCCGACACCGTTGGGGTCGCCGCTCTGCTGGACCCCGTGAGCGCCTGTGGGCACCAACGGGTCCCCGCCTATGCCATGCTTGGTGTCCAGGGGGGACAGCGGGGGAACCGCGCCGTTGGATGTTCCGTTCAGGGACTCCAGGCGTGGCTTTTTAGACGGGGGGTAACCTCCATCGCTGAAGCCGTTGACCTGGTCATGACCCAGAGGCGAGCCGGCGCCCTCCAGGTTCCTGTTCACTTTCTCCTGTAACTGGAGGACAAACACAACAAATACTTTCACGTCCCGATTAAGATCAAAAAAGCAATCCAAACACTACAGTTGAGAAATAAATAATATAGAATTATGATAATGAATACGTCATAAGGCCTTCGTGTTGTGAATAACCAGCAAGAAACAACATTAAGGAACAATTGTGGTAATACGCTACACATTGGACATTATTAATATTAAGTATATCCCCTAACAGGCCTACCGTAAGAGTCTCGCTGCAATTCCCTCCATCCTGCATTTAAACCGAAAATGGACAGCCCTTAAAACGAAGTTACCCGGTCCACCCCATTACATGTTCACAGTAGCGGTGGGAAATCGCAGAGAAACTCAGACAAGTTTCTGGATAACCGCATCCCGAAAAAGGGATGATGATAAAAAAAAAAAAAAAAGTATTGCTTTATGGTCATACGCCCCACCCATAGCTCCAGCTCCATCTAGTGGTGCTTCCTTATATGACACTGATGAGCCACTTGTGCTCCTTTTTTCCCCCGATTTAAACAGTCTCAACACAGGATTGGTGGGTGGAAAAAAAGTGTCCAAGATCTGGAAACGTGGATGATAATCTCAATAATCTTAAAAACGCTCGTTTTTTTTTTTTTTTTTTATTCATGCAAACTTACGCTCCTCCACAGAACATTTCAGTCGAGAGTTCAACATTTAGCTTCATCTCACGCCACACACACGGCTTGCGTCTCTAATCTGACGGCTTGCCGAGGGTGTTGTGTGCACGCTGGTGACTCATTGAAGGACTTGCTGAAAACCAGAAAAACTGGTCTAAGCGTGTCTCCTAGGTTCTCCTTTCCTCCTCTTTCACTCTCAGTCCTTTTCCTCCCATTTTGTTTTAAGGTCTGAGTGATTTTTGAGTCTAGCTGCTCCGCTCGTCCCCCTCCCACCACCATAACTACCGCCGCCGCAAGCCCCCCGAAGCACAAGAAATTAATTACCATGTGTATGGACTGGAAGGCCACAACAAAAGGGGCAACACGGAGGCAGCAGAGGGGTGAGGGAGCGTGCCAAATTCCAGGCCAGGCGCAGCAAAAGCGCCGTCTCCCTTTGAAGCCCCGGCCGCCACAATGGCCCTCCCTGGGATCCGCAGGGGCAAGGCAGTGACTCCGGAAAGGGGGAAAAAAACGGAGAAAAAAAAAAAAAAGAAAGAAAAACGAGGGGTCTGGGAGAGGGCCGCTTAACCCCACGCGAGCTAAAAGGTTGGTAGTAGCCTAGTGGGTGACACCCTCACCTATGAACCAGAAGTCCCAGGTTCAAACCCCACTTATTACTATTGTGTCCATGAGCAAGACACTTAACCCCGAGTGTCCAGGGGGGGGACTGTCCCTGTAACTACTGATTGTAGGTCGCACTGGATAAGGGCGTCTGGTAAATGCTGTAGGGCTGAAACGATTATTCGAGTAACTCGAATGATTCAATTACAAAAAATGTTCGAGGAAAATTCTTTGCCTCGAAGCTTCGTTTAATTCGTCACCAAAGTCCACCTATTATCGTATCGCTCCCGCGGAGCTGCGCAGCACCGGAATCATCGTTTTACGGACTGTTTTAACTAACGCGAATTTCAAAGATTTAAGGAGGCGCGATTTATTGGCGGAAAATGAAGATAACGCTGTGCGTAAAAGTCATAAAATGTCTAAAGCGTGAGACCATTTTACATTGCGTGGACAACATAGTGCGGTGTATACACTGTAAAACAGACCTGGCCTACATTAATAGTACTTGTAGTCAATGCTACAGCACCTTAACCGAAAATATCCTCACGTAAACCGCACTTATCCAATTGTATTTTTATGATTGCTAACTAACATTAGCGCTTCTTAGAACGTACATTATTTGTAATTATTTGTGTTATGAGTCGATAGTGACCAGGCATGATAAGTACCAAGTACATCACAGCGGCGCAGGCTTGCACATCCATTGCACACACATGCAATAAGACAAATTCTCTTTCTCTCTCTATTTTGCACATAACATTGCACAAAGACAACCATTCCACCTACCTACCTAATCTGGATACAACTGGAAGCAGAACTGTATTGTTTAAGTTGGATTATTAGTAATACTTGAATTGTTTATTTATATTTTCTTTTTACTATTTTGTACCTTTATACCCCCCCCCCCTCTTTATTCTCAGATGGGCTATAGCAGGGGGTAAAACCCTTTTTCCTTTTTTTTTATTAAAATAAAACTAAGGACAAATAGGCTAACCTATGTTTGTGAATTTCATTGTTTTTTTTCAGGAGCCAGCAACCCAAAGGTTTTAAGCTTTGATCTAATAAAAGCGCCGAGTTTGAATAAAAAAAAACTTTTTTTTTGGTGAGGAATAACATCCAATTGTTTGCTCATTTTAAGGGGATTTTCATGTTGAATAACACACTATTGATAGAGTTGTTAAAAAACGCTTAGTATGATTTATCCGATTACTCGATGAAAAAAATCGTCAATACACGATTCCAAAAATAATCGATAGTTGCAGCCCTACAATGCTGTAAATATGAAATGTAAAGCTAATGTTAGAATTTTAAAAAGTGAGGTGGGGTTGATGACGAGGGGCGAGAATGAACTGTATTTAAAGGATATGGGTCACACATAGAATAGTCAGATCAGTCCGGGACTCATCCAGGGGCGGGACGGGTTCGAGTCACGCCGCCCTCAGCGGCATCAGAGGCGAGGAACGTTTCGTAGTAAGCAGACCTGACATCACACCACGCACGCGTAAACAAGCGCGGAGCTGCGCTCCTCCGGAAAAAGACAAGGTCACTCAGAGTTTAGGGAACGTAGTTCGGATCTACGATCCACGCTACTGGTCATTTTGCGAGTTTCCGTTTATTACCATGGGGGGGGTTTGAATAGAAAACAACAGTCTGCACGAAGCACTGGATCCTGTACTGGTGCAAATTTGGTCGATTTCATCGCTGGAAATTTTTACATTTACAGCAGCATTTACCAGACGCCCTTATTAAAAGCGACTTACAATCAGTAGTTACAGGGACAGTCCCCCTTAACACTCAGGGTTAAGTGTCTTGCTCAGGGACACGATGGTAGTAAGTGGGATTTGAACCTGGGCGAGTGTGTTACCCACTAGGCTACTAACACCCATTGAGATTAATCGTCGCTGACATGCGAGTCATTTACGGGAAGGGTGTCTGGACTGCAGGTCTGATGCCTTTTTAAAGGCCCCAAGGAGGTTTCTACATGACCCTTGACCTTTAGAACGATAGTTTAAATGTGCAGGGTGCACCTGATTTATTAGCAATGAAATAATCTTTCACGTTTACAGTCAAGTTTCACATTGGCTGAAAGTCATTACTTTAAACCCCCATCTGCGGGGAATAAACCTCGGGTCGTGACAGTTGTTTTGGAAGATATGCGACGACTCGACACGAAGGGGCTGTCTGACCGTGGGGGGTCAGTCTGGGGGTGCACCTACCGCGATCAGCGTGCTGTTCCGGCTCTGCTCCCCGGGCGTCCCGCTGTCGGCCAGCTCCGCGGCGGAGCCCGCGGTCCCGGAGCCCCTCGGGGCCGCCTGGTCGGAGCCGGCCGGGGGCTGCCGGTGCTTGCTGGAGCGCTTCGCCTTGGTCTGCAGGCAGCGCTGGTGCAGCGCGTAGGTCTGCTGGCGCTCCAGCTCCAGCCGCTCCATGGCCGTGCCGTCGTAGCGGCTCTCGCAGTTGTTGTGGTGCCGCCGGAAGAGCTCGATGCGGCGGCGCAGTCGCTCCATCACCGCGCTGTGCCGCGGCACCACGAAGTCGGCCATCATCGGCGAGCGCCCCGGGGGCCTCGGCGTCGAGCTGCTGCGGCTACGGGGCGACAATGGGACGGCCCGGCCCGGCCCTGCTGCTTCGGCGTCCGCACCAACACCGGCCTCTTCTCACCAAACACACGCGGCCGCCGCCACCATCTTCCGGAGAGCCGCGACTCCGCAGCGGATACCGTACAAAACTATCACAAGTTGCACATCACCAAAAATATAGATATATATTAGCAAAAAACCAGACGGGGTTCTTTTTCTTTGTATATTAAAAAAAACGAAACAACGAAGAAAAAAAAAACGCGAGAAAAAAAAACTTCACAAACTATCGGTGCAAAAAAAGTAGCATGAATGGAAAAAATAAATCCATTTCGAAGGCAAGAGGTCGAGTTTCAGTAGCGAATTAAACAGGTGCGGCGTGTAACCTGCCGAGAAGAATTCATAAAATATAACAAAAAAATCTCCACAAGTTTTCCTCCCTTCTTCTTCTTGAGGGTCTTTAAAAGCGACCGACTTGTCCGACTCTCGACAATAAAAAAAAGATACACGCGACGCGATTTTAAAAAAAAAAAGCGAACGAGATCATGAAAAATGTCCGAAAATAAACAAGAGCGGGTTCGCCAAGTTTGGCGACTGCGGGCGAACAGCTGATCCTCGGCGGAGAGGAGCAGCGAAGTTGTGTGGAAGCTACGGATGTAGCCTGGCGGCTAACCAGCCCAGCATGATCCGCTCACTTTCTTTGGCGTGGGGGGAAAAATGAACGCGGGTATTTCAGTCCTCCCCGGGGGGGGGAACGTCCAGTCGGGCTTCGTCCCCGTCTCTAGGCGCGCTGCACGAGTGATGGAGGAAAATAAAACGGAACAAACCGCGGCAGAGAACTGTGCCGTTTCTATTGTTTTCCAGTGTACGGGCAGCTCTCGGTCGCCATCTTGAAACAAGTTTTTTTTTTCTCTCTCTCTCTCCCTCTCTCTCTCTCTCGCTCCCTCAGCGATAAAAAAAAAAACCTAACGCACAGGGCAACGCTGTAACAACGTTTTCGTAACGCTCCGATCTCTCCCTCTCTCGTGATCTTTGTCAGCGGAAAAAAAACCACAATCGCACATGGCAACTTTGTAACAACGTTTTCGTAACGTTTCGATCTCTCTGTCTCAGCGAAAATAAAAACACTATAGCACATGGCAACTTTGTAACAATGTTTTCGTAACGTTCCGATCTCTCCCTCTCTCACGATCTATCTTAGCGGAAAAAAACGTTGTGGCACACGAGAACATTGTAACAACGTTTTCGTAACGCTCCGATCTCTCCCTCTCTCGTGATCTTTGTCAGCGGAAAAAACCACAATCGCACATGGCAACTTTGTAACAACGTTTTCGTAACGTTTCGATCTCTCTGTCTCAGCGAAGATAAAAACACTATCGCACATGGCAACTTTGTAACAATGTTTTCGTAACGTTCCGATCTCTCCCTCTCTCACGATCTATCTTAGCGGAAAAAAACGTTGTGGCACACGAGAACATTGTAACAACGTTTTCGTAACGCTCTGATCTCTCTCGTGATCTTTGTCAGCGGAAAAAAAAACACAATCGCACATGGCAACTTTGTAACAACGTTTTCATAACGTTTCGATCTCTCTGTCTCAGCGAAAATAAAAACACTATCGCACATGGCAACTTTGTAACAATGTTTTCGTAACGTTCCGATCTCTCCCTCTCTCACGATCTATCTTAGCGGAAAAAAACACTATCGCACATGGCAACTTTGTAACAACGTTTTCGTAACGCTCCAATCTCTCCCTCTCTCGTGATCTCTGTCAGCGAAAAAAACACCATTGCACATGGCAACTTTGTAACAACGTTTTCGTAACGTTCTGATCTCTCGATCTCAGCGAAAACAAAAAACGCTGTCACACATGGCAACATTGTAACAACGTTTTCCTAATGCTCTGATCTCTCCCTCTCTCGTGATCTCTGTCAGCGGAAAAAACACTATTGCACATGGCAACTTTGTAACAACATTTTCGTAATGTTCCGATCTCTCTATCTCAGCAAAAATAAAAACACTATCGCACATGGCAATTTTTTCGTAACGTTTCGATCTCTCCCTTTCTCTTGATCTCTCTCAGCGAAAAAAAAAACACTATCACACACTTTGTAACAACATTTTCGTAACGTTCCGATCTCCCTCCCCCTCAGCGAAAACAAAACAAAAACGATCGCACACAGCAACGTTGTAAAAATGTTTCCATAACGTTCCGATCTCTCAACTAAAACAAAAACACTGTCACACACAGCAACATAGTAACACTGATTTAGCAACATTAAGGTCGACGAAATGTTGAATTTTAGTAGTGAACAATTTATAAATATTTTGACTATTCTTTAAAACAGCCAGCCGGCAGTTATCGGAAAGTTGAAAATGTCATTTTAAAGGAATACAAGGAAAACTATATATGTCATAATGCAATCAGAAAACCTAAAACTATTTGTTTGATTTTTCTTTAAAATTAATATAGATATATTAATATAAGACATTTTAATGATTTAATATGTGTGGATCTTTCAAGGTGTAAATTGCAGAACAATCAGATGAATACCATACTGCAGCCTACTTTATGTTAGCCTATTGTTGTCTTTTTTTATTTTGAGGGGTGAAGGGGTGAATTGTAATGGTTTCTTTTCTGGACATGAGTGGCGCTACCTGTTGACCAAGATGGCCAAAAGGAGAACGCATGTCTTTGACTCAGGGGGAAGCAGGAAGAGCCATAGTACCTCCCACTGGGAAGGAGGCATTTCCTACAGTCTCTCATCATCCCCAAGGCTCCTGAGGTCAAGAGTTGAATACCCAAGTTTTTACCAGGGTCAAAAACTGAGACACAGAGCAGGTTTCTATGATCTCAGGCTTGACGGTACTGTCGCCCTACAGTCACAAGGACTGAGCCAGAACCTCAGATGACCCAAATAATGTTACATCATTCAAATACGCTCATGTCTGGCAAGACCCAAAAATAGCTGCGCATTAAAAACTATTTTTACAACCCTTGACAAAGATTTTAAAAGCCAGCAGTTCTCTGCACACTGAAAATGTCACACTGCACCGGCATAAAACCAAAAAGTAGTGAGCCAGAGGCAATAACTGGCCATGCACTGCATGTAGTAGTATTGCATGAAATCAAAGCGCTAACATTTTGAAAAAAAAATGGATTAGATTATTTTCATACACCAGCAAAATGAATGCAAAGGAAAGACAACGAGGGCACACTCCACATGTTGTTTTTTTTTTTTTTTTTATTGGTCAAACAAATGGCAGCTCCATCATTAACAGACGTCTGCATTTCAGATACATAATTGGACAGGTGCAGTTGCTCTTTTTTTTTTATACAACTGAAACATTCACTTGTTATTTTCTATTATAAACATGGACATGACAGAAAAAAAAAAAAAAAAACACCTACAATTAAGAAGCGTTGAAATTCTCCCTCTAATGGAGCATTAGCATATGAAAACCAGGTCCGCAGCGACCTCCTCGGCCAGAGGAAGCTCACGCAGCGTTTCAGTGCAGGCTAGAACTGAAGTTGTATAGGCGAAGACAGGCGAGAGGAACAGGCAGGCCTGTCCGCGTACGAGAGGGTTTCAAGGAGAGCGGCAATGCAACGGTTCGGCACGAGAGTCTCAGCAGGCTCCTAGTTTCACACAGTCACCAGGGAAAAGGGGAGGAAGCGGAAAAAAATTATAAAAAAAAAAATCAGTGTCCCCTTTTTTTTCCCCCAAAAGAAACAGAGCAAATGGAAGCGACTGAATCTGAGACCCGGAACGGCCTCCGGTTTCCTCCTCAGGCACGGGCCGTGACGCCCGATCACAGTTTCGCCGGCACCCCCCCCTGACCCCAGAGATCAGACGGCGCACACAACACCCACCTAAAAAAAAAATCTGTTTATTTCGGTTTCTCAGTAGAAGTGACCCCCCGCTCTACATGCCTCATGCTGCCCTTTAGTTCCATCCAACATGTCCTTATATCCAGCAGAAGAAGAAGAAGAAGAAGAAGAGATGGGTCACTGATGGAGCTACCAGCAGATCAGCAGCTCTGGGGGTCAGAGAAGAGAGAGGCGGAGTAGTGAGAGACTGGCCAGGGTGGGCAGACGAGGATGTCTATTTTCTTTTCTCTTTTGGGGTGAAGAAACAGCAGATAACCTTTTTGGGGGGGAAAAAAAAAGTGCCAACTCTTTATATTTGGGGTAAAGCTTAAGCTCCAACCAGCACGGGTTTACCCCCCGTTAGTGCCTTTTTCAACGTCTTCGGGGATATTTAAAAAAAAAAAAAAAAAAAAAAAAAAAAAAAAAAAAAAAAAAAGAAGGGCTGATGGGTTTGTTTGTGAGCGACCTCCGATCCAGGCCGCCAAGCCGTCACTGCGGATCGAGGACGCTGCTGGAAACAACATTGCCGGATGTGCAGAAGGGCGCTGACTCACCCGCGGGCCCGGCAGGGCGCCCGGCTCGACCGCCGATGGAAATGTCTTCGGATGAGTCACCCCGCACGGCGGCACGTGACATTCTCTCTCTGCCCCCCTTGGGCGTTCTCTCTCGCTCGCTCGCTCTCTCTCTCTCTTCAGATGCTGATCTACAGGTAACCCCGCCCACAGACTACACTTTCACCCATCCGTTCCTTTTCCATACACATTACAGTAAAACTAGTATATTAGACATGAAAGGGATGAACAAAAAAAAGAACAAATATGGAATCAAAATGTAGAAAACTGTGTACATACATTAAAAAAAAAAAAGAAAAGAAACTCACAGTAATTCTCGCTCAAAAATAAAAAAAAGAAAACCTTGCATTCTAATAGTAAGGCAGCGTATTCTAACCTACGAGCCCCGCCCCGTGTCTCCCTCTACTCTCCAGTAAGGGGCCAGTCTGAGAGCCATTGTGCATAGGGTATATATATATATATATATACACACACATTAAAAACGCCACGTGGAATGACGGCGCAGGGAAGTCTCCTTCCCACAGGGCTGATGGGACATTCCTGCAACATGTTCAGAGACAGAGAAAGCCTGAAGAGAGATATTAATATGTTAAACATTGATTTATTTGTATTATTCAAGTGATATATAAATCACTGTGGCCCTTCTGATGCGAAAAGATCTCTCCCCCACCCCCCCACCCCCACACACACAAAGACACAAATAAATCTGGTGACCTTGGAGCAAGCGAGATGCAGGATGGCTTAATCTGTAGTGTTCCCATTACTGATGGTTCATAAATACTGTCTGGAATAACAAGGGCGCATCTAGAGGGCGGGGAGGGGGCGCCACATGCTGGAACGTACAGGGGAGGGGTCTTCGGTTAGTGTCTGCACGGGCCAAGGTCGGTTTTAGTAAAGCAAGGTTTCTACTCTAAATCTCGTCGTCGTTCTTCCTGTCCAAAGTCCGAGGTCGCCGTCACGTTTGGTTGTGCCAGGTAGGCCTTCCTCCCGACGTCTGTCCCTGCTGTGAAGATGGAGCAGAAGAACGGGGCTGTGGAGGTGGGGGAGGGCAGCCGGAGGGCGGAGTGGGGAGGGGGGTGGGTGGGAGACGGACCTCGGTGGAGGTTGGCTGAGGTTGGGGTTGAAGGGAGGGTTGGGCGGGGTTCAGGCGGGAGGAGGGGACTGCGTTAAAACAGGAGCGCTTCAGTCCTTCCTTGGTCTTCTCTGTCTGGGAGACCTTCTCAGGATGTCATCTTCTGATTTCTGTAAAGGTGCGTGGAGACGCGAACATTCATATCTCAACGCAAAAGGAGCATAACTTCGCTACATAATTCTGAATTATTTTAAATGACTTCAACATTCTCAAACATGCTTGTTAACCCCTGGACCCCTTACTGGATGCAGAACGATTCTGCATCAATGCAGTGGAGGACATAAATAATTATGATAATTATATCATAATGACGATGCTTGGTGACTTTCTGTGGCTGCCTGATTTGTGTACAGCTGCGTTGACTTTTTGTTGAACATTATCGTTTTACCGGGGGTTTTAATGGGGTGGTAGTAGCCTAGTGGGTAACATACTCGCCTATGAACCAGAAGACCCAGGTTCAAATCCCACTTACTTCCATTGTGTCCCTGAGCAAGACACTTAAGCCCGAGTGTCTCCAGGGGGGGACCGTCCCTGTAACTACTGATTGTAAGTCGCTCTGGATAAGGGCGTCTGATAAATGCTGTAAAACGGCGTAAAAACCCAAGCGCATGCCGAGTTTGGTCTGAAAGCGGCTTTAGATTTGCTACAATGAGCAGGAAGAAAAGTCTCGTCCAGTCTGTGCTCACCTGATGCCACAGGGCTTCTGAACCAGGCGTTGGAGGTTTTTTTTGGAGTTTGTCGAGCCTGGTGAGCACGGACTGAACTGAGATTTCCTGCTCATTGTGACAATTAAAAGTCCAAACGGGTGAACGAGACATTAACTCCGCAACGATAATCGAGGAATTGATAATCGTAATCAAATCGTGAGGCCACAACCTCTACTACTGACCTCATCAGACTTGCTTTGCTCCTCCTCCTCCTCCTCCTCCTTTTCCGGAGCCTCATCTTCCTCAGCTGCTTCTGCAGGGCTCTCCTCCCCTTCACTCTTTTTCTCATCTATCAACCCCCAAAAAAATTATTAGGACCATGCCATGTTGAGGCCAAGATTGCCAAAAGTAATTCTGTTTTCATACCTTGCGGTTCTTCCTCCTTCGCCTCCTCTTCCTCGGTCTCCGCCTTCACATCAGGTTGGGGCTCATCGGTTTTCTTGTACTCCGCAGCAGCTGGTTTCTTCTGTTCAAGAAAGAAAACTGCTGAGTTGCTCATCATGCGCGTGCGTCGACTTACGTGGAATCTCGACAAATCGCGGACAAATAAACAACACGGCCGGCCCAGAAACCTAAACGGCAGTTCCTGCAGCTTTCAGGGATTCAATCACTCTCCACCCTACCTTGCCAGTGCAGCAGAAGACGAAGATGAGGATGAGTGGGAGGGCCACGGTCAACACGTAGATGACCCAGAGCCACGGGCGTTCCTCGGCGGCGCTGACCATCTGGCTCATCAGTCCAGGCTGCAGACAGAGAGAGGGGTTCGGTTTGAAGGATGCCATTCATGGCTGATGTGAATATCCAGCTCGTGAGGGAACAGAAATCACACAGTTTTTTTTCGCCGACTTACTTTGACCCCTTTTCACGCGAGTGAGTGTTTCCCATTCACGGAAACCACAAAGAATGGACAACGTTCTTTTGGTGCATCGCAGTATATATTTACTCTGGCCCACAATGCTGATAAGACCAAGGAGATCTCTATTCTATTG
Organism: Denticeps clupeoides; assembly: GCF_900700375.1. Taxonomy (NCBI): domain Eukaryota; kingdom Metazoa; phylum Chordata; class Actinopteri; order Clupeiformes; family Denticipitidae; genus Denticeps; species Denticeps clupeoides. The sequence continues at coordinate 4,158,993 of NC_041724.1, forward strand.
AGGGGTGGGCGATTATATGATCTCAATAAAATTCAGCTCTCTCGGTTACTGGAATACATTCCTTAAAGCTATCAAAGTTGTGGAGGGTCGGGAGGTACATTACAGGCCAAAAGTTTGGACACACCTTCTTATTCAATGTGTTTTCTTTATTTTCATGACCATTTACGTTGGTAGATTCTCACTGAAGGCATCAAAACTATGAATGAACACATGTGGAGTTATGTACTTAACAAAAAGTGGAGACCTGACCTCCACAGTCACCGGACCTGAACCCCATCCAGATGGTTTGGGGTGAGCTGGACCAACAAGTGCTAAACACCTCTGGGAACTCCTTCAAGACTGTTGGAGAAGCATTTCAGGTGACGACCTCTTGAAGCTCATCGAGAGAATGCCAAGAGTGTGCAAAGCAGTAATCAGAGCAAAGAAACTAGAATATAAAACATGTTTTCACTTATTTCACCTTTTTTGTTAAGTACATAACTCCACATGTGTTCATTCATACTTTTGATGCCTTCAGTGAGACTCTACCAACGTCAATGGTCATGAAAATATAGAAAACAAAATAAGAAGGTGTGTCCAATCGTTTGGCCTGTACTGTATATAGAGAGTATCCATATAGGTATATAGAGCCAATTATTTTAGGGTAACATGAATGAATACATAACATGCTCCAAGGGAGAATATACGGGTGGATGAGCGTGGCTGGGTGGAGTAGGTCACTGAGCCCAACATGCCAAACATTACTGGAATTCACCTTTAGGGCCTGAGGAATTTTCATGAAAGGCCAGCCAATAAAGCAGCTAATCCCAGCCTGAGCTTGCATGAACCGACGTGGCACAACTCCCCTGCACTCTTGTTTATCGCCACCACATACCTCTGCCACCTTTGTCTGTAGGGCATATGACAGGAAGTTGGCAGCGCCAGGAATGTCTAAGCTACCGAGGCTGAAGCCACTGCTCTAGGTCATATCCTGTACAGGGGCAGCGATGGCCTAGCGGGTAAGGGAGCGGACTCATAATCGGAAGGATGCCAGTTCAAATCCTTGACCGCCAAGGTGCCACTGAGCAAAGTACTGTTTTCATGGCTGCCCACTGCTCACCAATGGTGATGGGTTAAAAGCACCTTTCCCCCCCACTTTCTCTTTAATATTGCTTGTCTACATATTACTGCAGACATGGTGATTTTGTATTAATTTTGTTCATTTTTGGAATGATTTGGGCTGAAACAACCAGTTATCTGGCAACACATGGGACCTGTACAGGGTACAAGTAGAATTGTTCACTTGTGTGTTACTGACCCATGCCAAAAATCAGCACATTTTGCTCTTTTGAAAGCTGCTTAGTGCCCAGCCAGATGACTGTAAAGAAATTAATATATATATATATATATAAAAATAAAAAAAATAAAAAAAAAGCAGGACTAATGCAGGGAAAGATCTATTCTACACAGAGGGTTAGAGCAGATAAAGCTCTCCGTAAAACGAGACCATTGTGACCGACCTCAGCAGCTCCCTCCGCAGCCTTCTTTAAGCCCCAGCCGTCCTCAGCCCAGCGCTCGGCAACATTGCGGTCGTCGGTGATGAAGAAGTTGTCAAAGAAGATGTCAGAGGACATGGACCAGAGCTCCAGGCCCACAGCGCTGAAGGACGACATGCGGAACGGGTGCAGGTCCTCGAAGAAGTCGGGGTTGGAGATCTTCCTCGGCTTCCATACACCCTGTGAAATGCCAACCGAGCACATTCTCACTTGACACACTTGGCACTAAACAATTTTGGCAACCAGACCTGATGCAGTAATCTTTACAATTTGACAGAGTTCAGAGCCATTCTGAGGGTAAATTGCAGTAAATTAGGCTCCATTCAAATGGTACATTTTGAAACATCAAGAGTCTCTTATGATCACAGGGATCCGTTTCTTGCAGACAGGAGGACAAAAGTGGGCAGAAACAGTTTATGTAATATTTTCCTCACAACAGCACCTTACTACAACACTAAAAGAACAGGGACAGGAATCACAGCAATGGTGGCATTTACTGCTGCATCTCCCAGTGCATCAGTGGTCCACGGCCTTTAAATCCTTTTAAGGGGGACTTGTTTAAAGCTCCAAATTCCTAGAATTTGTCTACATGTGGATGCAAACAGGTCCTCCATTAACTTCAAGGTTTATATTTTTATTAAAATGTCCCTTTAATAGTCCCTCCAATTTTTCGTGATTTTGCATAATTTTCACAAAAACTATAACAAAAGTCTTTCATGTAAAGTCACAACTGTTCTACAACAGCTGCTGGTGGCAGTATATTCCATGCACAACACCACCGCTGTCACCATCGTGCCATTTTTCATCAATAATGGCCAGCACAAAACAGAGATGCCAATTCATGTGATATCTGTCTACCTGTCCGTTTTGTCTTACTAGGCCTATGCAGACCTTGGATGGGGTTAACAAAGAAAAAAAAATATTTGCAAAATTCACAAATATTTACAAAGCATGCCACAAAACTGGTCATTTTGACCCCCCCACCCAAAAGAAAAAGTTAAATAATGGGGGGACTGCTTTAAAGTCACTTCTATATGTGGAGAAACACCCACCTGGTAGTTGGGGTTGTCGATCATGGGTGGCTTCCACTTGCCCTTGTAGTTGGGGTTGTCGATCATGGGGCGTTCCCACTTGCCACAGCCAGGGGCGGACTCGCAGGCAGGGTTGGAAACCTGGGGCGCCTCCCACTCTCCGTCCATATCCTCATCCCTGACACAAACACACAAACGTAACTTTAGCACACCCTGAGCACCAAGCCCACAAAACTCTTGTTCTTTTAGTCCTCATTCTCTCTCCCAGCGGCTCATCTGTGCCGTACGACCCTATATCTGGATAATGACACAGATCTGGGACATTAAAGTTCTCATTAGAGGATCCCTCAACCCCAAATTTAACCACAGACTGTAGCCAGTATATAAATTTCATAAGTAACTGTTCAGAAAGGGTAACGTGTCCATAGCGAAGGTCCTGCAGGAGGAAGTTGTACAGATACATCAACATATAGCATAACCGTATACCAGATAAAACAATATCTGGGCACTTCTACTGAAAGTAGAAGATATTTGTGATTATATAGCATTTTTGGATTTTCTGTATTCAGCTGTGGAGTTTACATTAAAAATAGTCAGAAAATACATGGCTCCAAAAAATATAGGGAGCACGACAACAAGGCGAAGTTGCCAATCTCGATGTTGCATGGTGTTGGGCTGCAAGCACAACCCCCACCTGTGGATGTCAGGGCCTCATACCACCCTCAGGGAGTCTGTTTGACCGTCTGAGCAGACACATGCACATTTGTGGCCTGCTGGAGGTCATTTTGGAGGCTCTGGCAGTGCTCCTCCTGTTCCTCCTTGCATGGAGGTAGCTGTACTGCTGCTGGGTTGTTGCCCCCCCTACAACCTCCTCCACGCTTCCTGATGTACTGGCCTGTCTCCTGATAGTGCCTCCATGCTTTGGACACAACGCTGACAGACACAGCAAACCTTCTTGACATGCCATCCTGGACTACCTGAGCCACTTGTGAGGGTTCTAGACTCCATCTCATGCTACCACCAGAGTGAAAGCACCGCCAGCATTCAAAAGTGACCAAAACATCAGCCAGGAAGCATAGGAACTGAGAAGTGGTCTGTGGTCACCACCTGCAGAACCCCGCCCTTATTGGGGATGTCTTGCTAACTGTATTTAACTTCCACCTGTTGTCTATTACGTTTGCACAGCAGCATGTCAAATTGATTGTCAATCACTGTTGCTTCCTAAGTGGACTGTTTGATGGAGTTACATTGTGTTTTTTAAGTATTCCCTTTATTTTTTTTATTAGTGTATTTAGATAACTATGCTTGTTCATGTTTAATCACGCAGTCCCTCCAGGAGATTCTACTTTGTGCTTTTTAAAATCATAATGACTTTTCTGAACAGGACACCAGACAGGCTACGACTGCCCCTGGTCATTTCCATGTGTGGCGTCAGTACCCAATTTTATGGCATTTACAGCAATTGGTACCACTTGCCTGCATGTGCACACGTACCAAGTGCGCAGCGACCGGCGGATTGAAGGCGTGTTTTATTTTATTTACTGGGTCTGAAGGATTTTTAAGACCTTTAAATTCCAGATTTAAGGATTACTAGTAATTTTAATGATATTCAATTTTTTGGAAATTTAGGACGTTTTTTAAGATCCGCGGAAACCCTGCATGTAGGCGTGGTTTCGCACAGGCGATGAGACTGGTTTTTGTGAGGAGCGGATATTTCTGCAGTAGGCTGGTATGATAAAAATCTCCCTCGTTGGCCAGATTTATATTGCATGCCATGTATAAAGCGCAGCCCTCGGTAAGGAGACTCACCAGTCTTCAGGCTTGAGGGCATCAGGGTCGCCAATGTACTCGGGCTCGTCATCTAGCCACCCATCTGGCTTCACGGCTTCCTCATCTTGGACCTTGGCTGGAGCATCTTCATCCCTGGCACAGGAAGCAAAAGACTAAAATCAGCTCAACATAAGCGTCTGCATAATTAAACCCGAAAGGAGGGTTTGGTTCACTCACCAGTCCTCAGGTTTCACAGCATCAGGGTCCTGGATCTTCGGCCTCTCATCCCAGTCTTCAGGCTTCTGGTCGTTGGGGTCCTCGATCTCTGCCGGGGGGTTGACCGCTGGGGTCATGTCATTCAGCAGGTTTCCACTGTTCACCACAGTCTGATCAATCAGGACCTCAAAGCTGTTGTCGGGGTTGAGGACTGCAGAAATCAATAGGATATCATTATTAAACATTTTAAACACAGTGGTGTCCCCTCAACTGTCATTCAAATGATTTATCAACTATAATTGGTCATTGATGTTAGAATATAACAAATGATAATAATGAACAATAACATTTTGTAAATACAGCGTTTTTCGCCCAAAATCAAGCATTTTGAGGACCTAACTGGTAGAATGATGCAAACTACAATCGTGCAGAGAGTGTGATCACCTACCCAGAGTGTACAGGTGGGTCTTCTTGTCGGTGTAGTAGGTGCGGAGGTCGGAGTCAGGCTTCTTGGCATGTTTCTCCTCAAACTCGCCCGTCTTGGGGTTCTTGTGTCTGAAGATGAAGTGGAGCTTGTAGTCCTCGCCGCACTTGTCTGGTCCAAACATGATGGTGTAGGGAGTCTTGTCCACAAACTGGTCCTGCAAATGGCAGCATAGCACAATTAGAAATGTCCAATACACCCATAATGCTTTGCTGCGTATATTTAAGAAAAGAAGAAAAAATGCAATATTATAGTTACTAAATGGCACGTGAAGGCAAATCTAAATGGTCAAGAGTTGTACTCATAGAATGCCTCTCAGCCAACCACAGCACAGGATAAGAAATGTGGATAATGTAAATTGTGCCTTTCTATTGTGAAATGAATCATTCGAAGACAATAGCAAATATCTTACGAGGTCCAACTCGGGGGTCTGGGAAAGCAGTTTGACGTAGGCGCCGCCACAATCGATGCCAGTCTGGAAGTTCACCTCGTATCTGATGAGATAAGACAGCAGCTCATCACATCTCAGCACAGCAAAAGGAAATGAACTGTGTGTGTGTGATATTGTATTCAGCGGGTCACTCACTGGACAATGAGGGGCTTGGTGTTGAAGACAAATGGGCGCAGCAGCAGACCAGAGATGGCGTGATGTTTGGCACGAGACTTCAGGACCAGGCCTTTGTCTCCAGGAAGCTTGCTGTCCTTCATTTCCTCGACTTCCCACTTTCCTGAACATCACACAAGAAATGAATCTTTGTGGTAAATCAATGTCAAAGTCTGACCCTTGAAATAATGTAGAGAACCTACATATTCACCTGTGGCGAAATCATCAAGTCTGGAGAATTTGACATTATCAGTATTGCTTTTGATTTAGATAAGCGATTGCTACAAAAAAAAAAATGCTACGATAACATATATACATACAGTATAGACACATTACAGCAATACGTTTCTACTACGGTTGGTTCATAATGTCAAACGGGATTGCAATAAAAAAAATGTAAAAAATAAAAAATTGCTAAATGAAAAATGCAGTGTTCCAAGCACGTTAGTAATTACGGCTGAAATCACTCTAATCAAAGTAACAAGATCATTTAGACGTGGATGTGTGTCAATTACCAATCATTGTCACCGAGCAACTCGGCTACTTAAGCACCCTTCCAGCCCTGCAATTTGATGCACAACTCACCATCATACTTGGCAATTTCCTCATCAATGTCATCCTTCTTGGCTTTTGACAGAACCCAGCTATAGAGAAAGATAAAAGCGAACATTGCGAAACGTCAAAACACGGCGAAGCAGCTTCCGCTGAGAATTCTACCAGCTTCACCACGGAGGGGAAAAGCTCTCACCTGTCCAGAGTCCCTCTGTCGAACGATTCGGCGAAATAATGCTCTCCCTTCGGTTCGGGGGCCTTGTATGTGACCTAAAGAAAGGACCAATCATGCCATAAAAACGGCCGCATCTTCACACCCTCAAAGATATAACCCATATACAATTCCATAACACATTCTGCACAAAGAAATGTAGGAGACGTGCAAGTTAGTAGCTGATGACTAATGGTCATCTCCGGTTGGCTTGTCATCAAGAGATTAACTTTTTCCAAATGACGACCTGTGAGTTCATCTGTCTGTGGTGCGTCTCCCTTACAGCGCGACAGAACGTCACGTGCGCCAGTTCGCCCATCATTAAATCGCATGTTGGTGGTGGGCGTGGTCACGTTGGTAACATCCACCGACACACCCTGTCTACAAGGCGTATTAGGAGGTACGGAGGTACGGCGTTTGACGTAGACATGATGAATAAGTGAGAGAGCTGTCAGTCATGCCTACAGGCTCCTCCCCTTTATAAACTTTGTAAAACCAGTTTAAAAAAAAAAGTAATCTTCCGCGCATGAAGTAATTACACATCAACAAAAATGTCTCGGTGGGAATCCAGATAACTACAAGCAGACCAGAGTGTGCGAACGATAAGAAGCATGTTACCCCTGCTGCGTTACCTTGGGTACGGCGCTCGCCCGGGGCGCCGGCTCCTCCTCAACGTCTCCCTCGTCCCCCACGGTGACGTCGTCCTCCACGTCCAGCTCCGCGTCCTCGGCGTCGTCCTGAGCTCTGGCCGGCTCGGACAGTAGGGCCACCGACCAGCTCAGGGCCAGCAGGAGCACGCACAGCCGCGCCTTCAGCAACATCGTCTGGGGACAATGCGGGAGTGTAATTATTTTTCCCCGTGACAGAATGATGAAGTTGGGACACGAAATACAGAAAGGAAAAGGGAAAATCAGTGGGCGGTCCCACTTCGTGACCCCACCCAAGATCATGCAAAACTCCCCCGAACCAGGTACCGCGGCGAGTGGACGCCACGTCGCCATCCCAGGCCCTCCCTGGCTACCGTCTCCACGGCAACGAGTGCCGAGAGATCTGCCGCCTCAGCCTCTCCGTCCTAATGAGATTAGGCCCAATGAGATTACACGTCCACGCCGTTCACACGTCCCGAGAGAGGGCAGACGCCGAGCTGAAAGCCCCCGCCCGGCCTGAAACTCTTCAGCTACGTTAGCACCGGCCACCGGACATCATGAGAATGTTCCAGAAGGACTGTAAAGGGCCACATGGAACCACGGGTCCAAATAAATACATATAAATAAGGGAACAACTGAATAAAAGGACCCAGACACGGTAGTGCTGGCAGTACTGAACCGTTAAAACGCGCAGGACTAGTTTTGTTTTCTAGTGGTCATCAAGTGCGGAGCGTGAGCAGAAGAGGGTTCCAACAGGCCACACGTCGTCATGGTAGCGGGGCAGATCTTCAAACGCACATGCAAAGCAGGCAAATTCAACACATCTTGATATATTACATCGATATCACCAATTGCAGGACTAATCATAAATCACTGCGTTTTGGAAAATTGCCCTCAGTTTTCTCATATTGCGTACGAACGTTGCGTCATCTAGATATTGGCGCCTTGTGTGTGTGTGTGTGTGTGTGTGTACCGTAGGGGGGGAGAAACGGCCAAATCCCAGATGGCTGCTGAAGATGATGGGGGGGGGGCGGGGAGACGAAGCCCCACCCTGCAAACCAACAGCCAACCGGGTCACAGCGCCACAGCTTTGTTGTGGTCACTTCAGAGCCGAGAGTGTGTGTGTGTGTGTTTGCTTGAGTAAATATCTAATTAGACATCCCTACAGGCATGGGAGATCTGCCCTTCCCTATCTGTTTCTCTGGGATTAAACGGCAATTATACTGGTCACTTCCAGAGGCAGATAAATAAACGCAATTTATTTTTTCCCATCATATTATTGAGCCATTTGTACAAGTTGAAAATGGCAGATTGCGGATATAAAAATCCTGCAGGATTGTATCTTTTCCAGGAAACGCAAGAATTTATAACAAAGTGGACATCGGCACGTTTCTCCCTTCGGGAGAAGTGCACAATTTAAGAAACAGGGTGGGTGTGGCCTGGTGGGTAACAGACGCGCCTATGAACCAGAAGTCCCAGGTTCGAACCCCACTTTACTACCATTGCGTCCCCGAGCAAGACCCTGTGTCGGTCCAGGGGGACTGTCCCTGTCACTACCGATTGAAAGTCGCCTGTGGATAAGGGCGCCTGATAAATGCCAGATCTCCAGGACCAGCGGCTATCGATACTCCTGTAACCGGGCTCGATAATCCACCTCGGCTCAGGGCAGGAGCACCGGGGAGATCACATTTTCACAAAATCACATTTCAACCTGTAAGCAGCCTGAGATCTATGAGCGGAGAAGCCTCATTACCCACAAGACCCCACTGGGGGGAATATGTTGAATTGTCGGCAATCTTGGTGCAGGAAAAAAAAAAAAAAAGGACCCTGGATTATACGGCACAATATTTTATTAAATAACAAAATAAATAATTGTCTGTGTGTCCGCAGACTGACACGGTTGATGTTCGCTACGGGTGCGTATTGGCAAGGATCTCATGATACGATATGTATTACAATTTACGGGTCGCGATACGATTATATCATGATATATTGTGATCCGGTACATTTTACAGGTCACTGAATATGTATAAACAGAGTTGAAATGCAAGATGCTGAGTACGATCTGTGTGGGTGACATTACATTAAAACACAGATCTGAATTTTGGACTAAATTATTATACAAAAATAGCAATATTCAAAGTCCCTGTATCGACACAAGATCACCACGTAAAATATCTAAAAATATATTGCTGTATCGATATTTTCCAACACCCGTACAGTTCCTGGGTATTCCGGCACGTCGGATCTCCGGAGAGCTTCCGAGAGAACGGCTGGCTCTGTGCAGCGCGACAGCTGCCACTCCCACCGCCATGCCTCGCCACATACGGCCGTGTTTGCACACAGCGGCCGCGTGTTTACACAGCACCGACACCCAGCCAGCAACAAACTGGTCCGGCGAGGCGGCCGAGACAGTCCGGGGGAGCAGGACGCCTGGACTCGGGCCTGCCGGGGGGGAGAAAGGGTCACGGGGTCACCGACCCCGAGTCACTCGGGCCGCTCGCCGGCTCAGCCGAGATAAGATGCCGCTTGACCGTGCACTACTGCCCCGGCTTGAATAGCCAATGGCTTAAATTCTCAACCACCATTATCTCGGCGGCCCGTGACAGGAATAACCGTGGGTTCAATACCCAACATACCGAAAACGGAGAAGGAAAGAAAGAAGAAAAAAATGGAACGGCTTGATGATTATCGCCAGCGATTACTGTTTAGCGGTGTCTTGACCTGCAGCGGCAGGAAGTGAAACATTAATTGTCTCACTTCCCGGGCGAGGAGGCGTAGACTATGCGCACGCCGATTCAAAGCGCAAAACTAGTGCATGGCATCACTTGTCACGTTCTGCATATTTCACTTCCTGGCACTAGTGTGTGTGTGTGTGTGTGTGTGTGTGTGTGTGTGTGTGTGTGTGTGGGGGGGGGGGGGGGGGGGGGGTAGAGAAACAGGTCTGCCTAAACGTGACGGGTCCAGTTTGGCAAGTTAACACTGATTATCGGATTATGGAGGGTCGTCATTACCACCCACCACCCCCATCAAGCACATGTTACGTTGATGACAGTGGCACTTATGCCCCATTTGAACAGTAGATCCTAAAGCGTGTTTTTTTTTTTATTATTATTATTCCACACGAAGTGGATCTGACATCAGAAATCCTCCTCCGATTCATACAGGCGTGCAGCGTCGAGGCGTTTGTGGATCGGACAGGGTTGCACCGCACTATAACCTTGAGAGACGCGGTTTTGACACACGCAGAAATGCTGAACTGGTGAGATTTTTTTTGGAGGGGGGAGGTCTGCCCTCCCCCACAATCATAATCATCGTCGTCGTTAGATAACGCGCTTCGCTATGCCGACAGGATCAGTGCCCCCCACGTAAATGAATGAACGTCGCCGTGGCTGATTGTTAATTGCGAATTACTCCTGACGCGCGGCGGCAACCTGTACCTGCTAGCGCGGCTGCGGCCGGTTAGCCAACCACGGCGGCCCCCCGACATGCTACGTGCTAGTCTCGAAATGTCCTCCCCCCAATTGTTACATTACATTTCACACACTCTCTGCTTTCTAAAACGGCGTCTTAACATGCTGTTTATTCTGAGGAAAAATAACAAATTGGAACCCCCCCCCAGTCATTTCAACTTACCCCTGCTCGCAGATGTAGCTAACCGCCTGGAACTACGCGGATCACGTGTGACTGTGGAGTATGAATCCTGATGTCCAGGCCCCTCCCCTCCCCCGACATGATTGGTTCCTGTGCCTCAAGCCTTTACGCCCATTTGGGAATGTCGTCAACGGATTGGCTTAGCGGGTTGTCAGTCATTATGTCAAGGTCTCCGCCTATACCCTGCACCTCGTGGACAGCGCTGGTTGGTCCGTCCCCGGGCGGAAATAGACACTCATTGGTCAATTTGGCGACAGCAGTCAAAAAGCGGAAGTGGGGGGAAGAAAGAAAGTGTGCTCACCACGCACGTTATTGCACTTATTAGCGATCAATTAAACGCAATAAGTGACGCGAATGTAGATGCCATCATGGAGAAAACAAAATTAAATCTCAGTTCTTTTAATTTATACTTCAAATGTTTCAATTTTGGCTTTATTACAATTCACAGATTGGATAGAAGATAACATCATTAAATATTGTTTATCTAAATGATACAAAATACAACACAATAGCAATGCATTCCAGTGCATCTTACAATTTTACAAGAAAAAAAGAAAGAAAGAAAAAGAAAATATATTGTTTCCTCTGGCTGGACAAGAATATTAAGTACAATTGTATTGATCACTTCTGTACTCCTACTGGTCTCAGCGGGCTTGTTGTTTTGCTAGGAAACACATAAGTACACATTCAGATGGATATCAGGCAGATAAACAGGGCTTCTTCTGTCTCAGTGCCATGCAGGCCTAATTGCATAAGCCAGCTACAAGACCATTCTCATTTTCCCCCTTTCATTTGACTTGACAGTGGAAAAAGAAACACATCACGTTGAATTTGCATAAAATGAAGGAATTATTTGGTTGTTTTTTTTTTTTTATTATTTGGGGTCTGTTTTTGGAAACGCTATCTACAAAAATGCTACAAGGACAGTGAATACAAAGTCGTCTCCAAATGATGGGCAGCATTGAAGCGAATCGAGATTCAGGGATCTTCATTTCA